>NC_136489.1:129453338-129498338 GCF_053919585.1 Euprymna scolopes
TACTATAATAATTAAATACCTACAGACACTAGTGTTTCATCCTTTCGGGAATCTTCAGTGCAGGGTGTCACGATTAATACCAGTCGAACGATTCGAACCCCGTATGACGAGACATCTCTGGCTACGATCGTTTAAGACTCAGAGTTTCAAATTTTAAAAACATTATGATCGAAGCCAATATATTATGATTATGGAAGGAAGAAAGCGCGTGTGTGTGTAAGTGTATGAGTGTGTGTGTGTGTGTGTGTGAGAGAGAGAGAGAAAGGGAAGGAGAGAGAGAGTGAGGGAGTGTGTGCGCGTGTGTGTGTGTGTCTGTGCGCTCACGCGTGTGTATATATGTATGATTAGATGGGCGGGGCTGTTATGGAAACACCTTTCTGAAAGGAAAATGTCCTGTTTAAACGAACACAGAACCCTATATAAATAATTAAATTTAAATTCTTATAGTCATGCTTTATTTCATTATAGATTTATTGCCGTTAATTGTCGTACCTTTATTTATATGGGTTATGTGTTCGTTTATGCAGGACATTTACCTTTTAGAGAGGTTTTTCCATGACACCCCCACCTGCTAATCATGCATATATACACACGCGTGGGCGCACACACATATACATACACACACACTCCCTCTCTCTCTCTCTCTCCCTTTTTTCTCTCTCTCTCACATGCACACTCATACACTTACACACACACGCGCTTTCTTCCTTCCATAGTCATAATCTATTGACGTCGATTATTAAGTTATGTTTTTAAAATTTGAAACTCCGAGTCTTAAATGCTCTTTTAGCGGTTTTTTTCTGTTTGTTCACTTTGCATTGTTTCAGTTTTTCAATGGCGTTGATGAATTTACGCTGACTCTTTCCAACCTCTTATGGTTGATTCGGCGTAATGAAACCAATGGTACGACCTTGAAATATGTATATATAGTGTCGTATATATATATATATATATATATATATATATATATATATATATATAATGTGTGTGTTGATTGGTTGTTTTTGTTTTACGACATATCAACCCTTTTCGGGTTATTTAATGCCGAATCCAAAGATTTTGAAGAAAAAAATTTTTTTTTTAATAGAATATATTTGTTGGTTTCACGTCGGTTTCTATTTAACCCATAGTTGGGACCCTAACAGGTACTACCACTCCGGGTCAGAGTGGACCTGGGAGCAATGGTAATTAAAGGGTTGCTCCACACTCCCCAAAGCCCGCAAGCTGGGGCCTCACCACTGGATATAGTTTAAGGTCATATCCAGGACGCCCATTGAGGGACTTTTATTACCCTCTGCAGGTGGGCAGTCGGCGTATTCTAATGCCCCACCGACAGGGCCCTAATGTGTGTGTGTATATATATATATATATTATATATATATATATATATATATATATATATATATATTATCATCTGATTTCAGAAGAATAGCTTCTTACTAATGGGAGCATGTCTAAAATATAGCTTGGATATCGTCTATTTTTACAATATCCCCTATTTCTCAGAAAAATAAGTCATACAAAATTAACTGAATATTTTTACGGATTCAATCCGAAACTAAATACACGTTTTATAAACCATTAATTGAATACTACTAATTCGAGACGAGTTTCTATTTTTCTTATCCACAGCAAAACATTGTCCGTTTATAATATTCACAAAAGTATTAGCACGCCGTCGAACAAAGCATACTAATTATATAACAGCCTCAGAAAACACAATTGATATTTTCTTTTCATTCCTTAATGTCCAAACAAGTCAGTGTATTTTAAATTAATTGGAGATGTTATAAAAAGAAAACTTGAACCAGATTTTGAGCCACGTGTAGAAATGGAATTTTTATAATTCACATGTTCAAACAACATCATCTTTCACATGAAGAGGTGAACGCAAGGCATGAAGATTATAAATAGAGACACGAAAAGCATCTTACGTTCACGACACGTAAACACATTTGCGAAACCACTCCGTCTGAGATAACATCAAAAGACATGCTTAATAACGACATCAACTTGTATCAAACTGTCCGACCAAACCTTTAAAATACGGATGTTATCTGATGGTCAAACGTTAAAGTCGTCGGCAGAGGGAGAAAAAAAAGAAGCTTTTATTGCAATAAACATGAGAGATTTGTATAGAGGTCCCACCTTTGTTATCGGACTTTGAAAACATGCCACAGAGGTTAAAATATACCCCCTGCATAAAAAAACAGTTACTGCTTTTCAGTGTATTGTTGTATGCTCTTAGATACAACGCATCTAACACATGAAAGTAATATTTCTGAATGTTTTAGATAAGGATTAATAATTTGTATTATTTGAATTATTCGGATTGATGCCCACATCTTTAGTGTTATTTTCACAATGATCCCGCACTTGGTAAAATTAAGTTGAAAATTACACTCCTCTTGAGGGTTGTAGGTTCAATCCTCAATACGGACCATGCTTACTATATACATGCATATATATGTATAGGAATGATAACATTTAGAATTTATCTGTAAATCCTACATATTTACTTTCGGATACGTATATATATATATATATATATATATATATATATATATATATATATGATCAGAATTAGTGTTGGGACGATTCCTAATTTTTATACGATTCCGATTCCGATTCCGATTCCAGGAAAATATTGATTAACGATTCCGATACCAAGTACGATTCCGATTCCGATTCCTAGGGAATTTATTGTTTTGAAATATACCAGGTAGTTTTATACTTATGGTCGGTAGTTCCCAAATATGTTCCCTAACTTTGGAAGAGATATTTTATGTCTACACCGTCGTGTTTTGGATTAAATAAAATTATTATATAGCAAACTAAACGGAAAAATTAGCAAAATTTATTCTAGAGAAAATTTTACTTAATTGGAATACAGAAAAAAAAACTTAAAGAAAATAGAATTTATCCTTCAGAGAAAAAACAAATAAAATATAATTTATATAACAGAACAAAAACAAGAAAATTAGAGAATAAATACACACGATTCATTATTTTGGTCCTCATAATTAACAGATTTAATGAATTCAATAAAAAAAATATAGCCGAAGAGAAAGAAAATATATACTAATTAAATATAAAAAAGATAAATATTTAATTTAATAATTTACAAATTACTGTACACATAGATTCGAAAAAGTTGTCAAAAAACAAATATATAACAAACAAATATTATCAAAGGCAAGATAAGTTACTTTTCTACCAAACTGGATGCATTTTTTTTTGTTTTTATTCAATGTAACATGTTTATTCAGCTCGAAAAACATGCAGTGTTTACCGATGTATTGGAAAATTCAAAATGGCGCCCGACACTCTCTTTAACATGGTAAGTTCGGGAAAAGGTGCTATAAATAATAAACTAGAGAAAAAACTATTAAAAAAAACACCGAATATATATCAAAATATGTCACGGTAACATATATTGAGCGAGTTTCTAGCAGTATTTTGTATAGTTTATTATTTATAACACCTTTTCCCAAACTTACCGTGTTAAAGAGAGTCTCGGGCGCCATTTTGAATTTTCCAATACATCGGTAAACACTGTGTGCTTTTCGAGCTGAATAAACATGTTACATTGAATAAAAACCCGAAAAATATATCCAGTTAGGTAGAACTTATCTTGCCTTTGATAACATTTATTTGTTATATATTTGTTTTTTGACAACTTTTTCGAATCTATGTGTACAGTAATACAAACCCAACTATAAGTCCTTAGTAAAATTCTATTTATAAATACTTTTTAAAATGAAATTATTTAATTAATCGTAAATATTATTTAGACATAAAAATTAACTGATTACAAAACCTTTTAAAAATATATATATTAATTTCTATTTCGTTCGGCAAAGAACTGCGCAAAACACTTTTAATTTTCAATTTAAAATTCTAGAAAAAAGATTATATTATTCTGCTTTTAATATAATCAAATTCAGGGTTTTATCTTTCTGGAGAAAAAAAAATAATGGATTTTATTTCAATGAAATTAAAAAAAAAACTTGACTGAATTGAATTAATTACCCTTAAATTAACGAAGGGAGTTATTTAATAACTTTAGGTTTGGAAGAGATAGGTATGGGGTCGATTTTTTTGAAACTTCAAAAGAAACCGACTACTGTCAAAGCTTTGCGAAATAATACAACGTGATCAATTTCATTTTAGAGATATTTCTTTCAAAAGCCTTCTTTTAAAAAAAGAAAAAAAAGTATATTGTTCTATTAAACCTTTTACTGTTTAAATAATTTGACTTTGCTCGTTTTATTTTAAGAAAATATAAGTTGAAAAAGCATTTTCATTCAGTATTAGAAGATTTGTCAGTAAAAAAAAAAAACAATCGCCAAAAAGATAAGCGTTTTTTTTTAAATTTTTACTCGCAATGTAGAGCCCTGCATACTTCTTTTCAAGTTAACTCTTTTGTAGTTTTGATTACAATTTCCTTGGCCTTCGGGACAAGATCGAAGTGTAGTATCTGTTCTTCAGATGCTGCACTTCTATTTCTTGTTCTCTTTCGGTGGAGGAGAGATCATACATACATACATACATACATACATACACACATACATACATACATACATACATACACACATACATACATACATGCATTCATACATACATAGATACATTTAAACAGACAGGTGAGAGTTATATTATAGATTACCTCATTCATTTTCATGAATAGCTCGAAAATCTGAGCTATAAATATATAAATCTATGTATGTATGTTTAAAATTCTGCTTAAAACTGTCGACAGAGGTGATCAGTATCGTTTTTAAGCTCGACCCTTCAGACGACCAATACCGGAAAATTGGCTAAACACATTAGGTTCTTCAGCCTCAACTGGGCACTTTTATACAGCGAGGGTGTTGCTTTTTATGCCGATATTTTCGAAAGTCATCCCCCGTTTTCGATTATCTAGCCTTAATTTAAACCTACGTCACTTCCGGTTTGGCGGTGGTCGTAACAGCAAAGACGTCACGTTTTTTTCACGTTCTTTTCCGTCTTCGCGGTACGGGTTCGAGCTTTCCTTCCTACTACCACATTTTTTTTGCTCAACACCCCCCCCCCCAAACACCCGAGCAACGCCGGGCACCCATGATATTATATATATATATATATATATATATATATATATATATATATATATATATATATATGATGGTTGTATCGATTAATTTCCTTGATCTAAATCCATTTAAACGTGCGCAATTATCTAAGAATGCTCAATGCAGGACGAAGCTGGTATCTAGGCTTTTTATTATACAAACATTATTGGTTACATACGTGCAAACATGTTTAAGTGGAATCCCAACTCAAGGATAACACTTCATCCGACCAAAAAATATCGATTCTTTTTTGGTCTGACGAAGTGTTATCCTTAAATTGGGATTCCACTGAAATATGTATGCACATATGTAACCAATAATGTTTGTATAATAAACAATAAACCGACTATATAAATATACATATATAAATATATAAATATATATATATGTGTGTGTGTGTGTGTGTGCGTGTTTGTGTGCGTGTTTGTGTGCGTGTATAGATATGTATATCACTATAATTATTTTTTAATTAAATTTTTTTTTTTTTTCATATAATGATCTTATAATACTTTTAATTTTGTAATGAAAAAAAGAAAGATTTTTAAGACATTGGTGCATGGTTACTATTTCTTGTTAATTTCCGTGTTGTGTAGCCAGTAGCTTAAGAGTTTATCGGTTAAATATTTTCACACAGACACATACATCTACTGTTTTATTTACATATATAGATAGGAATGACAGACAAATGGAAAATGTTTAAAACATAATCATAACAGAAAAATTAAAATACGATATGCAACTAAAGCCTGACAGACTAACCCGAATGTTATTTTAAATTTAAACATGACAGACATACAAAGGCTATTATATAGATGCGTCTATTCCATATACGCGTTCAGCAATGATCACGCTGTTTACTTATTTGCTTCCCCACTGAGCAAATTAGGCACAAGGCTGTTTTTTAACGTGGGGAGGAAAAACTAGCTCCACCAAGGGGATACTCTGGCAGGGTCCAAAATTAGCAATTGTCTGATATTAAGGTTTCCCCCACATTGACCAAACTAATTGACTTAAAAGAGCAATTGTCCCATATGAAGAATTGCCACCACATTAACCAGAACTGATTACTTCCTTTTCCACTCCTGGCCCGAAGGCCAAGAACAGCCTCTGCGCCTCTCCTTTCTGAAACGTGACAGAGCAACTTATTGACGGGCGAAGGTAAAGGCAACGATGAGGGGGTTTCAAGCTACACCCGGTTTTGTCTCTCGGCTGCGCATGCCTCGTTTTCTGATGGACAAAATGTATTTAAGTTTGTCGCGAAAGTCTATCGTTTAAAAGATTTTCGCTCTTTCTCTTTTAAGAGATCGGTTTTATTCACTTTGATAATTCTTCCTGGTTGTATTTTTATTTGCTTGTGGGTGCGCTGAGCCGTGTTGCCGTGATATTTTCATTTTGTACTCTAAATACATTGTATGAACGGCGTCTTTTTTTATTTTTGGAAATCTCGTAGAAGTAGAAGAGCTGGCAAGAAATTGAATGAACGTAAACCTGACGTTGGATCCTTCAGAGGAGCGGCACCTGTTTATTTAATGTGCGTTCAGCAATTTAAAAATGTCTATCTTTACACACACCCAGACACACACAAGTACGTATTTGATGACAGTATGTTCAGAAATATAAGTCGCATTAAAGCATTTGTAAGCTTTATATATTATCTCCCCGCCATATACAACTCTACATCCGTGAGTGTTTGTTCGAGTTTCACTTATAAAAATAAAGGTTAGAGAATCTACATAAAAGTCTATAGCATGCTCCTGTAAAATATTTACTGTGGCAAATAACGGAAGTTTTCCCGAATATCTCAATGCACGTCCCAGAGTCTATGTGGGCATTACCTACTAAAAAGTTTCAACGTATCCTATTTCTATGAAATTTTAATCTAATATATAAACGGTTATATGTCTGTCTGTCTATCGTTTTGTCTGTCGGTCTTTCTATCTGTACCCATATTTTCAAACTCTGTCTCCTCTGAAACTAAAAGTCGCAAAGCAACGCTAGGTGCAACAAATAATTGGATTTTTACGGAGCGTTCTTTTATTGGCCTTTAACAGGTTAAATTTTTTAAGGAGTCAAAATAGGTTAAAATTGAAAAACGTTATATATTTTGTATCTTCATCTGAGTTTTTTTTTAATTTTTAATCGGTGTATATACATGTCACAGTGGTACAGTGGGAACGTCACCAGTTTTGAATGGTAGAGTTTCGGTTTCGATTCCAGCTGACGGAATCTAAATAAATTTTTTTTCACTTTTGAAATCACAACTTTATAATAATATTTACGAAACCTGGAAAAATTAAAATATCATAATTAAGCGTATTTTACACCCGGTAAAAGCCGGGCTGCCCTCCGCCCGCATTATATATATATATATCATTATATATATCATTTTCTGTTTTTAATAGAAATCACCCAAAACAAAGCATCAAGCCACTTGATGTAAGGAGTTAACAAGAACGAAATATGATTATCACAAAGACAAAACATGTCTATTGACATAAGTCTTGAAAAGACCAAAGCTGTAGATATAAGGAAAACAATGAGCAGGAAGAGAGTTCCACCAGATTGCTGTTCTTAGAAAGAAGCTACTGTAATAAGAAGCTGTATTACGATGAGGTACTAAAACAGCGAATTGATAGAAACCACTAGACGAACGAGTCAAAAGATAGGAAGCAGGAAATTGAGATGAAAATTGTTATGAACGCATGCCACCATAGTATTTGTAGGAAAGACTGGGACTAGCAACATCACGTCTGTTAACGGAAGGTTGTAGTAAAAAATAAAGGGTAGAGCCAATGAAATTGCAAACACGTTTCCGCAATCTATGAAGAACCTTCAAATGAGACTTTGGTTCACTAGTTCAGATATGACAATAATACTTCATAGATTGTCTGATAGTAGATTTGTAGAGACGGCGAATAGCCTTGGGTGGGTGAAACTGTTTAAAGCGACAGAAAGAACCGATATTACGAGAAATAGAAAATGCATATGATGTTATGAACTCCAAGAAAGATTTGATGAGAAAAAAAAAAGACCATAAAGATTTAGAGTTGATTTCTCATCCAGAGGAGAACCATTCCTAAAAGGAAGAAAATGGACACACCTTTAGAACTTTTAGAGATAAAGTTTTTAAACAAGGAGACAGACAAACAGACAGACATAGTGGCTTTAATATATTTGATTAACAAGGGGGGATGCTCGGCTTTGCTCGGGCGTAAAGTACGCTTCAATATATTTTAATTTGTTCAGATTTGATATATATATATATATATTTATAGAGTCGTGATTTCAAAAGTAAAATGTACTTAGGTTCCATCAGCTAGAATCGAAACCGAAACTGTAGCACTCAAAGCTGGCGAAACGCATATAAACCGAGTAAAAAATAAAAATTTAAAATAAACTAAGATGAATGGAAATATGTTTAACGACTTTTTCAATTTTGACCAATTTTTAACCTCTTAAAAATATTTTAACCGGTTAAGGATCCATAAAAGAATAGCTCGTAAAAAATCCAATCATTTAAGGCCTCTAGCACCGCTCTGCGACGTTTTGGCAATATGGAGACAAACAGACAGACAGACAAACAGACATAGAGCCGTTTATATGTTAGATTAATCAATAAAGATAGAACAATGTAAAACAAATAAAAAATCTATTCTAAAGAAAGGGAGACATCAATACATTTCGTAGTTGAAAAAGAAAAGAGGGAAGGTTTAAGAAACAAAGCCAGAGAGAGACAAGGTACATTAGCCTAATATAACTTCCATATATATATTTTTAATTACTACAGAGTTGTAAGTATTGAAAACTCGCAAAGTTAATTTTCCTAGAATAATTCACCTATATCTTTGAGGAATGTGAACAGGAAGAGGAATATGTTGTATATAGTAATTATTCAATTATATAGTTTTGTACACTGAAATGGTTTTGCAAAGTCACATTTTCCTGATTCAACCAAGCAAATTCGAAGTCAATTTGTGACACAACAAGTAAATGCCCTTCTTTATTGGATAAGGATCTTAACATGACCATGGTTGAAATTAATATAACTAACCTAGGCATGAATATAATTAAGCTATCTAAAATCATATTAATTGCATATTATTTAAAGCTATGGGCTTGAAGAATAAGGGAAATAATTTGATATTCCTATGGCGTCTAGATTCGGCAGAAGTTACTGAGTTGGTAGGATTTATAGAGTAAAATAATTACATAAATATATATAGACACTACCCACAGTTTTATTAATTTTCTGTGCGTTACATTAGATTTTATGACTAATACATATGAGCATTATAATAAGCCGAGCTATAATTTATTTACATAATTCCAACTAATCGCCTTCTGTTAAAAATCTATAGTATTTCTAAAAGAATTAATGAATTATCTTAGAATTGATGCCTCCGTTCAGTTTCGAAAGACAAAGGATACCCTCTGTAGGGGCAGCTGCGCGTATAATTGTGAGGCAGCAGTTGCGCAATCCCAACCACACCTCTCCTGAATCGGCACTATTTTAAGTCCAGTGGCAAAAAAGTCAAGGACGAGATAAGCAGATAGCACATACAGCACCTGGAAGTCCCAAATGGTCACCCATGTTAGTACTGACCAGGTTCAATGTTACTTAACTTCGATGATCCAGCGGTGTGTCAACGTGGTTATGCCGTATATTATCTTAGAATAAGCAGCTGCTTAATAACAATAAGTCATACTATATGAGATTCTGACTAGATTAGGTTGTAGAGATCAGATTAGTTTAAACAAATCTAATAATAAACTAAGTAAAACTCATAAATGAACTGGGTTTTCTATTTTCCACACAGTCTTACCATAATCGATATTACGAGAAATAGAATTTTGTACACTGAAATGAAATAAGAAAATGCAGATGTATTGATAGCTGTATATTATATTATAAGGCTATGTGGAAAATAAAAAGACACATAATAATAGTAGTAGAAATATAAATGAACACGAATTACTTAATGATTAAAATCAATCTGATGCTTCTAGATCACCTTATATAAATAAGAAAAATGAAAAATAGAATACAATCTGCCATATGGTTTAATCCGCCATATACTAATCATATTCTCTCGAATATTAAAAAAATGTTATGGTTTCATTGATAAATATTTTATTAAAGCTAGTAGATTGGTAAACTATTTACTGAAAAATACTATTAAATATATACTTACCATTAAAAAAACTTGCTATATATATATATATATATATAATATGAGATAGAATATAATGACACTAAAATACATGTCGTATACTTGATTAGTGTGTACTTTGTAATACCAATAATGTAACTGAAAATAACTGTAATTATAGATATAACTTTAATTGGGGAAATAAGAATAATTGCTTATTAAGCGGAAATTATATAACTACAAAGGAATTATACATATTTAGCGTAATTATTACTAATAATACTAAGCCATATGTCCGATCTATTAGCGCCACATTTAAGGATAGCTACAGAAACCACTCGTGCTTTTCCATAATCAAACCACGTTAATTATTTTAACATGAATAAAATTTGAATTTAAATAGCAAAGATAATAAATATATACCTGACAAGAGAAAAATATAATTTGTGCACTTGGAATCTGCCCATATAGCAACATCACTTAGAATTTATTTCATACAAAGCACAAAATTACAAACACAAATCGTCTACATAGAATGAGGTATATGATAATCTATTACAACCCCATATAAATAGTGGTGAGAAAATTTAAGCTAAAATTTCTATATATGTGAGCTGCATAGTGGTAAAATATCTATATGTTAATACGAGAGCGCGTGTGTTCCATTGCGCGTCACGCTTACGTCCGAGTCGTTTACTTGTTATGTTCTTCTATTTCTTGCCATAAATAATTTTACCAAGAATTCTTCATGAATTTTTGTTTCGGCTTTGAGTATGGCTGAAGAAACTCAAGTTACACTGAACATCTACAGAATGCCAACATCAATATATCACATATGAATGAGTCTACCTGTGGAATTTCCACAGGTCCTGCAAGTATATAATTTAGTATGTTAAGAAAAGCTTCACTAAAATTCAACTATTTAGGTTCAAATATCGCTTTATTCTAAACTTAAACTATAATTAGCAATAATGTAGAGAATACTAAAATTGATCATGGGCGAATCGTTATAAAATATCTACATCATTCTCTTGCATTGATCAAATAGAATTGATATGAGGTAATGTCGGCGTCTATATAACTGTGAGTATATTACTACCCTTGACACAATATAATTATATCTTATGCGCATACCGCAGTGCATAGTTTAAAACATTAATTGGGACTTTGTTTAATTCTCGTTACTTTGTGAGATTGTTATATCCACACTGGTGCAGACAGCGACTTTTCGTGAAACTTCTTTCTCCAGTTTATCTTGCTCGATAGGAAAAGATTAAACTGAAGCAATGATTCGGAGGTGAGTTGGCGATACATCTTCGGCATCCTAGCCTGATAAGAAATAAAACTTTTTTCCAGCTATTTCTGACACATCGTTCACGTAGATCGTTTAGCGTTGATTTCTGGTTCATAACTGTCGTTGACTTACTCTGAAATTTGAACAGTAGTAATCCACCTCAGAAATTCAATACTTTCTGTACCCGTCGAATGGATATATGAATGGGTTTCTTTCTCTCCTAGGTCCTACCATCCTTCTTGACCTTAAATGATCATTTTCTGTAGGCATAGATGCAGCAGTAGTTTTATAACCTTTCGGCTGGCGTAACTACATCGAACGTCCATTCATTCATCCATAGCCTTGAGCCCCTGGAGGGACATAGTACATCTATTACTTAGTAAATGTTTTTGTGGCGAGGAGTTCTTCTTTCGGGAAAAGGGTGTTGGCCCCAGGCCCAACCTTCCCAGAAGGTACATACATCGCCTAGTCTTCCCAAATGGTTACCCAGCTGGTACGGGCCAGGCTCAACGTTGCTTTAGTACGATGATGAACCGGTGTGTCAATGTGATTATGCCGTGATTGTGTCAACGGGATTGTGTCAACGTGATTGTGCACATCGAACTTGGCTATCTTTACTCGTTAAACAAAAAAAATGACACTCTTTAGAGACTTTTAACTAGTTACGCGACAAAATAAAGTGCACAATTTTAGTGACAATTTTGGGAACCTTTTCAAGATGTAAGGTTATATTAGATTCTATATTTTTATTAATGATTCGAAATTTATAACGAAAAAGCCTGGGTGCCCAGTGTTGCCCGGGTGGTTGGAGGTGTGTGTTGAGCAAAAAAAAAAAAAATGATAGTACGCAGGCAGGCTCGAACTCGTACCGCGAAGGAGGAAAAGAAAGTGAAAAAAAAAGAAACGTGACGTATTTGCAGTTACGTCCATCGCCAAACCGGAAGTGACGTAGGTTTAAATTAAGGCTAATCTATCGAAAAGAGGGGATGACTTTCGAAAATATCGGCGAAAAAAGCGACCCTTACCTGTAGATAAGTGCCCAGTTGAGGTTGAAGAATTAATGTTTTTAACCAATTCCTCGATATTTTTCGACCGAATGGTCGAGCTTAAAAGCGATACCACTCGCGTGAAAATGTATCGCCTCTGCCTAAAGTTTTAAGCATACATACATACATACATACATACATACATACATACATACATACATACATACAAACAAGCAGACAGGTGAGATTTATATTATAGAAGATGGTTTTATTCGGTAAATCTAAATATACAACCTTACCTGAAAATCACAGTGATGAAAACAATGGCAATATATAATGCAAATAAAAAAACAGACAACCTATAAATAAAATAATAAAACATGATTCAATGCTGTTTTATTAATCATATTTAAACATATATTATGTTTTATTAATCATATTTCTTTCGACGAAGAGTTCGCTGTGCAAAACTACATGTACTTACACTAAACAAATAATTAAGGCCAAAGCTAATGTTGTGTGAAGTGAAAAGAATTAAGGATAAACTGAAAAAACAGTCTCGGTCGATGATATTGGGTTATGTCCGGATCGGTGTACGTTCAATGGCCGACACTGTCCAATCATTCAATAAGAATCGAGTGGATGGGTAAAGATGGCGACATAAAAGGATTCATGTCCGGCTATTGAGAATGAACAAGAAGTGTCACAGAAAATGGTTGACTTTTGATTACCGACGAACATTTTCACACTTTCTGTCGTCTCCCCTGTTCTCGATTAAAAAAAAGGTTCAATCTGACAAAGCCATTGGCACAATATGGTGCTTTTTAGAAGCAGAGAACTGATCGATGGGTCAATTACAAATGGACAATGTAGTCTTTTTTAGAATCGAAGGATGAATAGAAAAAAAAAGTGTTAGATTAAATATGGGTTGACAAAAGAAAAAGAGGAAACAGATTGCATAAAATACAGGTTAGAATCAAAATAAAATAAAAAAATGCTAAAACAAGAAAATACAACTTTTACAAAGACTATAAAAATGCGGCGATAAGCCTTATATGTATTTTATCTACCTATTCATCTATCCATTATCAGTATATTTAGACAGCAAATTTTAATTAACACCAGTTTGATTTAACAGAAGTGAAAGTTTCTGTTTATTACATTGTAACTATTCTTTCCGATTGAGACACAAGCGATCTGACGTTATGTTTCCGTGTAAACAAACAAAAAAAAATGCAAGTACTTTCAAGTCTAAGAGCCGTACTCAGACATGTAATGATGGTGGTACAAATTAAAATTGGTAAATTTAGCAAGAGATTGTCCAAAGAATGTTGTAAAATTCTCTCTCTCACACTCTCTTTATCTATCTATCTATCTATCTATCTATCTATCTATCTATCTATGTAGCTAGCTATCTCTCTATCTATCTATCTATCTAGCTAGCTAGCTAGCTCTCTCTCTGTATATATATATATATATATATATATATATATATATATATATATATATATATGCATGTCTGATTAAAGACGACTGAGTGCGTCTTTTTTTCCACTTTTGCTGGTAGTCTTTTTTATTCGCCGAGCAGTCTCATATAAGCTCCAAGCCGAAACAAGACATCTCGGCGAATAGAAAATATGACCAGTAAAATTGGAAAAAAAGACGAAGTCGTATTTAATCAGACATGCATAAATAATGACTTACTTTCAAATTATATATATATATATATATATATATATATATATATATATATATATATACATACATATTTATACACACACACACACATATATATGTATATATATTAACATTAACATGGTTCTTCTCTCAGTGATAGTGTTGGATATTCGGTATTCAGTAAGTAGGATCTCACTTCGCGTCTCATTAGTTCTAGCTGTGCTGCTGAGTCATAGAAACAACGAAACGAAATGAAATAATAATAATGCACATACAGAAGAACCCTTGAATAAAGTGGCCCCAGGATACAGTTTTTACATGTTACGGCGTCGAATATGATGTGGAATACGATGTTTTTTCGGCTCCCACTTACGATATTAGCACCGCCTTCCGGTGTAATTTATAACGTTATTTGATTATATATATATATAGTTGATTTTTGATATATATTTTGTTACTAATTTTTAATGTTCTCAATAAAATTGTGCTTATGTACCGCCTTACGGCGATTTAACCTTACGATACCAACTCTGGAACGGATTAATTCCGTATCCCAGGGTTCTACTGTATATACTTTTATATAGTTACATATAAATTACGCGCATATATATATATATATATATATATATATATATATATATATATATATATATTAAGTAATGTGATTTATAATTTAAAATTTAAAAATCAAATTTTAATTAAATTAAAAATCCGTTTCATAAGAAGGAACAACAACAAAATCAATTATCTGTACGATCGTTTCGGAAAACAATGCTTTTTATTGTGGTATACATCAAGTTATGTAGAATAATTATATATAGTTTTTTGGTAAGCAAGGTCTCCTCATCAGCAAATTTTGGAGGGTTTTTATTGAATTTTAAAGACACCATAAATAAACCTAGCATTAAAAGTAAGGCAGATGAATCTGATATATATATATATATATATATATATATATATATATATATATATATATATATATATATATATAGCAGGGAAAAAAGCAAAGCTCATCTTACAAAGCTAATATTTATTGTTCTACATGAATGCTATGCGTTACTGTATCCGTTTTCCCTTGGCTATCTGGTGATCTTGGAATTATAAAAGACATCTGCCTTGTTTTATTTAAGAAAGCTCCACCATTTTAATCTGACACAAAGCATCTAAAATCGAAAATTTGGCGTTATAGACACTAACGGTGTAACCCTTCCAAATTACATTGTTATATGAAAGGACTCTCCCCTTCCCATGTAAATAAGAAGAGAGATTAGATAAGTGAAAATGATATTAGGAAACTGCTAAAATCGAACCTCTTAGGGAAGTGGATAATTGAAATCCTAGGAATGTTAATCCTTTGAAAAAATAGCTAAATATTATTTATGTCGAAAAAAAAAGCGATTGTATATTTTTTTTAGGATAACTGGATATTAAATATGTCAGTTAAAAGAATGGACAATGCGAGTTAAAAATATTCTTTAAAAATAAGTTAGATATTAAACAATTAGAATTGAAAATTCTTTGTTTGCCAAAAATGCGTTTGGACATATATATGTAAATCCACGTGAAAGTTAGTCATGTTTGAAAAACACACTTCTGATGTCATAAACAAAGGAGATTTCCCAATATATGAATCGAGGGTTCGAAGTTAGTCGGATTAGGATCAGATAATCATAGCAGATCATACACGGTAATAGAGTCAGTTGGAGAGTGGAAGCCCCTTAGAGCCAAAGGGAGAAGAGTAGACCATGTAGTCGAAAAGTCTTGGATTCCTGACATTACCAATCGGATTTTCGGCTGTAAAGATGACACGAAGACAACACTTACAAAATCATTATGATGAACTTAGTCATTTCTTTTTTTGCATGGTGCAGAACTCAAATTTACATATGTTAAGGCCTAAAACTGCATCGTATGTTCATTTTCACCAGGATTTGACGTCCTCTGGGGACTTTAGGGCTAAATTTTGGTAGGGAGGGGCAATGCTGAACTTAGTCATTTTGTTTATTCATGCATGCTTCACTTGTTTTATTTAAATTTAATTTAATCCATAGTCATTAGATGAAAATTAAGGAAGATTCCCGAATTTCAATTCCTTCTAAGACTCTTCAGGCTCAAGTCTTGAATTTTAGACATTTTTGCAAATCGAATGAATAATATAATACATATATTTAATAATTGATAAATAATATAATATAATGCACACATTTAATAATTAATAAATAATATAATATAATGCATACATTTAATAATACTATAATGCATACATTTAATAATTAATAAATAATATAATATAATGCATACATTTAATAATAATATAATGGACACATTTAATAATTAATAAATTAGATAATATAATGCATACATTTAATAATAATATAATGCATACATTTAATAATTAATAAATAATATAATATAATGCATACATTTAATAATAATTTAATGCATACATTTAATAATTAATAAATAATATAATATAATGCATACATTTAATAATAATATAATGCATACATTTAATAATTAATAAATAATATAATATAATGCATACATTTAATAATAATATAATGCACACATTTAATAATTAATAAATAATATAATATAATGCATACATTTAATAATAATATAATGCATACATTTAATAATTAATAAATAAAATAATATAATGCATACATTTAATAATAATATAATGCATACATTTAATAATTAATAAATAATATAATATAATGCATACATTTAATAATAATATAATGCATACATTTAATAATTAATAAATAATATAATATAGTGCATACATTTAATAATAACATAATGCATACATTTAATAATTAATAAATAATATAATATAATGCATACATTTAATAATAATATAATGCATACATTTAATACATTAATAGAAATAGAAATAAAATAAAATATAGTTTAAGTTTTAAAGAGAATTATGCCTCCACATTTCTATCAGAGAAGAAACATAATAACAATTCAATACTACTCCTATTTCCTTCCCCCTGAAAAAATTACATATGATGTGAATTTCATAAAAATAGTCTCTCTCTCTGTATTGATGTTGGGACGATTAATCAGAATCGGAAAAATCGGAACTTTTTGGGGTATCGGAATCAGTATCGGTATCGGAAAAATTTGTGCCTATTTTCCGATGCCAAAACTGATTCCTTTAATTATCTATTTTAATTGTATTTTGTTTTCATAAAACATTTTCCACTGCTTTTAGTAATAAGAAAATAAAAAAATATTTATTGATTTAAACTTCTAGTAAGACTAAAATCTCTAGATCACCCCCTCACAAGTGTGTTTTTACGTTTTAGAAAATACATGCACATTTAACATGTGTTTTTATTGTAATCGGAACAAAATAACAATTTTATAGTAAAATATTTAGAGATTTATAAAGAATCGGAATCGGAATCGGTAATTCTATCGGAATCGGGAATTTGGTATAGAATCAGTAATTTTATCGGAATCGGGAAAAAAATATTGGAATCGTCCCATGCTTACTCTGTATATAAAGTTTTAAAATCTATTTCCCTATTAGCCCTCTTAACATGCACGTAAATATACGTTCAATATTTTACCGGATAAATTATACATAATAACACTCTTTTAGATGTAGGCTCCTAAAAATTGTTAAAGGGGAACGAACAAACATAAAACACATAATTACAATTTTGTAAACATATAGATTTACTACATTGCAACAGCTTTCAAATTATATAATAATTATTGGACTACACGCAATATTCTTGCAACGTGTATTTTACTCTTAGATATCGCTCTTCATATTAAGTTTTGGTTCGTGTTTTTTGTGTGTACTTTGACATGAATTACCGAACGGTTTTTAGAGAGAATAACATTAAAATTATGCATATTTTAAAATTACATTTGATGCCTATAAGTATTTCTTATTTTACTCAAAGGAAATAGAATAGAATGATAAGAGTTCACGCTAGATATACATAAAATGAAATGGGAAACTTTAACATTGGGCATAAGATATAAATCATTAAATATTTTTCAAATTTCAATTTATTTGAAGTATTTAAAAACACATTTTATGAAATATATAATGACAGAAGTACCTATTCCAGATCTCCGATATTTCATATTTCGATTTAATTCGAACCATAGTAACTAAATACAAACTAAACGAGATCCCTAAATTTCAATTTCTTTCTGAGACCCATAAAAGTTAAGCCTCAAATTTTAGACATTTTCTAAAGTCGAATAAATCATGTAATCAGGATTTGAAGAAGTATTCTAAGCATAAGGTTCCGTAGCATAAATATCTTAAATCTAATATTCGTAAAGAGACATAGAAGTGATCCACAACTATCTGTTCGGGGAATTTATCTTACCGGTCTGTGGACGGGTATTCTCCTAGTACACACAGGCAACTACACACAACCACACGCACAACTACACACACACACACACACACACACACACACACACACACACACATATATATATATATATATATATATATATATGTATATTAGTGACGGGATAATTCCAGTATTTTTGTCGATTCTCATATACTTACAGATTCCGAACTTAATTCCCGATTCCAACCCAATTACTGATTCCGATTCTTATTTTTTATAAATCTAAATATTTTACTATAAAAGTGTTATTTTTTCCCGATTACTGTAAAAACACATCTTGAATGTGCATATATTTTCTCAAACGTAAAAAAATACACTTATGAGGGGTGATCCAGAGTTCTTAGTTTTACTGGAAGTTTAAAATCAATTAATATTTATTATTTTTTTATTATTACTACCAGCAGTGGAAGATGTTTCTATAACTAAAATCAAATAAAAAAAAGGCCAATTTAAGAAATTGGCTCAATTTTTTTCCGATTCCGATACCGATGCTGATACCCCAAAAAGCTCCGATTTTTCCGATTGCCGAATCTGATTCCGATTAATCGTCCCAAATTTAATATATACATACATATATATGCATGTATTTAAAACGATTGAAAGTAGCTAATGCATTGCAAATATATACTTTAGATAAAAGTTCATGTCTTATATTTAGATGTTTTCTTTTTTATCATGTGTGAAAAGTTGTGCTAAAATCTCTTGATCTGTTTCTTAAACAGCAAAGGATAGTAAAAAATATCTCTTTCTCTATATGAAAATATATTTGTAAGTAATCATATATATATATATGTATGTATGTATGTATGTATGTATGTGTGTGTGTGTGTGTGTGTGTGTGTGTGTGTAAAAGGACATCTCTTTTGATGCTTTGTGCTTCTAATGCCGGATTAGGATTAAAAACGTTTTTTGATGATCAACTTTTTATTTACTTTGAACAATAACGCGTTTTTAACCGACTGTAAACACGTTGGAATGCATCTTTATGCAAACTTACAAAAACATTATTTTAATCCGTTTCGAGTAATACATTTCTGCATATGCCTTACTGTTTAAGAATGACTTTAATTTTTCTGAAACTTTTCGCATGCAACAATAAGAAATAATAATATAGAAATATAGGATTCGAAGTTTTATTTTTATCCTATGTATTTTTGGCACATTGCGTTTTATTTTTAACAAGTAAAACATTACTTTAACATTCTGCTTAAAAAAATCGCTTTTTAACTTAAAAGTTATTGGAAATAGAATGAAATATATTTCACATATATTTCACAGCAATTCTTATATGTAATGTGCATTTTTACATTGAATATATTATCTCGAAAGTATGAAGGATGTATTAACAAAGACATTAAATATTATTGAACTAGCATTTCAGCCCGGCGTTGCTCGGATGTTTGGAGGTGTATGTTGAGCAAAAAAGAAAAAAAGTGGTAGTAGGAATGCAGGTTCGAATCCCTACCACGAAGAAGGAAAAGAACGGGGGGAAACGTGAGGTATTGGCTGTTACGACTACCGCCAAACCTGAAGTAGGTTTTAATTAAGGCTAGACAATCGAAAAGAGGGGATAACTTTAGAAAATATTGGCGAAAAAAGCGACCCCTCCCTGTAAAAAAGTGCCCAGTTGAGGGTTAAGAAATTAATGTTTTTAGCCAATTTTTCGGTATTTCTCGTCTGAAAGGTCAGGCTTCAAAACGATACTGATCTTGTGAAAATCCGTCGCCTCTGTCGAAAGTTTAAGGCAGACATGCAAACATATGTACATACATACATACATACATTTATATATTGGTAGCTCAAAATTTCATCCCAAACCGATTTAAAAGCTTGCCCTGTCTAAGAATACCCGTTATGTAAAAGTTCAAATAATTAGACCAGAAATTGTCTTAGTAATTTGGTAGAGACCGCAGCGGTCAATTTTTTTAAAAACTTTGACACCTATTATGACCCCTTAAAATTTATTGTTTTGGGCTCAAATCAAGTTATTAAGTTAGATCCATGTCCAATGACCCTATATCTAAAATTTCAAGTGATTATATCTAAAATTGGCGGAGGAGTTTGGTAGAGTTCTCAAAGGTAAAATCGTTGAACTTTAACCCATTAACAGCCAAATTATTGGCAGAAAACGGATTACAAAGGTTTTCCCAAATCTCAATACCCTGTACATCAAATTTCGAGTCTGTAGGCTGAAAATTGAAAGGGGTTATTGCGTACGGAAATGTACACAGACAGACACACAGACACACACACAGACAGACAGACAGACAGTAACTTTCACTTATATATATATACACACATGTATATATATATATATCATTCAAACACATTTGAATATATGGTTAAGTGGCAGTTTTAGTCATTTAGAACTGCTTTAAAGCTTTACCGCCCACTCATTTTTCGACCAAATTTCAAACAATTCTTACAGTTTATAGATCACCTGCTCAGCTATATTGTGAATTTTTTTTTTAATTTTTCATGCAGTAAAACAAAAATTTACGAATTTTGTGGTCTTCAAAATCGTAAAAATATATAGGGAGATGGGCGACAATTTTATGACTGTTTTCTATAGCAACCACGTCGCTACTAATTCACTGCTGTCGCGAAAGGAGAAGTTGAACAGCCAGAATGTAAGAATGAAAAGGAGATAATTGGGGGGGTTGAAGACGGAAAGTACCGTACATTGTTATTGCATATATGTATGTTATGTTTATGGGGGCAAAAAAATAAGGCTGAAACTTAACAAAGAACAAGTGAATTTATTGGAAATCTGGAAAAATCATGGATTACAATAGAAAAATGCGAGCATGAAAAGTAATATGGTTAAGCTTGAACATGGAAAGGTAAAGGACTAGTTGTTAAAACTGGAAAAGAAAAGGACCAGATATTCTAATTAATATAATAAATTTATAACTTGCAACATTGGATATTAAAAATTCAAGTTATCACATTATATAATCAATTCTAAATACTGCAATATTTTAAGTTATAAATTTAACATATTCTTTTACTATAATATCTTATCCTTTTCTTTTCTAGTTTTAACAAATAGTCCTTTACTTTTCTATATTTAAGCTTAACCATATTACTGTTCAGGCTCGCATGTTTCTATCGTGAACCACCGACTGTCAACACGATGGTTCTAGGTTCATTCATTGGCTTGGGAGAGATGCTAGTCTATCGGCACTGATGAGTTGTGATACAACGAAACAGGACTGTATGTCGATGACTACATATATATATATATATATATATATATATATATATATATATATATATATATAAAGTTAAAAAAGCATTTCATCCAAGGCATGAAAATTGTTAAACAAAATGTTTTTTTATATAGGCTTTAAAAATTTTCAATTTGAATTTAAATTGACTCAAAAAATTACCTTGGATTTATTCTATGTAATGTACATTTTGTTGCACTTAAAAGAATAATTGAAAATTTTATATCTATATAATATAATTGCTAGATGAAAGATAATGTTTTTAAATTGCAACAAAATGTACATTACATAAAATAAATCCAATGTAATTTTTTTATTCAATTTGAATTAAGGTGTTATACCTTACTTTATCAAATTTATAAAAGTGCACTTCGAAGATAAATAAATTTCAAATTGAATCTTGTACCCTTATTTTAAATCCTATACTAAAAGCATTTTGTTTAACAATTTTCATGCCTTGGATGAAATGCTTTTCTACCTTGTATCTTATCTTTTTAAGATTATATTTTAAAAGTCTCCTTCTCTCTATTTCAGTTTGTATTTCTCCTCACACCACAACTTATTTTTGCAACCCCCTCTTTGTATTATTACAGGTCTGAATATTCTCGTTGTTTCAGTTTGTAATTCTCCTTACACCACAACTAATTTTTTGCAACCCCTTCTTTGTAATACAGGTCTGAATAATGAGAAAATCCGAATTTTTTAAATAAAAACTTTAAAATAACTTTTTAGATTCATTTTTTTAAAAACTTCTTTCAGAATAGAAAATCTTTAAACTTTAATAAGGAACATATTTCATATAGGTTTCATATAGGTTTCATTCAGTACATAAAGAGAAAAATAGAGATGAAAATTTCAAAAGGATTGTATAACTGGTTACGGTCAATAGTAGTCCTCGCCAGCAAAAGGCTTTGGTGTTGTTATTCTATCATTCTATTATTATTTAAAACATTTTGTGTCCTGCTCTTTCATGCGAGGAATAATATTACTTATATGTATATATCTATATTACTTATTATAATTTCGATTTTTCATTGGTACTCAGTAATTTTGACCAAGACTATACACACACACACACACACACACACACACACATATATATATATATATATATATATGTGTGTGTATATATATATATTGCAGGAATTTTCATCGTACATTGATGGTTGCATAAGCCCGACACACTAGTGTCTGTAGGTATTGAAAGTGTTAAATCTTTATTCAATTATATGTTTATATATGTATATATTTCTCTTTCTTTGTTTATCTCTATATATTTTATACACACACACACAAACACACACACGCATATATATATACATACATGTGTGTGTGTGTGTGTGTGTGTGTATATATGGGTGCGTGTGTCTTATAAATTGATAGAAATCAAGGAGAACCTATTCGATAAAGCAATGGTAAAAAATACTACGTGGAAAAGCAAGTGCAAGACGAGCCGCCCGTGCCAACACTCTACTGCAATTTTCTTTTTCGCATTAATGTTTTTTTAGTGGCAAAACAACTACAGTGCCTTTAAGCTGAATCCCTCTTCTATCTCAAACCTATCAGGCAATTGTATTGCTGCGAGTATGAGCGAATGTCTCTGTTGGCAGGCGTTGTTCGGTTATGATTTAGGAAATATTTATCGAGATCACTTACATTATATTTTCGGCCTCGCTCTTTCTCTGTTCATTCGACATCACACTCTGTCTGCGAAACACGTTATTCCTGATGGGTTCCTCCTGGAAGCTATCAAAGTCCACCGGGATGTTGAGGCAGCGTGTTAGACCGAGCACTTGAACTGATAAGTAAATGTGATGAAAAATAGTTGAAAACTTTTTGGCTCCGAGAGCTGCTTTATCGACTTGCTCGTTCGCTATCTTCCCGGCTCGCTCTTTGAGAGCGCCATTACATCAGATGGGTCAAACTAAAACAAAAAAGAAAAAACAAAAAAAACAAACAAACGAAATCAAATGTATTTCTTAGCAAACACTTGCCTGCTTACACACAATAATAATAATAAAAAAAAAATCACTAAAAGATTGAGATAAATTCATATTTTACAGGGATGTACATATCTGTGTATGAGCATCCGTATGAGCACATATAGACACTCATACATGCAGAGAAGACAATATAACAAATAGAAAACGTATTGGATATAGAAAAATGATTGTTTTTATTTCATATATGCATGCATTTACGATCTTACCTCAGCACAAGCGGACAATCACTTCAAATAGGAACACATTTTTATTCTTTTAGAATAAACATGTGAGCACATACATGCTTTTATATTAATTCCTTTGCTTCATATATATATATATATATATATATATATATATATATTTGTGTGTATATATATATTTATGTGTATATATATATATATATATATATATATAGTCTTTGAAGTTTTTAACCTTTAAAACTATACAAAAAATATTTTTATCATTCGTTAGAAAACCATCCAGTCAGTAAGTCATTTAATCACCTGCAATCACTGCATCAACTCGCTTTCGAATTTACTATAGTACTAATAATTTATTTTTCAAGGGATCATCAGTTGTTTACCATGAAACACTGTTTCGGGGATTTTAAAAACATATATATGTTTGTGATGGGACGATTTCAATATTTTCCCCGATTCCGATACAATTATCGATTCCGAATCTTTAGAAATCTATAAATATTTTACTATTAAGTAGTTATTTTCCCCGATTTTCGAAAAAAAATAATGTTAAAAAAAAACAAAAAAAAACATATGTTAATTATGCAGATATTATCCTAAACGTCAGTTTACACTTGTGATTTTAGCTATAGATTTTAGCTTTACTGGTATTTTAAAAATCGATAAATATTTATTAGCTAATTTTTATTACCAACAATGAAAGATTTTGCCTTAAACATAATCAAATAAAAAATGACAATTAAAAGAATCGTTTTGACATCGGAAAAGAGGCACCGATTTTTTTTATGTCATTTCGATTTCGATACCCCCAAATTTTTCGATTTTTCCGACTCCCGACTCCAATTCCGATTATTCGTCCCAGCAATTATATATATATATATATATATATATATATATATATATATATATATATATATATACTACATAGGAGTCACCACTTATCAAGACTCGGAGGCCACTCGAGGATAAGGGTTATTTAGTAGTCAATGGCATAATATCGTAGTAATCGTTAGTAGTGAAAATTTGGTAAATTAGATTACCTTTTGGGAGAGTTAATCAAGAATTTGTTTATGTTGGACTTGAAGACTGACAAATGGTAGTCAACTGGAAAACAGGCAAACGGAAGAGAGTTTCACAGGCGTGCAATTCTAAGAAAGAAGCTTTATTGGTTTAGGCACAAATAAAGAGTGGGGGAAATTATTGACAGTGGTTTCAGCTAGCCGAGTGTTTTTCGTGAAAGTTTATATAATGTTCGTATATAGGATGGTATCACAATAAGGCCTTTAATCTAAGAGCCGAATTATGTGCAGATTTTGAAATAACACGTGAAATCCGATGCCTTTATCGGTGTGAGTTCTTGAACTCTTTGAAAACACATTACATTTTTGGAGTCGGTATAAATAAAATTAGAAACACATCTTCACATGTTTTCAACATTTTTTTTTTCTAAAACAAGCGAACAACAAACTTCATTACCTTTTCCGAATGAGAAAGAAAAATAAATATATAAACGCACGCAAATAAATACAAACCATGGAAAATATTTGCTGTGTTTTTTAAGATGTAATTTTTACTTGTTTTTTTTTTTTAATTTATTTCGGCCATTTTAACTCGTTTACATCTATGCGGTTTTTGTATAATTACGCTGAACTAAGAACAAGCTGTTCTAAGTACAAAATATTTTCGTTTGATCGGTCAGGTTTAGTTCTAATATTCCCTGCTTTTGTTCAATGTTCTAAGATCACAGGACGGAAAGGTTCCAAGATCTCATGATTTTTGTTTCATTTTTTAGTATAAAAATCCCCGTTATAACTCATCGTCATAAACCTATACGAATGACTACTTTGTCTCTTAGAAACTATGTTAACAATCTTCTGAAAAGACGCACAGCAAAGAAGAGTTTGAGAAACCAAGTTTTTAACTATTTCTCCCTCTCTAATACCCCTCTCTCTGTCTTTCTGCCTGTTTCTATTTATCTCTATATATGTGTAAATGTAATTCAGGCTACAATAAATATAAACAGAAAGAATGTAAGTATAGTTACGCACGCGAACACCCACACCCACACACATATATATAAAACAATATAACAATATATATATATATATATATATATATATATATATATATATATATGTATATATATATATATATATATAGTAGATTGAAATTTTAAATTCGACCGTTTTGGATTTTACCATTTTTGGATTTTTACCCTTCACCGGACTATCCATTCATGTGAAATCTTTTTATTATTTTTCATTGCCTCCTGTTCCCCTTACCTCACCCTTTTTTTTTTTAACCAAGTAAGATCTTTGGCTTACTTGTAGTTTCATTAAATACTTTTATATGCAAAATCCGATCCTGCATTTTGCTAATTCCTGCCCTCTGATGAGAAGGAGAGTATTTCTTCGAAACTCCGCGGATTAAGGACTATCCACTTATCTTGTGCTTCCTTTTTTAAAATTAAATATGTTTTTAACTCTTTTTCAAGATGTCTTTTAACATATTTTATTAATCATTTGTTCATATATATATATATATATATATATATATATTGTTATATAGTTAGTTATAAAATATATATGGCGATTGAACTACACTGAATATTCCGCGTATCATCCACTCTAGGATTCTTCAGTCTTATGCGCATAAACCTGTAGAATCCTAGAGTGGATGAAACGCGGAATATTCAGTGTAGCTCAATCGCCATATATATTTTATAACTAACTAACTGGCTCTACCTACGTATTGAGCACTTTTGAAGTTTACGCATAGATTTATACTTTCGTATATAAATTTTATGTGAGTAAATGAAGTAGTAGTAGTATATATATATATATATATATATATATATATATATATATATATATAATATACATAGGTGAAATATACGGCAAAGCGTTGTTGTAATATTTCAGTATATTCCTCAAGCTGTCATGAAAGAAGACCACAATAATAGGGGAGAATAGGAAGAAAATAAGATTAACATTTTCGCGCAATAATACGTCGCCATTTGTACCAAACACGCGTCTATATGTACAACTAATTATGAAAGTGTGTGTGAACGGATCAGCGTTATGTTTGTCTTGTTGTTATGATGGAAAATACGGGAACTTTAACACGTGGGAAAGAAAAACGCTGGAAGTTTTTTTTTTTTCGGGGGAAGGGGAAACAATCCTTTATCCCTAACCGATTGAATAGCAAGTCCTAATTCCTCAGTTATCTTGCAAGTATTGCTAAATGGGGAAATGCTTTCATCGTAAATTTCTTCCACTACATCCTCACCCAATTAACTAATATTATATATACTAGCAGACCGCCAGACGTTGCCCGGTCGTAAGATACGCTTCAATATGAAATTAGAATTTATGCAGATTACGTATTTATTATTATAGAGACAATTCTCTATCGATTCTTATATTGAACCTTATATACAGTAGTGAGATCAAAACTATATATATATATATATATATATATATATATATATATATATATATATATATATATATATATATATATACTTATATCCACTGTAGTGCGATTTATTAAATAGCTGTCCTGTTTTTAAATCTCCGAAACAGCTACATTGTAGGTAGCCGGGGATCCCCGTTTTCTATTTACAAAAATAAAAAAAATAAAAAAAATAGTTAAGTTTTTTCTGTTTTCATCCTTATATAGTTTAATTCTCTTTTATATTTGAATACTTTTGCGAAATCGTCTCATGCAAAGTGCAAAATCCATTTCTATTTAACAATTTTAGTTAAGGCGTTCTCTTTTTTTCATACTTATATAGTTGAAATCTCTTTCTAATTATAAACTTTTTAGAAGTCGTATTATGTAGGTGTTAATATATATATATATATATATATATATATATATATATATATGGCCACCTCGATGTTATACAATTTTTCCCTATTCACTAGCAATAGACTAAATATTGATATTTGTTTGGAACTGAGCGAGAGTCCATTAATTCATTCTTCTTTTAAAACTTAATGTTAAAGTATGTCTGAGGGGACGAGAACGTGCAACTACATTTATTTCCTATTTCCTTGACACCGCACGATGGCAGTGTTGGACAAAAAATCGAACTTTGATGTGGGAAGATCCAGCTTTCTAGAGAGGGGCGCTCTGACCGTAGACGGAAGTAGAGCTTTTCTCAGTAATAAAAGATGTCTCTTCCATTGACCGAGGACAGAAAAGGTGAAGTGTAGCAGCAAAACAGATACTGCGCTGTGATCCGGTCTCAAAAGTCAAAGATTCAAACCAGCCAGACGTATTTATCAGCCAAGCAGCGAGGAAAAAGATTTCGTCAATTCTATTTTTAGATCGGAATGCGAAGCGGAGAAGGGGAAGCCAGGAAGTGATATTCCCTCCTTTTCTCTCCACTTCCTTTAAGACCTGGATTTCGGCCTCATTTTTTATTTTTATATTTATATAGTATTTAATGAAACTACAAGTAAGCCATAAAGCTTATTTGGTAAAAGTTTAAAAAATATTGAAGTAGAGGGAATGGAGAAAAATAAAAATGATTTCACGTGAAAGGATGGTCGAGCGAAGAGTATAATATCCAATAACGGTAAAATCCAAAAAATGTTGATAAAAGTCCGGTATCCAGGAGTAAGAATCCAAAGGAATCGCGTTACTGGAAAATATTTCGGTATATATATATATATATATATATATATATATATATATATATATATATATATATATATATATATATATATATATAAATATATATATATATATATTTATATATATATATTTATATATATATATATTTATATATATATATTTATATATATATATATATCTATATATATATATATATACCTATATATATATATACACAAATATTTGTTTTAATTCCACAAAACTCAGGGAAATAAGGCACCTTGTTATGCTCTTCAAATGTACCACATTTCACTTTTCTGCGTATCATAGTAATTCAAATTAAAAAAAAAAAATATTAACCTGCAATAAAGCGATACATAGAGTTCATATGAGTATGTTTAATATGTTAAGAGAAATATACATCCTCACCAGAGTTTTAACCATTGTTTAGATGATTTTATCCTATTGACTGAGATACTACTGTGCAGTGGTAAGATGTCTACGTTCCAAGGATTTGAATTTTTCCTGTCAAGTATTAGTTCTTTGCTAATCGCTTCAAGTACTCTTACTGGGGAAAATCGAGGGGAGGTGGGCTCCTCAAACCCATTTTACGATCCTTGTGTCACATCATCTCGCCGTTGAAGGGAGGCGAAAAACTATTTCACAAATATAATTACAAATAAATAATAAATATGTAGGAAATAATAAAAATAAACAGTCGCGAATTTGTGAAACGCACAAATACTAAAGTTAAAATCAGTTTTCGTTTATTAGATTGAAAAAAATTGTTTTGGTCACAGCAGGAAAGATTGAAGCTAACGATAATTATAACACCAAGTAAATGATGAGTCTATTTTCAATGGTGTAAATAATTCTAATTCTTTATTCGAAAAATAGAAAAAAATGAAAAAAAAAAACAAAAAAAAAAACAGATGAGACAAGACAAGACAAATATTTTCGTTTTCTTTTCAGCTTGAAGGTTAATTCATTCTCATTCTCTTCCGATTGTCATTGATGGGATAACAGCAGATTTACAGAGAACAGCGTATGTTCTTTTTCACATATTAATTGTCCACTAAACAAACACCATTGAACTTCTTGATCCCAACGATGAATATTTAACCAATCAATTCGTCAAAACTGTCCGCCTGCGTAATCCTTCAGTAGTCGAACAGTTTTTATCTTTTGTCCTACGTTTTTGCTTCCCTTTTGTCTGCTCGACTGCATATCGAATTTTAAAAAAGCCGAAATTCAGATTAAAATACAGTCAACTTTAAATGAAGAAAATATCAACCTAAAATTAAATACGACCAAAACTTCGATTTGATAAAAATCGATAACATTCTTTAAAATGTTAACTTCAAAGTAAGAACGCTGATTATCATATAAAAAAAAATCTTAACATTAAATAACTTACCAAGATATACGATTTAAATTAATTAAATTTTAAGTGTAAAACATCTGTTCCAAATTAAATAGTTTAACTTTAAATATAACAAGGGAAGTATGCATGGTCTCCGTGAGTGCACAGTGAACGAGGCATAAAAATTGACTAAGTTCAGCATTTGCCGCCCCCCCCTCATTTAGAACTAAAGTCCCCAGGGGACGTCAAATCCTGGTGAAAATGAACAAACGGTGCAGTTTCAAGCCTTAAGATATGTAAATTTGAGTTCTGCACCATGCAAAAAAAAAAAAAAAAATAAAAAAAAATGACTATTTAGCTCCAAAACTCCCCAAGGCCTTAACATATTTAAATTTGAGTTCAGCACCATGCAAAACTGCTAAAAAGACATTCACAGAAAAATTTGGTACAAATATGGTAAAATAGACCCAAAAATGGAGTGTTTTTATTAGCCCTAAATGAGCCTCGGATCGGGGGGGCACATCCATGAGTTATCGCGAAGTATAGACAAACAAAATTATATAGAAATCAGTTAGTTACAACTTTTCAGAAAGTTTTATAAAAATCCAAGGCATCCAATTTCTTTTAATAAGCACAAAAGTGTCGATTTTAGCCATTTTAACCCGAAAGGCACTCGTAGTGGAACGACTGGAGTTTTTCCGGGAAATACGTTTTGTTACTCTTTTACTTCTATCATGCTTAATGTTTGTGCAATATTTCAAAGAATTCATAGCTGTAGTTATTGAGAAAAGTGCGGACGGAAAAACGGACGTACGGATAAAGGTGATTTTACAGGTCCACCCTCCTTTTGTCGGGGGGCTAAAAATCTTAACTTTAAATTACTTACCAAGGTATATAATAAACTAAAAACGCCAATGTAAAAAAAATTAATTGAATTTAAAATGTAAAAATCTTCTTCAAATGAAATAGTTCAGCTTTAAATATAAAAATATATCTCAATGATATTTCCATAACAGTAAAACACTTTACTCAATAAATCTAGAACTTAGAACAAAAACAGATACGAATTTTGTAAAGTGTCTACTTTCAAACTTTGAGCTCAGTCCGATTATTATTTTTAAATTATTAGTTATTATGTTATTTATAACTGTTTCAACTCAAGAAAATGTTATATGAAGTTTACAGGCAACTAAGGGAACAGCGGCAGACGAAAGGCGTCCTAAAGTGATCAAAATCGTAAATATCAGTAGTTAAGATTTTAACCTCTGTATATTAGAATACACTCGGTATTTTGTCGATTAAGAAAGGAAGAAATATTAATACCGAATATTATATAGCATTTTTTGTGAATTTGAATAAAAGCGTCGTTAAAAAACAGATACAGCCGAAAAAGGGCTCTGGAGGTTACTGGATCTTTGCAAACCTAAAAAACAAAGAATGCCATTAATCTATATATCTATAGAAGTGAACGTGTGTGTGTCTGTGTCTGTGGCTGTGTACATTTCCCTACGCAATTACTCTGTCAATTTTAAGTCTAAAGACTCGAAATTTGATATACAGGGTACTGAGATTTGGGAAAATCTTTTTGATCCGTCTTCGGGCAGAAATTTGGCTGTTAAGAAGTAAAATTCAACGATTTGACCTTTGAGAACTCTACCAAACTCCTCCGACAATTTTGGGTCTAAACACTTGAAATTTTAGATATAGGTTCCCTGGACATGGATCTAACTTAATAACTTGAGTTGAGCCCAAAACAATAAATGTTAAGGGTTCATGATAGGGGTCAAAGTTTTTAAAAAATTGACCGCTTTTGTTTTTCTGCTTAACATACACCTCCAAACACCCGGGCAATGCCGGGCTGAAATGCTAGTGAATTGGTATTTGAAATTAAGGCATATTTTGAGTCAAAAGTCGTGGATTTATTTAGAAGCGTTGGAATAAACCTATCCTCCCTAAAAACGATACTATGTTAATGTATGGAGTCAAACTGTATGAGTTCAAATGTTATAAAATTATTAGTTGGGTGATGTGTTCATACTGATTACTGTCTTTGTTCATCTCTACATATTTACCAACATTATGTTTTTCTATTTTCTTCATTTGAAGATAAAGTGCATATATTCTCATGATATTTATGTGTTAATCATCTTCCTTAAGATTATTCATATTTTTTATTGGTTCTTGGCAACAATCGTTTTACCCTCATTCTGTAAAGAAGAGTCAACAATTAAAAGTCGCAAAAGCTTAATAAATGCCCATGTCTATCAATGTTATATTCAATATATATATATATATATATATATATATATATATATATATATATAAATAAATAAAAGTAATTTAATTAGTTTTCTTGGATTTACAATTTTGGATTTTACCGCCATTAGATAAGTTACCTTTCATCAAACTATCCATTCACGTGAAATCACCTTTTTCTTAACCATATTCCCTCTGCTTCACGTTTTGTTATCAAGTAAGATCTTTGACTAACTTGCAGTTTAATCAAATACTTTTGTATGCAAATTCCGATCCCGCATTATGGTAATTCCTACCCTCTGATGAGAAGGAACATATTCCTTGGAAACTCCGCTTATCAAGTGTTTCCTTTTCAAATTAAATATGTTTTTAACTCTTTTTCAGTGTTTTAACATGTTTTATTAACTATTTGCTCTTATATATATATATATATATATATATATATATATATATATATATATATATATACGAGTGTACAGCCTGTGTCAAAACATAGGGGAATATTTAATTTCGCCAATGTCCTCACGACTATTAATATGCATATGAATAACGTGTTAATTAGAGGAATAAAGACTGAAAACGTCTCAAATTGGGCAAATAAAATAGCATTGTATACATCGACAGAGAAAACAATAACTGAAAAAGAAATGTTTAACTATAAAAGAAAATTAAATACGAGAGTCTAGTCTGAATTGCTTTCTGCTTTAATCATTTCCCGAATACTTGAACTGTTTTTGTCCAACAGCTTATACAAGCTAAATGTTTTAAAATGATTTTATATATATATATATATATATATATATATATATATATATATGTGTGTGTGTGTGTGTGTGTGTGTGTGTGTGTGTGTGTGTGTGTTTGTGTGTAAATCATAGGATGAGGGATTGAAAAACATCGAGATGAAATATAAAATGTAATGGCCTCAAAAATTACAGCATCTTTTGACTGTATGTATTAGAATATAAAATTATCAAATATCAAATTAGCGTGCTTGTTAGGACTAAAGCGTTTTTTCCGGTTTGTGAGTTCCAGTTTGAATAATTCTCCTGCTTACATATTTCATGGCTGACCGGTCTTATGTTCGACATTGACTCTCGCTGCTGCAATTCAAGGTATACATATAAGGTCAACAATATATTTTTTATAAATTATGATTGTCATATTCTTTTGAAATATAGTAAATATCACTTGGTTATGGCCGACCCGTTTTATGTTAGATATTGAAAACAACTGTTGCTATTAAAGGCATACACAAGGTCGGTAATATATTTGTCATAAATTATGGTTGTATTTGGCAAAATAGAAGATATCTATTTAGTAATCGCTGACCTGTCGGATATTGAAAGTTACTGCTGCTATTTAAGGCAGACACAAGCTCAGAAACCTCTATCTATTATAGATAAATGAGATCAGCCATCTTGCTTTCTTGTAACGATAGACACCGTTTGAGTTTCAAAGATTCGTCTTCTCATGTATTTCTTATATTAAAACAAAAAAGAAACTCTGCACGAATAATAAATGGTGGACATTATTTCCAAGCGAATTATTTTGGCCTTAATAGTATTTTTGTTTAAACCAAAACAACTACTTAAAAAACTTGATTAATAATTTAAGTCGGTCATATTTCTGAATGTATATCGTAAAAGCAATAAAAAATAACGTCTTTATTTCATTTATAAAACAACTGGTGCTGTCATTGAATAACAAATGATAAAACTGTCGAGAATTTGTACATATTTGATTAATTTTTTACATTAAATGATAATCTATAATATAAATCTCACTTGTCTGTTTAAATGTATGTATGCATGTATGTATTATGTAGATATGTCTGCCCTAAACTTTCGACAGAAGCGACGGATTTCCACAAGATTGAGTATGCTTTGAAGCTCGAGCCTTCGGACGACAAATATCGAAAAATTGGCTAAAATCATTCATGTCTTCATCCTTAACTGGCCACTTTTCTACAAGGAGGGGTCGCCTTTTTCGCCGATATTTTCGAGAGTCATCCCGTCTTTTCGATTGACTAGCCTTAATTTAAATCTTCGTCCCTTCCGCTTGGGCGCAACGGCAAAGATGTCACATTCTTTTTTCACGTTCTTTTCCTCATTCTCGGTACGAGTTTGAGCCTGCTTGCCTACTACCACTTTTCTTTTTTGCTCAACACACACCTCCAAACACCCGGGCAACGCCGGGCACCCAAGCCAGTATAAGAATAGAGCACAAATACATGCATAACGAATAGAAGAGTTTTCCTTTATTTTTGTGCAATTACAAAGATTAATTTCAAGATATGATAATACTAAGCTTATGTCTAGAATTCTCATAAAGTTTTGATCAAGATTCATGACGTATTTTTGGTTTTAGAACACATCTAAAATTTAAGATTTTAGCTTAAGTAGTCTTATAAAAAAATAAAATGCAAGGAACCTTTTTTTTATCCCGGAAGCCACTCAGGGATAAGGGGTATTGTAAGTACAGTACGTTAGTGTGGATATTTAAAGTGTCTACTTTAGAGGGCGGTTCATCAGGAATTTGTTTACGTTGGACTTGAAGACATCCAAGTTGTAGTCAGGAGGGAAACAGGCAGACGGAACAGAGTTCCACAGGCGTGCAGTTCTAAGAAAGAAGCTTTGTTCATGGAATCTACGTTTGGATTTAGGCATAGATAAAGAGTAGGGAAAGATTTTGACAGTGGATTCAGCTAGACGGGTTTTTTCGTAAAAGATTGGCGAGGGGGGGACCAGAGATTGGAGTTCAGACGAGCACCTGCCGTGGAAATAACGATAAAACAAAGATAGGCTTGCAACGTCTCTTCTGTGGGAGAGAGGTTGCAGGGAAGAGAAAAGGGCATCCGCCACTAAGCCACGAAGTCTATTTTGTACTCTGTCAAGGCAGGATAGGCTGTTTTTATCAGCTCCTGCCCAGATATGGCAGCAGTACTCCATCTTTGGACGTACTTGGCTTTTATACAGATAGAGAATTGCATCAGTAGTGAGATATCTTCTGGAGCGGGAGAAGGATCCCACCATCCTTCCAGCGACCTTGGCAACAGATTTGATGTACGTGTTCCATTTCAGGTCAGGAGCCATCCATTTCAATTGATGCCAGATGGGTATCAGAGCGTTGATGATGTAAAGATTGGAGTTTGGTTTTAAATGCATTAAAGTTAACCAGCCACGTCTTCCCCCACTGAACCACTCGTTCGAGATCAGAGGAGAGAGAATCAGAGAGAGCTTTGTCATTTACAGCCTTTGATGTGTTGCCATAGATGGTCGTGTCATCAGCATAGATGTCAACGAATGATTTAAGTATGTGTTTAGGGAGCTCATTGATGTAGATCAGGAAGAGAACCTTGTTTTAATCGTGCCTTATGACTATGGATTTAATTCAATGCACATCTTAAATATTTAAATGTTTACATGAGAGGTTGTGCCTATATCATACCTCCAAAAATCTCATTAAAATTCTCAATAAAGCTTAAATTTGGAAGATATTTTTACTTAGACGAATAGTATTAGGAAGAAAAATCTGGTCAGGAAATTTTCGTATAGTTTCAGGCACAGACAGAAAGTGTGAGAAGTTGTTGACAGTTGTTATATAAAGACAAGTATTTGTTGCGAACGTTTTATAGAGAATGACTATTGGCTGGAGCTCAGTCGAGCACCTGCCTAAAAGTAATGAGAAAGCAGGGATAGATTGCAACGTCTCTTATCTGAATAATAATATGTAGCGAGGCGAAAAGGTCCTCGCCTAAAAAAAAATTGGACTCGTTTTTAGACTGGGCTATGCCGGAAGAAGTAGTCTGAAATTTGGCTCCATATTATGACGTATTTGAAACTTGTACTGGCAGAGGATTGCGTTGAGAGTGATGTACTTTCTGGAGCGTTAGAACGATGCAATCATTTTTCCAATTATTTTGGCAATGGATATGATATAATATCTGATATGTAAATATTAAAAAAAAAAACTGATTTTTATTTCATCTTCACAATCTTTAACATGAACTTCGAATATGAACAAATAAATTATTTAAATTGATTAAAAACAAATTTTTATTATGACGTTTCTGAATTTTTTTGATGAGGATTGCTTATTCGTATTATTTGGATTAATCGGACTAATGTTCTCATCTTGAGTGTTATTTTCACAACGTTTCGGTCGTATAATACGATATAGGAACCAGTAATTATAAACAATAGATAATATATACAAGTAATAAGTAAAAACATTAATATATATATATATATATATATATATATATATATAGAGAGAGAGAGAGAGAGACAGACAGACAGACAGAGAGAGACAGAGAGAGACAGAGAGAGATATGCGTTCATATATAGTAATACTAATCAATAAATACTGATATTTACAACTAGAAATAAAAATTTGTTTGAGGCTCTTAAAATTCGTACTAGAATTTTCCGCAAGAACCCGTGGCGCAGTGGTAATGGATCTGATATAGATCTGTTGTATGGGAATCAGTAATTATAAACAATGGAAAAATCAATTGTAAAAAGTGATATTCTGAAATTTGAAGGTCAAGTCTTCAGTGTGGGCGACCGAAAAATACAATAGCGAATTACTTAGAACATTTGTCCAGTCATGGACAATGGAAGTAAATAAACGGTTCCGCTCGAAATTCCGTCCAAATTCCCGAGTTCGACAGAAACATTCCCGAGTTCGATAAGATACACTTGAAGAAGGTCGGAAGTTACATCGACCGAAACGTTATGAAAACTGCCCTCAAGATGAGGACAATAGGCCGATGAATTAAAATTGAGAAAAATTTTAAACTAAAATATAAACACGTTCACATAATTTTGCTGGTTCCCGATTTTATATTTAATTCAGCTGTTTTACATGTGTTCTATCCGCATATGATGTATCACGAAGGATATAAAACATGAGAGAATATACAAGAATCATCGTTATCGTTTATTAAGGCCTAGAAGCACCCAGGAATATCTTAAAGGGATTTTGATTTTGGGAAATGAACGCCACCATGTACGAGTTGCAAACAATGGGATAGCACTATTTGTTAGCATTAGACTTAGAGACCACTATGGTATAGTTGATGCATAAGCAACTTTTTGGTATTTCCTATATTGGTAGTTGATATTTTTATACTCTGCTCTATAAAACAAATTTCTCTCATTGAAATATCGTTTATTGTTGAGTAGGGAAAGATAAGTTTCTTGGTGTGTTTGTAAATACGGGAGTTCTTGCTGTGAACGTTTTACATAAGTGACCTTGAACATAACCATGCACTGGATAGAGGCTTAAAACATCCTGTTTATGTGTAAAAGCTTGTACCGAAAAGCAGAATTCATCCGCTGCTAGATTAAATTGTTGGTTCTGTACTTTACATGATGGAGCGACAAAATTGTTGCCCTAAAAAAGACGACATGATTCCATTTCCATTTCATTAAAACGGGTTTTCTTTTTTTCTATGCAGACTTTCTACTAGTTGGCCAGTTGTGTACATATGCCAAGAGCGATATGAGCCTTCAATCATGTCTGAAAGTTACAAAATGTTTAGCGAACGAGATCGATCTGTATGCTCTCTAGCGATCTAAGTTATTACAACATGACAATTGCTAGCACCCTCAAAATTCAAATCCGGGGGATTCAACGCTTAAGGGCACAGCTCAACTAAGTTTCCATCCACGGTTATGGCCTTTGGTGTTGTTTCAAGTGAGGGTTACACCATTGCTACCTCACATTTTCGAAATCAGCAAAGAAGTCAACACCAAAAAGTATCTGGATGTGCTGAAGAGTTGTTGATTCCTTGGTACAATCAGAAAGCCGCTAGCAAGTCTTGGGTGTGGCAGCAGGACTCGGCGCCGGCCCACAAATCCAAAGAAAGCCAGGCTTGGCTTCAGAAGGAGTGCTACGATTTTATACCCTTCTCTTACTGGTTTCGCTCCTTCCTCGACCAGAACCTGCTTGACTACTTCGTTTGGTCATACGTCGAGAACATCACCAACATGACCTCCCACAACACCAAAGCCAGCCTGATCGCTGCATTTCAACGAATATTCGCCGATCTCCCGCTGACGCTTGTGGAAAAGGCATGCTCTCAGTTCCAGACCAGTATCGAGGCGGTGATTGAAGCTGAAGGCGATTACATTGAATCGATGTAAGATGTACTACATAATTAAGTTACCTGAATTGATATTTTCAATAAAAGTTTAAAATAAAGCTGCACTGTGCACCGTTTTTTTTTTATCTAAGGTCACGCTTTTATTGTTCCACCCTGTATTACAGGAAAGCTTGTTAAGATCGTCACCTCAAGAGATATGTCAGAAGTAAAACAATTAAAATGCATAATAAACATAAAAGTTCTAAGCAAATGAAAACCAACAAACAAAAAACAGATTAAGATAGAGATACGAGGAAAATGGAAATTAAAAAAAAGTAGTGAATTCAATGAGGGAAAAGAACAGGCACTACAGATAAAGAAAGAAAAATAAAATAAAAAAGGCTCGACAAGGTTTACCTAAGTAAGTTTATTCAGCTATAAAATATATGAATATAATATGAAATATATACATATAATATAAAATATATAAATATAATAAAAAATATAAAAATATAATACAAATTATATAAATATAATATAAAATATATAAATATAATACAAAATATATAAATATATTAAAAAATATATAAATATAATATATATAAATATAATATAAATATATAAATATAATACAAAATATATAAAAATAATATAAAATATACAAATATAATATATAATATATAAATATAATATAAAATATATAAATATAATATAAAATATATACATATAATATAAAATATATAAATATAATATAAAATATATAAATATAATATAAAATATATAAAAATAATAAAAAATGTATAAAAATACTATAAAATATATAAATATAATATACAATATATAAATATAATATAAAATATAGAAATATGATATAAAATATACAAATATAATATAACATATATAAATATAATATAAATATATACATATAATATAAAATATATAAATATAATATAAAATATATCAATATAATATATATAAATATAATATAAAATATATAGATATAATACAAAATATAGAAATAAAATATAAAATATATAAATATAATATAAAATATATAAATATAATATAAAATATATAAATATAATATAAAATATATAAATATAATATAAAATATGTAAATATAATATAAAATATATATATATAATATAAAATATATAAATATAATATAAAATATATAAATATAATATAAAATATATAAATATAAAATATATAAATATAATATAAAATATATAAATATAATGTAAAATATATAAATATAATATAAAATATATAAATATAAAATATATAAATATAATATAAAATATACATATATAATATAAAATATATAAATATAATGTAAAATATATAAATATAATATAAAATATATAAATATAAAATAAATAAATATAATATAAAATATATAAATATAAAATAAAATATACAAATATAATATAAAATATGTAACACTAATATAAAATATATAAATATAATATATATAAATATAATATAAAATATATAAATATAATATAAAATATATAAATATAATATAAAATATATAAATATAATATAAAATATATAAATATAAAATATATAAATATAATATAAAATATACATATATAATATAAAATATACAAATATAATATAAAATATATAAATATAATATATATAAATATAATACAAAATATATAAATATAATATAAAATATATAAATATAATACAATATATATAAATATAATATAAAATATATAAATATAATATAAAATATATAAATATGAAATATATAAATATAATACAAAATATATAAATATAATATAAAATATATAAATATAATATAAAATATAAAAATATAATATAAAATATATAAATATAATATAAAATATAATATAAAATATATAAATAAAATATAAAATATATAAATATTATATAAAATATATAATATAAAATATATAAATATAATATAAAATATATAAATATAATATAAAATATATAAATATAATATAAAATATATAAATATTATATAAACTATATAAATATAATATAAAATATATAAATATAATTTAAAATATGTAAATATAATATAAAATATATAAATATAATATAAAATATATAAATATAAAATGAAATATATAAATATAATATAAAATATATAAATATAATATAAAATATATAAATATAATATAAAATATATAGATATAATATAAAATATATAAATATAATATTAAATATATAAATATAATATAAAATATATAAATATAATATTAATATATACATATAATATAAAATATATAAATATAATATAAAATATATAAATATAATATTAAATATATAAATATAATATTAAATATATACATATAATATAAAATATATAAATATAATATAAAATATATAAATATAATATAAAATATATAAATATAATATAAAATATATAAATATAATATAAAATATATAAATATAATATAAAATATATAAATATAATATAAAATATATAAATATAATATTAAATATATAAATATAATATAAAATATATAAATATAATATAAAATATATAAATATAATATAAAATATATAAATATAATATAAAATATATAAATATAATATTAAATATATAAATATAATATTAAATATATAAATATAATATTAAATATATAAGTATACTATAAAATATATAAATATAATATAAAATATATAAATATAATATTAAATATATAAATATAATGTTAAATATATAAATATAATATAAAATATATAAATATAATATAAAATATATAAATATAATATAAATGTCAGCCATAATTTTCCCCACCCTTTTATCTGTGCCTAAACCTAAACTTCTTTATAAGAACTGTACACCTGTGGAACTCTCTTTCGTTTGCTTGCTTTCCAGCTGCCTACAATATAGTCGTCTTCAAGTCCAATCTAAACAAGTTCTTTATGAGCCATCCCATTAAGTAATCCAATTTACCAACTTTTCACTAGTAACGATTACTACGATATTGTCCCATTGACTACTGTTCACTCATTAACCTTTATTCTCGAGTGGCCTCCGGGCCTTGATAAGTGGTGACTCCTATGCAATTTTTTTTTCAAAAGGGGAAAGAGAAAAGATAAAGGGCAAGAACGATTAAGAAAATAGAGAAACACAGTAAGCGGTAAAGAGAAAGATGTAAAAAGAGAACGCGGGACACGAGGAGAGAGCGGGGGTGAAACAAAAGCGTGACTTTGGTGGTGAATGTACACTTCTCGGTTAGATAAACTGATCCTATAATAATATACAAAAGCAGTATCGAAGTCGCTAAAAGGCGAATTTAGACGACATTAGCTGAAACAGACGGCCATTGTGTTGGGGTGGTGGCGGGTCAACTTCATAATCGTTCCTGGCGGGCATCGCCTTTTAGAATCGAGTGTGAAAGAAATGTTTACTCTATGCAAACTGTTGTCAGCTCAGTTTAAATTAGAGGCACTTCTTGACCCGCAAAATCATTCATCGTTCTTTTTTTTCCCCACCAACCCTACCTCATCGCGACCAAAAGAAAAATCCGGAAGAGTTTAACAGAGCTGCCAATAATGAGATGCTTAAATACACACTATAGGCCTACACCCATAAACAAAGATAAACGACTATACATATACATGCGCGCAAAATTATTGCCACATAATATACTTATCTACTTCGAAACACACGCAGGAGAGATAAACTTTCACGTAAATCATGGTTAATTTAATTGGCATTCTATTTCTTATCACAATAACATCAAACCCTGCTTATTTCATCGGTCTTTTATCAATATACAAGTTCTGTGTAACAATTCCATCTAAGGTTTACATCACGATGGCCACACAAAACATTTCCTTAACGGTCGGAATACCGCATTTTACAAAAATATATTTTCAAATATTAAATTAGATATTATTTAAGGCAGAAAAAAAATTTCCCTCGTACTTGAAAAAAAAAAAAAACTCTAATGATTTAGGGTTAGTGTTTGAGTTAATGAATCTCACCGTATTCTTGCATCTTTATATATTTGATAAATGTTCACTTGTTTGATGAGGACTTTCATCATATAATTAAAAAAAGTATTATAAGCGAAAAGTCTTGTCTCTATTTAGATAATGCTGAATATAATTAGCGAAAAAATGACATATTGCTGACAGGATAAATTATATACAGGTTGTCACAAATTAAATGTACACACTCTTTAAATGAGCATAGAACAAAAACTTATTATAAGAAATAAAAGTTTCATACATCCAAATACCGTGAACAAATATAGAAACCAACTAACTATCGAAAGTGTTCAAATTATTGGTCATTGTAGTCCATGAAGAGTAGACAGCGCTCGCTGATTGAATCGAAAACGTTACTAATCAGTTCAATTGGTATATTGACACATCTTCTTTCAATGGTTGCTTTCAACTCATTCATTTTAGCTCGTTTTTTGGTGTGGACCATGTGTTTTACATGCCCTCCGCCTCTCTCCCCTCCCCTAAATCCTGTGAACGTGGACAGTATTCGATACTTCCTCTGCGTTCTACCTAAGTGTTTCGCAGTTGACTATCAAGATATGTTCTTACGTCATGATGATAGGGGGGAAGTACTATTCTTTATTCCGAAACATCTTTTGGGACCGTGGCATAGCGTATTTGTGTAAAAAGTTGAGATAATCTAAAGAGTGTATGGATTTTATTGGGACACCCTACTGGCAGCAAGATAGTTTTAACTGATTGTAAATTGGTGGGTTTAAGTAATCTCAACACCTGCCATACTCCGTCCGCACATCCATTGTGAAATCATTAAGGTGTACACATGCGCAGACATAGGTGAACTTCTGTTCTCCTCTCTTTTACTCTATGGTTACAAATATTCAGGTGATATAATGCAATCAATGTTTATTGCGGCTTAAGTAATAAACTATTTATCAGTGATATATACGTTTAAAACTTTCATTTGTGTTTGAACTAACTATAATTTACAGTTTGTACAATTTACATAGCAAATGCTATTTGAAGATTTCTCAGTTTATATTAGAGTCGGCGTTTAAATGTAACTTTTTGTTGCCATGTATATAGTCAAACAATGTTGTATCAGCTTGACAAGAAAGTTCTTGCGGTCTTTAACTTTTAAATTCAGATGAACATATCTCGACTCAAGCAAACATGTATTGATCGAAATAAGCACTATCAATATCAACATAATTTGGCGAACGTAAACGAGTGTATTCATGCCAGTAACGTAAAAATCTTGCTCTCTGGTGGTGATGAAGTCGCTGAAGGCGTTTTGGAGATCACTTGGGTTTTTGAGGCATTTCTCACGCAGGAAGTTGTCGAGATGCTTGAAAAAGAAGTAGTCGGTAGGTGAGTGGTCTGGAGAATATGGTGGATGAGGAAGAGTTTTGTAGCCCAATTCGTTCAACTTCTGCAGGGTCGGTTTAAGAACGTGCGGTCGGGCATTGTCGTCAACTAGAATTGGACATTTTCTGTTGACCAATGGTCAGTGTTATTGTCGAAGTTTCTAATGCATTTCATCTATTTCTTAACTGTTATATATGGCATAATCACGTTGATACACCAGCTCCCGTCAGATCACCGAAGTTAAGCAACGTTGAGCCTGGTCATTACTAACATGGGTGACCAATTTGGGAAGTCCAGACGCTGTATGTAGGAGGACGTCGACACCTCCCTGCAAAAAGTTGCAAAAACCTAACGTCGTCATCTCTCCTAACAAGGATATGCATGCGACTGGGGACCGCTTGTGAATTTCATAATCCCATGAAACTTCCTCCTTCGGAAGAAGCCGGTTAAAACCTGAATAGGGTTGGTGCTGACTGCACACACACACACACACACACACACACACACACAAATTTCTTGACAGTACTTCACCGCTGTAATTTTTTCGCCGGCATTCAATTTACGCGAGAGTTGTAAATTATGTAGATTAATAAAAACAATACATCGGCGATTTTCATCAGTAGACTATTTATATTGCGTAAATCATGGATTCGAATCCAATTTCCAATTAAGCTATTTCTATTTTTCGCTATTGTTTCTAGTGATCGTTAATGCTATGACAAGAGAATATTCTTTTACATAATTTTTACTCTCGAGTAAATATCAGTTAATATCTTATATGTTTTCTGATAGAGTAATATGGTTCTCGATTGAATATATACTGGAGAGTCAAAATGGTAATAAGAATATTCTCTCGTCATAGCCCTAGTGATCTGTAGGGAAACGCGTGACTTACTTGATTAGCACGTGTGCATGATTCAAAGGGTCGGTCGTGGAACTAAATGAAAGAGAAAGAAGGAAAAAACTAACATGGCGAAACAGTTTGTTTTATGGTGAATAATCACGTGACTGTGAATGTTTACACAAATGAGACTGGTCTATTAAAGCGGGCGTGAAGCGAGTATGAGGCGAGTTGAGAGAAGGCGTGTTACTTACGCAGACGTGTAGAAGTCAGCTGGAAAGATCGTTGCGTTTGGAAGTCGGAAGTTTTGAAAACAGTCGAATTTAACCGAGAAATTGATTTGAAATGAATAAATAATCCTTGAGTTATTTAATTATATGATCATACCGTTATTATCATTGCAGGTGGTTACGCCTGCGGGTTTTAATTATTTTATATAGATCGATTCTCACCTGGATCAGTTTA
>NC_136489.1:129503338-129593338 GCF_053919585.1 Euprymna scolopes
TATTAAAATTCATTTCAGCCCTAAACTAGACACTATCACCATAATACCACATTCTATCCATGGAATTTATCTACTTAAAAGATCCCCTGCTTATGATTTGAAGCTTATGATTTATTTGTATTAGTATCTTTCTTTATCTCTTACGTGTCCCTTGAACTTTATATCAACTGTAAAGATACATGATATAAAGTTCAGTTAGGATTAGGAAGATTTAAAAATATAAAGGAATAAAATACTGAAAGATGGCATGATTGAAAATATATTGGTTTATAGATTCTAAATGGCAAAAAGAACATGGAATCTGAAAAAAGTCTTGCATGCAACTCCCATAACAAGTTACGCCAGATGTTTAAATAACAACTAAAAATAAAATTTTAAATCTAATTCTCTAGATCCCCAGTTGAAAGCTGTTTGCAGTATGAGGACATTAAATTATGTGCTGAAATTAGATAACACCTATGCCAGAATATGAGGAGCAGTCCTCAGTGGCACCTTCAAGGAGAGGATAAAGTACAAAATATATGAAACACTGAGTAATATAACAAAAGTGCTCAAAGATAGACGGTTAAGATCAATTAGCTATGAAGTTAACAAAAGGTTAAGATCAATTAGCTATGAAGTTAACAAAAGGTTAAGATCAATTAGCCATGAAGTTAACAAAAGGTTAAGATCAATTAGCTATGAAGTTAACAAAAGGTTAAGATCAATTAGCCATGAAGTTAACAAAAGGTTAAGATCAATTAGCCATGAAGTTAACAAAAGGTTAAGATCAATTAGCCATGAAGTTAACAAAAGGTTAAGATCAATTAGCTATGAAGTTAACAAAAGGTTAAGATCAATTAGCTATGAAGTTAACAAAAGGTTAAGATCAATTAGCTATGAAGTTAACAAAAGGTTAAGATCAATTAGCCATGAAGTTAACAAAAGGTTAAGATCAATTAGCGAAAGTTATGCTAACTAGTGTTGTGGGAAAGAAAATATAAGAAATGAAAAATGGAAGACCGGCGATTTAAATATAATACCGGTGTATCGAGGGAGGATTTAAAGAATGAAAGCTCATGAAATATGGACAAGTCTAGTCAAGGATATCGGAATGATTTCGAAAAGAAAACTAACTTGACTAAATCTATAATGTGTTTCGACACTTTCTTTGTAGATTCTGCATTTACTGTTACCTTATAGATATTGTAGCTATGTAGTTCGTTTAAGATTGCGTAATTTCGTATAAGTGTTATTAGTTACTATGTGTCTCTTTTGCAACAGGGCTACTCATGTGTTTCCCTGCGTTATTTTTTAGAACTCAATTTAATAAATCGTCCATGTAACTTATTTTCTAATTTTATTTTTCATATTTTTCCTCCCTCGTTCCAAGGCGGCCTATAATATTAAAGTTTATAATATTAAAGTCTCTAACATTAAAGTCTCTAATATTAAAGGGTATAATATTAAAGTTTATAATATTAAATATTACAATATTAAAGTTTATAATGTTAAGGTCTATAATATTGAAGTCTATAATATTAAAGTCTATAATATTACAGTAAAAATATAAAAGTTTATACTATTAAAGTTTATAATATTAAAGTTTATACTATTAAAGTTTATTATATTAAAGTTAATAATATTAAAGTTTATAACATTAAAGTTTATTATATTGAAGTTTACAATATTAAAGTTTATAATATTAAGGTATATAATATTAAAGTTTATAATATTAAAGTTTATATATTAAAGTTTATAATATTAAAGTTTATAATATTAAAGTTTATAATATTAAAGTTTATACTATTAAAGTTTATAATATTAAAGTTTATAATATTAAAGATTATAACATTAAAGTTAATAATATTAAATTTTATAATATTAAAGTTAATAATATTAAAGTTTATAATATTAAAGTTTATAATATTAAAGTTTACAGTATTAAAGTTTATAATATTAAAGTTAATAATATTAAATTTATAATATTAAAGTTTATACTATTAAAGTTTATAATATTAAAGTTTATAATATTAAAGTTTATAATATAAAGTTAATAATATTAACGTTTGTAATATTAAAGTTCATAATAATAAAGTTTATACTATTAAAGTTTATAATATTAAAGTTTATAATATTAAAGTTTACAATATTAAAGTTTACAATATTAAAGTTTGTAATATTAAATTTAATAATATTAAAGTGTACAATATTAAAGTTTATAATATAAATGTTAATGATATTAAAGTTTATAATATTAAAGTTTATAATATCAAAGTTTATAATATTAAAGTTAATAATATTAAATTTAATAATATTTAAGTTTATAATATTAAAGTTTATAATATCAAAGTTTATAATATCAAAGTTTATAATAATAAAGTTTATAATATTGAAGTTTATAATATTATGTCTATAATATTAAAGTTTAAAATATTAAAGTTCATAATGTTAGAGTTCATAATATCAAAGTTTAGTGGTACTTTGCATTACATATTCTTCTAGCCTTTTTTATTGTATCGTACAAATAGTCATACATCCTTATTAGTGATTTCCTCCTTTTATTTTAACATAGAGGCACCCAGCATCATGGCTTCTCGCACAAAGGTATGTGCTTAGTAGAAAAGGGTAGTCTTCTACAGTGTTAGAATGGCAGTTAATATTTTTAGCTTCTTTTCAATTCTATGAAATTCCTCTAGTGTTCTCGTATCATGTAAATTTGGAATATCAGTGATACTATTTTTAATCACAATTCTTGTATTCTCCGTATCCTTCCACTGGAAGTTTGAAAGATGTAATCTTTGAGTCTAAAACATTTAAGGACCGCTGCTAATGGTACCATAGAATGTTAGTGCAATTTCTTCTGTGGCGGATGATTATTGATTCAGGCGATTACGGGTAAGCACCCTGAACAAATTGGGTGAAAAATATTTATAAATTAAGTTCCATATGTAAATTTTAACGCAAAGTGATCCCCAATTAACGAATAGTATATACGATCATTATTTTTTTTTACCATTGTAGATAAATCATGTGCGTTTTTATAAAGAGTCTAAATTTTAGGCGATTACGTTTCATTTCAGGACATTGTTGGCCGGATTTAGGATAAATTGTAAAAGATGTCGGTTCTAAATATCTATAATGGCTCGTGAATTAGGTATCAGTTTACATTAAATTTATCTATGAAGCTGAGCCTCCACTCTAAACTATAAAATAATTGAACTTTTACTTCTACCATCTGATGCTACCAGATCAGGCTGTCTAAAGATATTTGCTTCATAAGACGAAATGCACCTAACATTGATGTTTTTTGTTTTTCTACTTCCTTTTACAAAACCAACAACAAAAACAACAGTCCACCTCCCCCCTTTCTTTCTTCCCATTTCAAATTTCTCTTTCTATCTCCCCCATTTTCTGACTGGTTTCCTAACTTAAACTGTACCAAACATCAATACTGTAACCCTTTTTCTCTCTCCCATAGCTAAACTCATTCATGTTCCGCAGTGCAGGGAACAAAAACGATAAAATTCACTATAAAAAAAACCAAACCAAACACTACAAGATAGCGATTGAAAATACAACATACTTAAAGAGTAAAGGTCTTCCATAAAATAACTGGATGCAAGATGAATTCTATTTTCAAAAATAACTGGATTCGGCATTAAATAACCCGAAATAAGTTGATATACCGTGAGAGAAAACAACCAAACCAAACCAAACTTCTGCCAAATTTTTTCAAGGTGTTCACACCTAATCACGTAAAGATTATAAAAATTTCATTTTATTTGGAGGGGGCAATCAAAGTACTGTATTAATTTACGAATTTCCCATCGTTTATTGTATTAATCTATGTAAAATGACGCTTTACGTAGCAGAAATAAAGAGTGTAAAAAAAGAGGGATAAAAGTGAAGAAAAGAAAAGAATTAAATGCTAATGAAACAAGTAAACATGTCCCTTGCCTTCCAAGTTGACAGACAGCAGTTTTTTTTTTATATCCCGTTTACAATTGTGGTCTGTGATTGTGGCATCATATTACCAAATAAAAATTTAAAAAAAACACACACACATTAGAAAGTGACACGAAAAAAAAAAACGTCGCCCCTCAACACACGCATACACACGGAAGAGATATCATTAGTCAACTTGTGCTGTAGAAAGTCTCCTAAGTTGAAATTCTAGAAGGATATCCCGGGACAGAATTGAAGAAAAATGCCGGCCCCACGTTTCAGAGTGTGTAATTTCTAGCATCTTAATACCATATTAATGAACTAGTTCTCCTAGCTATAAATTTAATAAAAATAAACTCCAGTTACATACATCTGATTTCGTTCTTATTATCGATATCTTTTTTCGTAATTGCCCTACGGACATTGTCGTAGACTATGGAATCTGGTTTATCTTAATTCAAATCTCTGGTCTATCGTTTTCTATTAAAGCATACTTACCATTCTTAAATAATCAGACTTACGACAAATATGGTGATTATATCAACCAGTTTCTGCCAGAAGTGAAGACTGTTATGCAAATACTATCAACTAGCGGAACCTATGGAAATTCCGCAGGGGAATCATCCATATGTAATATATTGATGTTGGCATTCTATAGATGTTCAGTGTAAATGGAGATGCTCTGATATTATTATATCTTTTTTGTTAAAACTTTAAAAGTATTTATCTTAGCTAGCTCGAACGCCCGGCAAAGCCCGGTCGTAAAGAACGCTTAAATATGATATTTTAATTCTAGTAGATTTCGTAGATAGTATTATGGATTTTATGTTTTCTTGGATTTTTATATATTATAAAGTTGTGATTTAAAAAAAAAAAAAATATATATTCATATGACTCAGGTGCATTAGCTTGAATTGAAATCGAAATAAAAACTTATGAATATATATATATATATATATATATATATATATATATATAAATTATACTGTTGGTAGAATTTTTCAGTAACTCATAACAACAACATAATATGTCATTCCAAAGAGTGCTCAATGCATGAAACAGAGCAATATATTGATTGTTGGAGAGCTATTGGCTACACATTAACAAACGTGTTTCAATGACCCCCTAGCAGGGAAAATCACGTCATCAGGCCAAAAACCAGGGGGTCATTGAAACACGTTTGCTAATGTGTAGCCAATAGCTCTCTAACAATCAATATATATATATATATATATATATATATATATATATATATATATATATATATATATATATATAACTTGAGTTCCTTCAGCCATAATCGAAACTGAAAACAAAAACTTATGAAGAATTCTTGATAAAATTATTTATATAAACAAAATAGATGACTTAAGTGCTATCGGTTATAATTGAAACCGAAATGCAAACCTCTAAAGAATTATGGATAAAATTATATATGACAAAAAATAAAGTACATAACAATTAAATGTCTCGCATGTAAATGTGACACAGAAAATAACACACACGCTATCGTATTAATATATAGATAAAATAAACAATATGAATATGCAATACCTCTAAGCTATATATACATCACCTTATGTTTATGAATGGGTTAACTCTGGTATGGCAGTGGTCAGTAAATGACATAAACAAACTATGGAAGGTAAACTAGCCAAATTGGACAAAACATAAGATTACATATGAAAAACTGTATAAAAATAGGTCACATTTGAAGTTTAAGAGAAGTTTTGCCCTAGTGCATCGCTAAAGAATACACTTAGAGATTAAATAAAATACATATACACATTATAACATATGTATATATGTATATATATGTTCAATGCCAGTTAGATTAATCTATTCGTGACGATGAATCCAGAAAAAATTGGAAAATACTCGGACTTACGATAAATATTGGGATTAAATCAACCAATTCCTACCAGAAGTGAAGACCATTATTCGAACACTTCCTCTCAATAAAATAAACTTAACCAATAGTAGTAACATCCTGAAATGTATGTTAACTTTTTAAAATAATTAACCAATGAACTAAATATACACGTTATCATTATATATATATATATATATATATATATATTATGTGTGTGGGTATATATATGTATGCATATATATATATGTATATATACATATATATATATGTATATATATATATATTCCCTGCAACCTCTCTTCCACAGAAGAGACGTTGCGAGCCTATCTTTGTTTTATCGTTATTTCCATGGCAGATGCTCGTCTGAACTCCAATCTCTGGTCCCCCCTCGCCAATCTTTCACGAAAAACACCCGTCTAGCTGAATCCACTGTCAAAAATTTTCCCCACTCTATATCTGTGCCTAAATCAAAACGTAGATTCCATGAACAAAGCTTCTTTCTTAGAACTGCACGCCTGTGGAACTATGTTCAGTCTGCCTGCTTCCCACCTGACCACAACCTTGATGTCTTCAAGTCCAACGTAAACAAATTCCTAATGAACCGCCACCTCAAGTAAACACTTCAATAAATCTCCAATAACGTACTGTACTTGCAATAAGCCTTATCCCTGAGTGGCTTCCGGGCCTTGATAGGTGGTGACCACCATGTAAAAAAATATATATGTATGCATAAATATATGTATCTATATAGGTATATATACATATGTGTATATGTGTGTATATATGTATGCATATATATGTATCTATCTCTCTCCCTCTCTCTCTCTCTCTCTATATATATATATATATATATACATATATATATATATATATATATATATATATATATATATATATATATATATATATATATATATATACAGCGTATCCGAAAAGAAGCTGACGGATTTTAATTTGATTAAGTTCCTCAGTATTTAAGTTATGCTTACCAATTTTCATATGTAGGTAGATAAGCCTCTCCGTGATTTTTGAAGATATAGTAAGATATCATAATCTACTTATTCTAATTTTATTTTCACATCCTTAATCTAAGATATGTTTTTCACAAGGTCTAATTTTAGTTATGGAAAATGATGTTACTTAAATGTTCACCATTTTCATTTTCACAGTCTTGTGCTCTCTGCAGGGCATTGTCCAGCACATCACTTAATGTTTCATTATGACCCTAATTTCCTCCTCTATATTGTTTTTAAATGCATTTATTGTGGCTGGTTTGTTTGCGTATACCCGCTCTTTGAGGTAGCCCCAAAGGAAGAAATCTGCATGTGTGAGATCTGGCGAGCAAGGTGGCCAATTTATCTTACAACCACGAGAGATTATTCGGTTGCCGAATATGTCCTGGGGGAGAATTAATGTTTCTTGTGCTGTATGCGCCGTTGCACCGTCCTGCTGGAACCACATTGATCGAGAGACCCCAATTGGACTTGATCTCCTTCTCACTGATGTGGATGGATCCTCGGCAACACTCTCTGCTAATTTCTGACGATTCTCATCACTTTCTCCCTTACGGGGCCTACCAGATTTAGGGAGGTCACATACAGATCCTTGCTCATGAAATCGAGCCACGATAGCTTTTATTGCATTGGGAGTAGGGGAATTTCTTGCGTTGAATTTTCGTTGTTGAGTTTCTGATATTGACTCATTCAACCGAAAATACGATTCTACGATAAATATCCGCTCCTCGGTAGTGTACCGACTCATGATGACCTTGGAAGGGTTCCTCTAGATGAGGTGGAAAAATAAAAGAAAAATATAAATAATTAAGAAAGTTATACATTTTTTAACCATCAACTTCTTTTGGGAAACCCTTTATATATATATATATATATATATATATAATTATTTTTTTACTATAATAATTAAATACCTAAAGATACTAGTGTTTCATCGTTTCGGGATTCTTCAGTGCAGAGTGTCACGATTAACACCAGCCGAACGATTCGAACCCCGCGACACGAGACATCTCTGGCTCGATTAGCGGAGACCGTATTCATTCGGCTACGATTAACCGCGTGAATTAGCGTTGAATTTTAAACATTTTAATTTTAAATGTTCATTACATCAGTCAGAGAGTGATCTAATCGTTATACGATGATCTATGCATAAGAGCTATATATATATATATATAAATATATATATATATATATATATATAACTACTTAATTTACTCACACAAATTTAATATACGAAAGTATAGATTTATGCGTAAACTTTAAGTATATACTTCAAAAGTGCTCAATACGTAGGTAGAGCTAGTTAGTAATTTATAAAATATATATGGCGATTAAGCCGATCGCGGTTACACTGAATATTCTGCGTTTCGTCCACTGTAGGATTCGTCAGCCTTTTATATTTCATAAATTACTATATATATATATATATATATATATATATATATATATATATATATATATATATATATATATATATATATATCATTAAGGAAAATCCGTGGGAATTCCGTGCTTGCTTTGTTCAGAATTATTTGTTAATGATAATATTTCGTTTGAAATAACACAATCTTCAAAACCTTATAACGTAAACAAAGTCTGTTATTAAAGCATATTTTCTTCCTTTATTGACAATGGTTTTATTTTTTATTGTTTAGAACAAATATACATTCTCGTGTTTTTTAACTTTAAAGTATAATTAGCAGCGAAACTTAAAGTAAGATGAATGTTTTAAACTTATATAATTCGTGTATCCTCATCACCACCACCATCATCATCACTATCTATATATTAATACGATAGCGTGTGTGTTATTTTCTATGTGACGCTTACATCCGAGTCGTTTGTTATGTACTTCCATTTCTTGTCATACAGAATTTTACTAAGAATTCTTCATAAGTTTTAGTTTCGGTTTCGATTATAGCTGATGCCAATCTAGTAATCTATTTTTTATAAATAATTATATCAAGAATTCTTCATAAGTTTTGGTTTCTGTTTCGATTATAACTGATGGCACTCCAGTAATTAATTTTTTTTTATGAGTTATTTTATCAAAAATTCTTTATGAGTGTTGGTGTCGGTTTCGATTATTTTTGAAGAAATGAAAGTTATATATATATATATATATATATTTATATATATATATATATATATATATATATATAAATATAAATATATTCATATATAGATATTCATATGTATATATTCATAAGTTTTTATTTCGGATCCGATTCAAGCTAATGCACCCAAGTCAGATGGATATATATATTTTTTTATTTTTGAAATCGGAACTTTATAATATATAAAAATTCGATTGAACATTAACTGTACAATAATATATACGAAATCTGCAAAAATTAAAATATTTAAGCGTACTCTACGACCGAGATTAGCTGAGCGTTCGTTCTAGCTTAGATAAATACTTTTGCAAAATAGCTACAATAATATCAGAGCGTCTCAATTTACACTGGACATCTACAGAATACCAATATCAATATATTACATATGAATATATCCCTGTGGAATTTCCACAGGTCCCACTAGCTGCTATTATTATTATTATTATTATTATTATTATTATTATTATTATTATTATTATTATTATTATTATTTATTTTTTCGTTAAAGTCACAGAATCGTGATGCTTTACACCGGTAAATTCCTCACCTAACAGAGTTTTTTTGCACCAAAGCTAGCGAGCATAGTTAGATGGTCAATTAGATGAAAAGCACATGGCGTAGGGTGTTCGCTGTACCAAACAAAATCAGCTTTCGGAGTACAGTGATGTTGTACTTGATTCCCAAGGAGTTCAACTGTTTCTGAAGATCATTTGTGATTAAACAAAGCACACCTAGGATGGTTGGCACGATGGAAGTTTGCTTGTCTCACGATCTATCAACCTCCTTCTCTATTTCTATTTCGTTGTTTCGCATTCTTCTTTACCGCTAAGTTGATGTCGCTAGGGTAAACCCCGGCAATGCTTTGGAATTCATTGGTCTTTTCATTCACAGCTACAATATCTGGTTTGCTGTGAGTTATCTCTTGGCCACACTGAATCATGAAATTGCAGATAATCTTAATATCCTCATTTTTCACTATCGCTTCTGGGTGATGTTGGAACCATTTGTCCCTCACTTTGATTACAAACTTCTGACACAATCCCCAATACAGATTTGCACATGCTTTGTAATAGCGTCGTTTGTACTCTTTTTGAGCAAGTATAGAACACGCACTAGTAATGTGTGACATTATTTCAAGAGCCCACCACGCATCATGCACTTATCTGTTCTTTCTTTTTATGGGTTGCATTTGTATTTAGTGCATGCTCCTGGCCAGCAAATTTAAGATTTTATGTTTCTCTTTTTAATTATTCTTATTTATTTGTTACTATTTTCTTCGTGCGTTTCATTTTATTCTATTTATTTATTAGATCGTTTTATACTAAGGGGCACATGATGACGAACACTTAAACAGGAAATTAGCTTTGCCGATTATTAAATAAATAGGCATAGTTGTAATAAGCTTAAGTAGTAGTTCATTAAAGAGACACCCAAATGTATAAATAGGTTCAATATTTCTGTATTAATCCAGTTTCTTTCGTAAAATTTGTAACGATATGTTTTCATTTTTTTAAATAATTTGTTTCGCTACATAAAAACAATTACCGCATTATTACCGCATATTTTGGCGTATAAGACGACCCCTAAAGTTAAAAAAATCATCTTTAAAAACAAATATTTCATCAGATACCGGGTGTTGCAATCTCTAACCTAAGCTAAACAAACATGCTTTCGTGATTTAGCAATCGTCTTATGCAATCGATATATGATAAATTTATAGAAATTTGCTTCAATTTTGTACCTTGCAATATAAGGCGATCTGACGGTCGCCTTATATGCCAGCAAGAAACGGTATGTAGTGACTTTATTTTAAAATTTTTTTTCTCACATAGAAAATGATTACTTAAATATCGCCAAAATTTGGTTTATTCTGTTGTGAATATATGTTATAATCTATATATCTATAAAAGTGAAAATGTCTGTGTGTGTATGTGTGTGTCTGTCTGTGTGTATGCATTTCCTTACACAATAACTCTGTCAATTTTCGGTTTACACACTCGAGATTTGTCATAAGGGGTATTGAGATTTGGGAAAATCTTTTTGATCGTTTTCGGTCAGAATTTTGCTAGTAAAAAATATGGTAAAGTTTAGTTTGAGTTTTTTTTTTCTCACCCGTTTCTATCAAACAGTGCGATTTGTGCGGATGAATCATGAATAAATGTTTTTTTTTCTTTCTTTTTATCCGGATTAATTACTAGTAGTACTATGCGTGTCTGTACTTTAAAATGTACTAGTTGGGGGAACGAAAAGAAAAGTTAACGAAAACATCCACGGAGGTAATTTGATTATCTTAACCTCAATAGCCAGAGAGAGAGAGAGAGAGTGAGAGAGAGAGAGAGAGAGACATACATATATACATGCATACAGACAAAGAGAGGAGAATGAGGACGGAAAGATAAAGAGTTGGAAAAAGAAAAAGAAAACGAGAGGATAAAAAAAAACGAATAAAAAGAAAGAACGAACAAAAGAGTGACATATATGCGCTCTCTACCAAATTACTCAGCCAATTTTTGGTCTAAACATTTTAAAATTTACGTAAATTATATTCAAACATATGGCACGCTTTTAAAACAGTTTGGCGTCAAAAATTTGGTTGCCAAGGGGTTAAAGTTCAAAAGACTGAATATTTGCAGTCTCTAGCAAACTATTCAGCTAATTTTGGATGTAAACAATTGAAATTTTGCATAAAGAGTATTCAGATATCAAGCAAGCTTTTTAATTAATTTTGGGGCGAAACTTTGGCTGCAAAGTTGAAAGAGTTGATTTTTGCAGACTCTACCAAACTCCTCCGACAATTTTGTGTCTAAACACTTGAAATTTTAAATGTAGGTTACCTGTACATGAGTCCAACTTTTTAATATATATATATATATATATATATATATATATATATATATATATATATATATATATATATATAAAGTTATAAACAGTAAATAGGGCCCGAGCAAAGCCGGGCTGAACTGCTAGTATAGTAAAAAAAAGTAAATGAAAAATTCATTCTGCGACAAATAATTTATAATTTTATTATTTGGTTTATCTGCACTACTCTTCTCACCTTGCATGCTATTCTCGCAACGTTTCGACCGATGTAACCTCTGACCTCCAAGTGTATTTTTGTGAACTTATGAATCTCTACAAAATTCCAAATGAAACTATTTATTTATCCATGAGGATAGGTTGCTCTCATTCGCTCGGCTCCACAATGGCTCATGTCTCAACGGATAAAAGTGCTATGTGAATTAGTTCTATGCGATAGTCTTCTAGATGCTGAAGATTCACTCATCAATAACTAAGAATGCATGAATAAACTACTTAAGATTTTTATCTGATGGATGCTGGAAAAAGAGCAAACTATCCTCGTGGATTAAATAAAGGGATTTTCGAAATTCAGTAAAGGCTTTTTTGTTTTGTTTTTTTAGCTCAACAAGATACAGCTGAAGTCGAAGTTTATATCGGCTTAAACGCTGTGAGAAAAATATTCAAGATATTAGTCGTAGTCCGCTTACCCCCTTCACCCCCCCCCAAAAAAAACCCCATCAAACGTAGAAATTTCTTTAACGGATAACAAAAATAAATCCAACTTGTACTTGGCCTTCGGGCCGGGATCAAAGTGTAATATCTGTTCCGACAGATACTGCAAGCTATGATTAGCTATGACTAGCAAAGACCAGATGTGGGGGCAACCCCACATGCTTGACCTTTAACCAACTCCCATTTCCCACCTCTCGGGAGCTGGTCCCCTTTTTCCCTTCCCCCTCCCTTCACTCCTCACATTAAAAATCGGCCTTGTGCCTAATTTGCTCGGTGGGGGAGCAAATAAACACCATCTGTTCCGGCAGATACTGCAAGCAAAGACCATATGTGGGGGCAACCCCACATATAAGACCTTGGTCAATGTAGGGGCAACCCTTCATACCAATTGTCACTATCCAGCTCCCTACTCCCCAGGGAGTTGGTCCCCATTTCCCCTTCACTCCTCACATTAAAAATCGGCCTTGAGCCTTATTTGCTCAGTGGGGGAGCAAATAAATACCTCAAAGTGTAGTATCTGTTCTTCAGATGCTGCACTTAAATTTCTTGTTCTCTGTCAGTGGAGGAGAAATCCTTCACGACTGAGACAATTTTTATTTTTGTTCCTTTTCTCCACGTTAAAAAACGACCCTGGTGTCTCTGTCCCGTGGGGAGGCAGTGTAAATAGGAACAAAAATAAGTTTTGCTTTTCTTTTTTTGTACCATTCCAGAAATTCATTTTTACATGGATTCACGTGGAATCAGATAAAAGATGCATTTTTTATAATAAGTAAATATGCAATCAAAACTATCGAGTCCTTTAAATCGTTAAAGTAAACACGTAAAATACGTTAGTAATCTTTAGAAACTAAATCGTTTAAATTATGGGATCTCCATTTAAGAAAAAAAATCTCCAAAAGTTTGTCGTGTGCCAATTATCCGCTTATTAAAGAGTAGGTTGTACCACAGATCTGACATGTAATTTAGTTATCGAAGTTTGCCCACAACTGAAACTCATTCCCGACCAGTGACCGACACTCTAATTTGTTTGCTTATCGCCTCTTTCCTCTCATAAAAGGTGTTAATATTGTTAGCACGTTGTGAATAAAAAGAGAACGTGATATCTGAAAGAATCGACGCTCCCCGTCGGACTACATGGAGCATCGGTTTCGTTTTACGCTGGGCTAGTTTATCGAGTAAATGAGATATTTCTGAGCCGTCCTGTGGTCTAAGACGGCCTGTTTTTCAGGCTTGACATCTTCAGCACCTTAGTGTTTTCTTTGTTTTGTCTTGTTTTTTTTTTTTTTTTTAATTTAGCCATATGTACAAAGATTGCATGTTTGGGCAGCATCTTGCCAAGTTGTACAAATGGCAAGATGAAAACGCAAATACAAAAATGTAAATAGAAAAATGGATAACATTAAGTAAAGGGATAAAAACTGACAATTATAGAGAAACTAAAATTTAAGAGAATGAGTCAACGCATGCGCGTAAGAAACATATATATATATATATATATATATATATATATATATATATATATATATATATATATATATATATAGCCCGGGTGCCCGGCGTTGCCCGAGTGTTTAGAGGTGTGTGTTGAGCAAAAAAAAACAAAAAACAAAAACAAAAAAAAGAACAGTGGCAGGCAGGCTCAAACCCGTGACGCGAAGGCGGAAAAGATAGTGAAAGAACATCTGACGTCTTACCGCTACTCTATGACGCGATCGGAGTCTAAAGAGTTCAAATTTAACGTAGTCAAGCAAAAACAAAAGATGACTTGCAAAAATGGCGTTGCTTTAAAACCTTCCACGAAAGCAAATTAGACACAAGGCCGGGAGAAAAACCAGCTCCCCCATCCCCCTCCCAAATGGGCAATCTGGCAGCATCCAAATAAATAGTAATTATCTCAGTATGAAGAATTTCCTTTACATTGACCAAAGATCAATTACAGAACAGATACTAACCAACCCGAAGGCCAGGCGTTTTATTTATTTGCTTCCCCACGAAAGCAAATTAGACACGAGGTCGATTTTAATGTGGGGACCCCCCCCCCCAAAGGGGCACTCTTACAGTGTCCAAATAAATAACAATTGTCTCGTTATGGAGGGTCTCCCTCACATTGACCGAGGCCCAATTGACTTAAAAACTAATTGTCTTGGTATGAAGGGTCTCCTCCATATTGACCAAAACCTAATTACTTAAGTGAAGCATCAAACAGATACGCCACTGTGATCACATCACGAAAAAGGTAGCATTATATACACACACATACATATATGTTCATAAATTAATATATCATATTTAAGCGTATTCTACAATCAGACCGCTTGCTACTTTATATATATATATATATATATATGTATATATATATATAAATATATATACATATATATTTATATATATATATACAGACAGATACACAGAAAGACAAAGATCATAGTTTACTATTCATTGAAAAGCTATGCATACTATAAATCCAGAGACCCGTAGGTAACTATTTAGCTACACACACACACAATATATATATACATGCATATATACATATATATCTATATACATATACATATATATACACACATATATGTATGTGTGTGTATATAATGCTACCTTTTTCGTTTCCGTCTTCATTAATTATATTTCAACCTAACATGATTGCCCCTCCCTTGCACATATTGACCTTCGTAATATCTGTCACATTTCGGGCGGGCATTGTTCCTCCAGTATTCACAACACGAAACTGAGCAGCTGGTTGGTAAACTATAAAAAAAGGACAAATGAAAGAAAGAAGAATATACAAATATGATGAATAGGTGTGGGGGGGAAAAAAGAAACGTTGATAGGCAATACTTGAACTGGAATGAGACAGATAAAAAAAGTAAACGGAGATGAGAGAGGGACTGACAAAGAAAGAGAGAGAGAGAGAGAGTTAAAGAGAGAAATACTGTAATAAGCAGTAATAAAAAATAGAAGAAAAGAGGTTATCCTATGTTGCTCGAGATGAGGGGAATGACATTAACGTGTAGAGAAAGATATATCGAATGCGAGAGAAAGAGAGAGGAATAGAGATATATTAAAGGAGATAAATAGAGTGGAGAGGCAGTTCTTAAAAAAAACAACACGAGATAGATAGAAAAAAAGAGAAATCTCAAAGTAGAGACAAAATCATCGTAAAAGTTTACTATTTCTGTCATATATAAGGAGAGAAAAATCGCGAGTTCATGCATTTCTCAGCAATATTTATACGTAGACTAGCCTGGGTACCCGGCGTTACCTGGTTGTTTTAAGGTCTGTGTTGAATAAAAAAAAATAAAAAAAACTGATAGTAGTAGTAGACAGGCAGGTTCGAACCCGTACCGCAAAGAAGGAAAGAAAAGTAAAAAAAAAAAAAAAACAAACAAACAAAAACGGACGTCTTTGCTCTTGAGTCCATCGCCAAATCGGAAGTGGCGAAGGTTTAAATTAAGGCTAGTCAATCGAAAAGAGGGGATGACTTGCGAAAATATCTGCACAAAAAGCAGCCCGTCCTTGTAGAACTTAGCTCAGTTGAGGGTGAGGGAATTAATGTTTTTAGCCAATTTTTCGATACTTGTCGTCCGAAGGGTTGAGCTTTAAAGCAATACGGATCTCGTGAAAATCTATCAACTCTGTCGAAAGTTTTAGGCATACATGTAAGCATACATTCTTTTTCTTTTTGAATATTTCTCTCTTTGTCACCATGTATATCTTTCTTTTTCATTTTGTCCTTCTCATCTTCTATAATATAAATCTCACTTGTCTGTTTAAATATATGTATGTATGTACATACATACATACATACATACATACATATATTTAAGCAAACAAGTGAGATTTATATTATATAAATCTCACTTGTCTGTTTAAATATATGTATGTATATGATAATTGCTACATCTTGTCAGACGAGTGCCACTCCATCAGACATTTAAAATACATGATCCCAAATGCCTGAGGGAGTATCTATACAAAGATGATGTTACAGAGTGTTAGCTTTGTACGACAGCTAAGTCTCTCCCTCGGTTCAAAATGTTGAGATCCAGCAACAAGCAAGAGCAAGATAGCCAGCAACAAATTAAACTGCAGACCAGCTTAATGCGGGTACTGGTCTCCCGCTTTATGTTTTTTTAAATCAGAGATTTGCTTCTCCTAGAAAGGTTGCCTTCACCACGGCTTACGGGAGCCCTCTCTACCCCAATACACATATACACACACACAAATATACACGGTGCTAGTTGGCCGTTGACCCAGAAAAAGAGTTCATTCGCCCTTTGGAAGGTCTTGTTTTTAATCCTTCAGGGAGACTAGCCGCCCTCCTCACCAAACAAGTCTGGTGGGGGAACCAGTTTAGTCGCCGGTGACCCGACCATGAGGCAGGTAGTACTGGGTTACATGGTACCAGTAGCATATGACATGACCTGACATACATACATACATACATACATACATACATATATTTAAACAGACAAGTGAGATTTATATTATAGAAGATAAGAACGACAAAATAAAAAGAAAGATATACACGGTGATGAAGAGAGAAATATTCAAAAAGAAAAAGAACATAGGTGGAGAAGAAAAACTGGAACATAGGAGCTAAAGAGAGACTGGAATATAGAGAGGATGAGAGAGGTGTAAGGAGAAATAAATATAGGAATCGAGGGAAAGAGAGTGGGTATATATATATATATATATATATATATATATATATATATATATATATATATATATATATATGTAAAGCGAGAAAATCTTTTTTTTTTTAAAAAAGGTCATAGATACTTCAAGCTTTTTATTTTATTTTATCAAACATCCAATCAGGACTGCTCTCCTTTTGTGTTTCGAATGTCCAGTGTTCAAACACGGCAACAAATGAGGACGAACCGAGTCGCTTAATTAGGGAAGACACTTAATACTTGATAAATAGAAATGTCCACTTAACGATGTATTTAACAAACTAGGTAAAAAGATAACGGGGGAAAATAATTTTATCCATCCATTTGGCTCTATTTACTTTCTGGTAGGGCGTGCATATGCGCGTGTTTACCTTTTGGTTGCCCCTGTGTGTAAGCGTGTTAATGGCCCTGTCTTTGCCTGATAATTTGAGTGGACCCACATATCTTTCCCGTCTCCAACCTCTTCATCAATCTACCTCTCAGTAACAGAAACATTAAATAAATTAAAGGTGCGAAGAACTGTTTGTTTATTTCAAATCTGTCTTTAGAGTTTCATTTTATTGTTCGGCGGGAAGCAATTATTTTTAAATTAACTGATATCACGAGGAAAGGAAAATGGATTCATTCGTGATCGTAATGGCTTCATTGTTCAACGAGAGAAGAAGAAAACCAATACTACATGCGCTTATTAAATTACATTTATGCGTTTAATTGACTTACGCTTTTGGAAATCCACAAAGTAACGCATCAGATTATAGGTAACGCATCACTCAATAAGCTTCGGACGTAACTAATAAAATAACAAACTTTATACTTCTTTCAACTGTATTTATCAACTGATTCCAATGTTTCACTACTAGTTCGATGCATCTTTGGAGAGCAATTTGTTTTTGATATCGAAATATCTCTTTGCTTCCGATATATTAGGATGGTGCAAAAATAATGTCGTTTTTATATATAGTGAACGTCGAAAACATTATTTTTTGCACCAGCCTAATATCACCTTAATACAGCATAATCGCGTTAACACACCGGTTCTCCTCAGATCACCGAAGTTAAGCAACGTTGAGCCTGGTTAGTATCAGATGGGTGACCATTTGGGAATCCTAGGCGCTGTATGTGCTCTCCGCTTATCTCGTCATTTGTTTCCAGTTGTCCTGTACTTCACTTGCCACTGGTATTTAACAATGTCGTCTCAGGAGAGGTGTGGTTGGAGATTGTTGCACCTCCTGCCACAAAAATTTCACGCGCAGGCAAACCTACGTGGGTATTCTTAGTCTGTCCAAGACTGAAGGAGCCTGTTTCAATATCACCTTCATTAGGACCAAGTATCATTCCGCGGGACATATTCATAAATGGCCTTCAAACAGCTAGTAGACACTCAGACAGATTCGTAGAATATGATGGAACAAATTCGACATGAAATTAATGCAATTCTCTAATTTTGGTGTCAAAGTGTCGCGTTGAATGGCAAACTTCTTTTTCATTTGTAGCCGCCATTTTTGTCGTTTCTCCTTCAAACGCACTAATAATGCTGTATAGTATCCGCTGTTGATTGTTTTTCTGTTTACATTATAGTCAATAAAAAATACCATGCTCATCTTTACATTCCGGCATGTTGACGTGTGCACCTTTCTTCGCTTGGAACGACGTTTGCTAGCTGCTATAGTTTTTGTTGCGCTGAAACAGTTGCTAACACCACCTTTTTAATGTTGACGTGTTGTTTTTGAACAACTGCGAGCAAACGAAGCACGTTACTTTAAACACAGCTTTCTCATTAACAAATTTTCAAATAAAAATAGTGAATATACTGCTTTCTGATGTATTTTAATTATCTGCCATCATACCATTTCAAGCTAAGATTGGTCAAAAGTTTCTGTGCACATATTTTCTGTTTTCTAAGACAACTGCGGAATTCGGCCGACTTGAGAATCCAGCATCATTTTGATCTGTACGACAACGTTCAATATCATCATACAAGCACTTAACCATTGTTTATATTAGATTTTAAATAACACTTATCAAACCATTGCGTTGTTTCAATTGTGTTACAATATGCCCCCTAGGCGGATTCTTGATTGGATTTTTTCCCGCATATGCATCTTGTGAAGAAAAGGAAAACAATGTAATATGCCGATCATAGAAGGTTACGACCTATATGGCAAGGTAATCTAAGATTCTTTGATCAGTACCGTCGTAAAATAACCCAGAGCACAATTCGACCAGAAAAATGACCGGACATGACAACGAATTTATACACATGTATTTATATGTACATTAACTATTTTATTAATTAAATAGAAATAAAATTTAATAAACACAAAACCAAACCGAACGAGTAAAAGCAAAATGGAGCAAAAATAGGAAATCAACATGGATTTATTTTCTTTCTTTTCTTTTCTTTATATTATGCTAGCAGTTCAGTCCGGCTTTGAACCTATGTACTGTTCATAGCTAAGTGTGCATATTATATATATATTTAAAAATTTGACGCATGTCCAGGTAATCTACATCTAAAATTTCAAGTATTTTGACCAAAATTAGCCGAGTTGTTTGGTAGAATCTATAAAGGTCAACTCTATTAATTTTGACCTCTTGGCAGCAAAATTTTCGCCCAAAAACTGAATAAAAGGCTGAGTACTCTTTATATAAAATTCCGAATGTTTAGACCCAAAATTGGCTAAATAATTTGCTAGAGACCGTAAAGGTCAAATATTTTGAAGTTTGACTCCTTGGCAGACAATACTTGGCAAAAAAAACAAAAAACAATTAAAAAGCTTACCCTATGTCGGATTACACTTTATGTAAAATTTCAAATGTTTAAACTAAAAATTGGCTGAGTAATTTAGTAGAGACTGCGGAGGTCAAATATTTTTAAAATTTGATTCCAGTTTTGACCCCTTAACATTTATTGTTTTGTGCGCAAATAAAAGTAAAAGTTTGATCCACGTCCCGACATCTAACATTTCAAGTTTAGATCCAAAATTGACGAAGGAGTTTGGTAGAATTTTCAAAAGGTAAATAGTTGAACTGACCCCTTGCCGGCCAAATTTCTGGACGACAAACAAGTGAAACAGATTTTCCCAAATCTCAATACCCCTTATATCAAATCTCGAGTCTGTAGACTGAAAATTGGCGGATAGTTTGGTAGGGAAATGTACACACAGACAGACAATTTCACTTTTATAGATATATAGATAGATAATATAATATTTAGTGAAACGAAAATAATTTTATGAAGAATGGACAGGATAATGATAAAACGAGGGGGGAGGAGTAATAATCACAGAATACTTATATCTTAGAAAAAGTATAATCTGAATTAGATGAAAGATCCATGGAAATAAAATATGCAGAAATAATATATGTCATCGTCCAATTCCAAGCTTCCCGGAATTTTAATAGTGCTTGGATATTCGCGGTAACACGCCAACTCCTCGATTTGCGGTAAGCATGGTTCATTTGGATGTCTGGCCTTTTCTGCTGTGTTTATATATATATATATATAGGTTTCCAAATTTTATTATTTAAATTCATTAAAAAAAATGTTTTCTAAAATGTGTGACGTTACATTGTTTAAATTTAGCGCTTAAACCAAGCGACAACATATGGATACGTTTCGTCTCGGTAGCTGTAAACAGCTACCGAGACTAAACGTATTTTCTCTCCGGGAGGCTCCGACCTCTTATTACATCATTATGATGAAGAAAAAAAAAACGTAATCGGACTGACATCTCCTTGATAATTGGCAAAAACTCGGAATTTAATTACACCAAAAAAAGTAAATAAAAATGATTTTTCATTTCACAACATTTTCAGGTTTTAAAAACTTCTTATATATATATATATATATATATATATATATATATATATATATATATATATATGGGCATGTTGTCCCTTTTATCCCATGCAGTTATCTCCAAATTGAGTTAATTAGGGCGCCTGGCACATTTTAACAATTTCTCCACCACGGATTCTGGCGATATCTACATGCTACGGCGTTTCAATTCAGAATGCTTATATTTAAAAATATATTTTTGCCTCTATGTGGGTTCATTTACGTGTCAACTTTATTTCAAATTACTTGCCCACCCTCTCCCTTTATCTTGAAGATGGAGGACCGAATGTGGGAAGGGTATAGGGATAACGAAATATGTGACGTGACGAGGGGATGGAGAAACTGTTCGTCTGTATCATTTCCGTAAGCAGACACGTGTGCATTATGAATTCGCTGCTTTTCACTCAAGGGAATAAAAATATAATCAAGAAAGAGGGGATGTATATTATCACGCATTTTAACTGACTCTTGTAACATTAACAACTCTTCATTGCGCTCGCGCGTAACAATTGTATTTTTTCTTGCAGAAATCAATACGATATTAACACACTGCATTCAAATTGTTCAATTGTTTGAAAAGGTAAAACCGTAGCTACACTTTTTTTACATAGGCATCACCACATATCAAGGCTAAGAGGGCAGTCGAGGATAAGGGTTAAATTTGTACAGTAGAAATTGGACAATATAGTAATCATTAGTAATGGAAATTCGGTAAATTTGTTAACTTATATGGAACGGCTCACCAAAAACTTGTTTACGTTAGACTTGAAGACAAGCATGTCGCAGTCAGCTGGAAAGCAGAAAAACGGAAGACAATTCCATTGGCGTGCAGTTCTAAGAAAGAAGCTTTGCTGATAGAATCTACGCTTAGGTTTAGGCAGAGTGGGAGAAATTGTTGGTAGCCTTTTCTGCTAGACGGGTGTTTCTTGTGCAAATTTGACGAGGGGGGACCATAGATTGAAGCTCAGTCGAGTACTTGTCATGAAAATAACGATAAAGCAGAGGCAAACTCATAACATCTATTCTGTAAGAAAGAGGTTGCAGGAAAGAGAAAAGGACCCTACGAGGCTACGAAGTTTATTTTAAACTCTATGAAGGCAGGTAAAGTCCTTTCTAGCAGCTCCTGCCCAGATTTGGCAATAGTACTCCATCCTTGGATGTAACTGGCTCTTATATAGATAGAGAATTGCATCAGCAGTGAGATATCTACTGGATCGATAGAAGGATCCCACCATTTTTCCAGCGGCCTTGAAAGAAAGAAAAAGATGGAAAAGTGCATCTTGGGGTACTCCGATAAGAACATCCCAACCCCCAGTAATCAGCTATACACGAGGATCCTTCTGACAAAAAATGAAGAGGTAATCAAGAGAATGAGATGGAAAGTCTTAAATGAGGTTAGCAACGAGGGGAAGACATAAAAAATCTACTTTGGATTGAAATCAATTTAATAACCAGGAGAAATAGACGAATTCGATAAATTTTAAAAGGATTATTAGACATTATTCCAGCACTAGAATTCACATACAAGTTAACAAATTCCAGAAGACTTTAGCTAACGATATAAAGAGATTAAGAAGGAATAACAACACAATAGTATTCTCCGATAAGACCAAACATTTATATAGAATGGATCAAACAAAGAAAACACAACTAACATTTAACTCCATTAACGAAAAATACCAAGTAGCAAAAAAAAAAAAAAAAGAAACGCACAGATCTATAAACAGAAGTAGCTACGAAATTCGGCATAGAATATAGAGCAAACCGCCTAGCAAAGAGAAAAGCTTTTGTAACTTTAAAAGATCATAAGGATAATTTCACCAATAATCTATCTTGCAGACTTATAAACGCAGCTAAAAGTGAAATAGTATGAGCCAGTAAAGCTATAATAAAAGAAATTGTCAAAAATATAAAAAGTAAAACCAACTTCAACCTATGGAGTAACACACGATAAGTGCTAAAATGGTTTTATAATATAACCGACCCACATAGATGCAAAATCACTCAACTAGATATTACAGACTTTTACCCCTCCATTACAAAAGAAACACTAGAAAAACCATTGAGTTTTGCATCAAAATACAAAAACATTAGCAATATAGAAATAGAAACTATCATGCATGCTAGACAAACCCTCTTGTTCTATGAAGGGGTGGCCTGGGTAAAAAATCGAATCCGGAAGACCCATTTGATAGTGCAGACATCTGTGACTTAGTGGGCCTATTCCTACTAGAGACTCTAAACAAAAAATTCCCAGATCATACATTCTGCCTTTATAGGGATGATGGCCTTTGCCTCTCACGCGATCACAACTGGACTAGCCTAGATAAGTTTAGAAAAGATCTAACCAAAACATTTTATGAACTAGGTTTTAAAATAACAATCAGCACCAACCTATACCAAGTAGACTTTCTAGATACAACTCTAAATCTAAACAATAGAACACATAGACCCTTCCACAAGCCCAATGAGACACTAATGTACATAAACAAAGGATCCTATCACCCCTACAATTTTACAAAAACATGGTTTCCAATATCAGCAAAAGAATCTCCATGCTATCATCAAACGCCGACATCTTCAATCAAGTAGCTCCATATTACAATGAGGCGATCCAAAAAAAAGCGGATTCACGAAAAGCATCAAATACCAGTCAACCCTAAATCAGCTAACAAAAAGCAGGCGCAACAGGAGGCGGAACATCATTTTGTTTGCACCCACATTTTCCCTCAACACAAAAACACGAGTGGGACATTTATTCCTGAAACTGCTAGACAGAGATTTCCCTCCACAACATATGCTGCACAAATTATTAAACAGAAACACAGTTAAGGTCAGCTATTCTACCATCCCATCAATAAAAAAAGACCATCGCAAGAGAACGCAATGAAAATGAAAATGCGGGCTGCTCTTGCAGATCCAAGGAAGATTGGCCATTAGAAGGAAGATGCCGGGTGAAATCCCTCGTATATGAAGCGACAATCACGCATCAAGCTAGTGATACACCAGAAATATACATAGGTATGACACAAGGGACGTTTAAGCAGAGATTTTACATGCACAACAGTTCCTTTAGGACAAAAAACAAGAATAAAAACAGCATTAGCTGCCCGAGTATGGCAGTTAAAAGACAACGAAACACAATTCAGCATTAAATGGAATGTCATAGAGAGAGGACCGGCATACTTACTAGCCTCAAAACGGTACCCTCTTTGTTGATGCGGAGAAATACCACATAATAAAGACTATAATGACCCCCAAAAGACATGTTTAAATGTCCGTGGAGAAACGCTTAATGCCTGTATACATAGCAGACAAGCGCTCCTAATAAACTGGGAGGACTGAACAACAAACGAAGACCCTTTCTCGTGTATCTGGCAAGTTCGGTGCTTAGTAAACCAACTAACAGATTAGTTAAAAATAACAGAAAAGAAAATTTAGTTGGGGGTCTACTTGCTGAACTCGTGGTTAGGATTACTAGATTGTGGAAATTCATAAACGTAGATTCGATGACAAATGGTTCGGAGTGAAATTGAGAAAGAGAAGTTTCTAATTCTTTGTGAGAATGCAACCTGAGTACATGTTAAATTGAAATGCGCTTATAAGATAGAGCAATAAATAATTATATAGCTCTCCTTCTCTCTGTCTAACTCTCCCACTTATCAATGATTGAAACGAAGACCAGGTCGAATAAATCCCATCTGTGTTCTAATGATTTTGTATTGACAGTTCTTTTTGACTAGCCTGGGTGCCCGACGTTGCCCGGGTGTTTTGAATGTGTGTTAAGCAAAAACAAAAAACAAAAAAAAAACGAAAAAAGTGGTAGTAGGCAGACTGGCTTGAATCCTTACTGTGAAGGAGAAAAATAAAGTGAAAAAGAAAATGTGACGTCCTTGCCGTTGCAGACATCGCCAAACCAAAAGTGGCGAAGGTTTAAATAAAGGCTAGTCAATCGAAAAGGGGAGATGAGTTTCGAAAATATCGGCGAAAAAAGAGGCATCCTCCTTGTAGAAAAGTGCCCAGTTGAGGGCAAAGGGATTTATGATTTTAGCCAATTCTTCGATATTTGTCGCCTGAAAGGGCTAGCTTCAAAACAATACAGATCTCGTGAAAATCAGTCGCCTCCGTCGAAAGTTTTAGGCAGACATACAAATAAACAGCATACATACATACATCTAAACAGACAGGTGAGATTTATATGATAGAAGATGGCATAATTGAGAAGCTTTGATATCACGACGACGCATCTTCAGTTCGAAAGTATCACGTAGACGTAAAATGCTAGACCAGATAACGCAGCATGGATAAGAGTTATAAATGTTTATGTTAAAATATTCTGATAACTAATCTGTTTTGAATATTTCTAATGATTAGCTTAATAACTATTATTATTATTATTATTATCATTATTATTATTATTATTACTATTATTATTATTATTATTATTATTATTATTATTATTATTATTATATCTCCGAAATATATCTCTCTCTTTAAAAATAAACATTCGTTTATTTTATAATGGTTAAAAATAAATCGCGTTGTTATTTGGCTTTAAAGTATTAAATGTAGCACGTCTCTCATTTGATTTTCAAATTTCACTCAACGCCTTTAATGGATAAACCTACCCAGACTTTCAAATTACGCGCGACCACGCGTAATTATCCGACTACAGAAAAACCACAGCTAACATCAAGTGGACTTAACTTAAAATTCTTCCATTCAACATCATGACGAAGAATAAGACGAAAAAATATATATGTATATACAGATTGAAAAAGGAGTGTATATCTCCGAAATCTCTCTCTCTCTTTAAAAATAAGTATTCGTTTATTTTATAAAGGTTAAAAAAAATCGCGTTGTTATTTGGCTTTAAAGTGTTAACTGTAACACGTCTCTTATTTGATTATATATATATATATGCTTCCAAAATTAATTCCTCCTATTTTTGTTTTATTTCACACAATGAATCAGAAAGGATTTGAGGTTGCATTATTATGGTGATCTGAAAGATATCGACGGTGTAGAACTCTAAAAAAGCAAAAGTTTTCGTAGACGTTCGATAGGAAGAGAGATGCGCCATTCAATTTTTAGCAAAAATACATAGAGAATGGTGATGCCTATGTGAAAGAAATAATATATATATATATATATATATATATATATATATATAAATGGAGCAGGAAAAGTTACTCGTTTCTATGATACTACTCCTTTTTTCAAGTTTGGATTTAAAAAGAAAAAGGTTTACTTTTGAAAGTATCCGCTCTCTCTCTCTCATATATATATATATATATATATATATATATATATATATATATATATATATATATATATGTGTGTGTGTGTGTGTGTGTGTGTGTGTGTGTGAGAGAGAGAGAGAGAGAGAGAGAGAGAGAGAGAGAGAGAGAGATAGAGAGCACTTTCAAAAGTAAAGCTTTTTCTTTTTAAATCCAAAATTGAAAAACCTATGAAAAAAGGAGTGGTATCATATATATATATATACATATATATATATATATATATATATATATATATATATATATATATAGAGAGAGAGAGAGAGAGAGAGAGAGAGAGAGTGAGTGAGAGAATGAAAGGGAGAATCAGATAACACATTTCAATAGATTTCTGATTTTCCAGATACAGCAATTCGGAAAAAAAAGAAAAAATATGTCAAAACGACATATTATTTCTAACCATATATTAATAACTAGCAGAATACATTATAGTCGATTCTTTTCATGTTTCTGAAAAGCTTCAAAAATTGGATTCATTGTTAAATTTCCTCGAAATGCTTGTGATATTGCCCGTTTTAAAGTACAAAGGAATCTCAATAGCATTAGTTATAGGTTTTAATAGTGCGCGAAATCTAATAAAATAACAGACGCGAGAACTTATAAATATTGCTCGTCTTTTTACATAAAGAATATATATATATATATATATATATATATATATAATTTCTATTTATTTCACAATTTCTCAGTCACTTTTTTCTCTCTCGAAATCGCTTTCTGTCTTTTCGCAGCATATTTCTATATATAAACATAAATATTAATCCATAATCCTATATCTTTTTTGTGTGTGAGTTTGTATTCTTATTAAATAACCTTGTTTTCTATTCATTTGAAAAGAAAACTCATTAGTCGTGGAATTGCATTTACCTGCAAAACATCTAGCTAATTTGCATATTATTTTAAACATTCATTTTAATTATTTCCTAATTTGTTTTTTAACTCTCCTATCAGATGATCATCTTTCGTTTACTATTACGTGTAATAATATTAATGCAGATATTCTACATGATTTATGCTTGCGTAATATTTGCGTAGAATGTTTATAGTAAACACATACCTATCTTTTACATATATTTATGTGTGCATATTATATTACTTGACTATTGTTGAAAAATGAAGACAATTCTATGAATTAAGAGATATTTGCTCATAAGCATTTCTAACTTAAAAAAATTTCCTATGCGCTGAGGAGCTGCCCAGTTTGCATTATTATAAGTAATGAACTATTATATCCCTATATGCTATATCGGGCCGAAACAAGTGTACGTAATTTTTTATAATACAATTTAACATTTTTAAAATGAGCAACATTATGGGTGTCTGTTCCTTGTAAAACCATAATTATAAGAAACTAAACTACCCGTGACCCGTTGTCTCAGCATATGTCATGGATAGCTATGGAATAGTGAGTAGATTGATTATGCCAAAAATACGTGCGCTTGTGCCCATCGCTTTTAACATAAGGAATTACATTGCCTTATAACCGGAAAACTACTTATTTGCAGAAAATTTAACTGCGAAATTCCTTCTTCAGCATACCCAGAAAACCTCTGAAAGGCGTCATTTTAAAAGAAAATGTTAAGGCTGAAATCAAATAAAAATTTACCACACTTCTATTTTTTATATTTGCTTTAAAAGAAGCTACATTATACAAAGTGTTGGCCATCCGTACTTTGAAATTTGTCTGATGTCACTTCCGACGAATGACTTTGTAAACAAAGAACTGCGACTCATAAGGAAAGCCAGTATGGCATAATATAGTTATCACAAGTCAACAGCTATGACTTTTGTCCGTGTTTAACAGGCTCAAAGTCTATCAATTGCATAATCTTCAAAGTATTAATAAAAATTTTCAAGCAATTGTAACGTCTTTAAACTCCCAATTACGGAATCTAATGCAATAAAAAAAATCTTTAAAATAATTATAACTATAAAAAATTAAAGCATATATGCAACTGCTATTGTGTGTTGTAACAATTGGAGTGGGAATAGAATTTACCCGTTAAATGGTTTTAATTTCTTCGTTTCTTCTTAACCAACCAGTTATGTATGTGGTTTCACTTTCATTGATTTTCGTAACAGTTACTTATTGTATGACATTTTGTTATGTTCAGTTTATAAAACAGATAGATGCTATGTATTAGTAGTTAAGTAGTTTATTTTTATAAACACGGTTTCAACGACTGGGCAAGCTGATCTGAGTAATTTTAATGTCGTTAAACTGTCAATTGCATAATATATAAAATATTTGAAATCATAAACATAATTGTTTTGTTTTTGTTTCAAACCGTTTCCAACTTGCTATGAAAAATACATACACAAAAAATCCGTAAAATGCGTAAATAAATGTTTTTGGACACGAAAAACGTAGTTTTAAAAACAAAAAATAAGTTCTAGCTTTAATCATGCACAAGTTTGGCAAAGAAAATATTTTTAAAAATACGTAGACGATGCTAAACAATCGGCATCCCTTAAAATGTTTTCCTTTTCGTCCTTTTAAAATTATTTCTGAGGATTATTGGACACTAAGTTACCAGATTATAATTTCTATTTAAATATCAATATTCAAAGATTAGGAAAGGGGGTTCAGTTCCACATACCACGTTCTAGTAAATCAATCCCCCATTTTTAAAACCGATTTAGAGCCTCGATTTGACGTTAGCTACTTCAACCGCCCCCCCAGACACTAGTTTGCATGAAAATCCTTTCAAGCATAATATTTCAGTTTGCATGAAAATCCTCTCAAGTTGATCCGAAATGCGAAAATAGTTTTTAGAGGAATGGAGTCCAAAATTAAGTCTAGCGTATTATTATTATTATTATTATTATTATTATTATTATTATTATTATTATTATTTTGTTTTCTTTTTTTTTGACTTTTCATTTCGAGAAAAGTTCGGCCAGCACCCCATGTCATTATAATTTATTTATTTATGTACGACTATGTAAACAATATTTTTTGCATTTAACGACGTGCGTTATTTTTTAAATAGTATTTTCAAGTAAAATTCAAGTTTTACGATATCTTTCTTTCTTAGTAAATTGTTAGATGAAAGTACAGAATAATTACAAAACATCCTCCCTCCTCATGTTAAATAATAGTTTTCTAAATAATACATTTATTTTCTTTCAGCGCGTTTCGGTAAATGCAAAAGTACCCGTTTTTTCTTATCGTTATTTGTTAACAAATCTCACCCATATCGTTTGCATGTATCAAGTGTTTGCGCAAAACCGGAGATCATAAACCGGGCTCTTAAACCGGAATCGGAGAAGAAATGTTTTAATCCCGCACAAATATATACCGGGCAAATAAAATACTTTTTTTAAAATCACGTAAATTGATAATTTTTAAATATTTATTCTTTTCAACAATTGTCTTATCATTATTTGTTGTTAATTGATAAATCTCGCCTATATTGTTTTTATTTGTGTTTTAGCAAGTGTTTGCGCGAAACCGGAGATCCTAAACCGGAATCTTAAACCGGGACAGGAATGACGGTTTAAACACATAAGCAAGCAAGCAAGCAAGACAATTTGAGTTTTATAATTATATAGAGAGATAATGGCAGCAAACTCATTCTCGAGTATTGCCATTATATCTCTGGCTCAAATGAGGCAGACATGAGCGCCACTAGCAGCACGTGCCGGACGGTCACTTCTATAAACCTTCTACAGTCCTGCACATCTGCTGATGACCGGGTCTAGGCGGTGGTGCTCTGAACATCTGCCGATCCAGACCTTGTATGCTCCAGAACATTTATTTCCATTGACGCCCATATCCGCATCAGTCCTCATTGAGTGTCCATTTGCCGTTTTAGGCTACAGCCAGCCTTTTTGTTATCGAGATACACACTGATGGTATAATGTGTATTCCATTACATATACAATAATACCTAATGAGGAAAGCCTTTGCACCGAGACAATCCCACTCTCTAAACAACTGTCACATTGAACCAAAAAGAAAAGAAAGTCAACATCATTAGATGCAGCAGTCGCCACAGGTTTTATATCAGAGTTTTCCGTCTCCTAGAGAGGTTGCCTTCACCACGGCTTACGGAACCCTCTCCACTTATCATGCCATTTGATCCATGACTGGGACTAAGGTTTCTGGGCACATGAGCATATTCCACACGCCGGTGGGTCATGTATGCCGTATATATATATATATATATATATATATATATATATATATATATATATATGTCAGGTCATGTCATATGCTACTGGTACCATGTAACCCAGTACTACCTGCCTCATGGTCGGGTCACCGGCGACTAAACTGGTTCCCCCACCAGACTTGTTTGGTGAGGAGGGCGGCTAGTCTCCCTGAAGGATTAAAAACAAGACCTTCCAAAGGGCGAATGAACTCTTTTTCGGGGTCAACGGCCAACTAGCACCGTGTATATTTGTGTGTGTGTATGTGTATTGGGGTAGAGAGGGCTCCCGTAAGCCGTCGTGAAGGCAACCTTTCTAGGAGAAGCAAATCTCTGATTTAAAAAACCATAAAGCGGGAGACCAGTACCCGCATTAAGCTGGTCTGCAGTTTAATTTGTTGCTGGCTATCTTGCTCTTGCTTGTTGCTGGATCTCAACATTTTGAACCGAGAGAGAGACTTAGCTGTCTTACAAAGCTAAGACTCTGTAACATCATCTTCGTATAGATACTCCCTCAGATATTTGGGCTCATGGATTTTAAATGTCTGAGGGAGGGGCACTCGTCTGACAAGATGTTGCAATCATCATATATATATATATTCAATAAACTACAATAAGAAGTTGATAGGTAAGGATCTGTCTAAGAACATATATTTAGACACTAAACAGTCGTTTTAAAATGTATTATTTACTTACAGTGTCATCTGGAGCAATTTTTGTTACTATTAATGTTTGTTAATCTATTTTAAAAAAGATTTTGTAGGCGCTTCCAGTTTGGACGAGATTGCCTATTAAATGGCGAAGTACGCAAAAACAATAATGCACTCATGTACTCACCGTGTAACCGAAAATAATTATTTCAAATTTATAGTGATCCGTAATTAGTGTAGGATATTACTCTGTACACACATAAATGATTATGTATGGATATATTTCGGACAACTAAGTTATACAAAAGCGTCTACGTTTAATCCCGACAGGAAATTTTGAGCCTAATGATTTTCTCTCGGGAGAAAATGCGGACACCTCTGTATAAGTAAACCTATTATAAAAATACATGTAACATGAGATATATATATATATATATATATATATATATATATATTATATATATATAAGGAAAATTAAAACTGTAAGTTGAACTTTACAATCAAAATTTATTGTTCGACTGAATACTCTAAAAACAATTTACAAAGTCCTTATTCCACGGAGTTTCAAAGAATGTTATTCTTGTTATTATTCTCAGAAGAGGACGTAAAGAAATCAGCGAATTATATTTGTAGTAACGCGAGAATTTGCTAGTTATGGCATTAAGTGCAACCGCAATTTATTGTAGTTATAAATTCCCAAGAAAAGGCGTGAAAAAATGTTGGATATGTAAAAAAATATATATATAAAAACAAACCGCGCATAATATTTCAGTTTGCATGAAAATCCTCTCAAGTTGATCCGAAATGCGAAAATAGTTTTTAGAGAGAATGGAATCCAAAATTAAGTCCAGCGTGACGATGCATATAATCCGATTGGAAAGCTTTCAAAACAGCTGAAATAATGAAAATTGCTTTTTTTACGGACAGTTCAGTAGCCTAAATTTAATTTATTTTTATTGAGAATTATGTTGTTTAAAATTGTTTCGCTTACCTAAACATTTAGAGTTTCCTACCCTTTTGTTTATTTGCGTCTCCCTCTTTTTTTAGATATTACGATTAATTTTATTTATTAAATATTTAAATATTTTAAATTTAAATCTTTAATATATATTTAAATAAAAATATGTAAATATTTAATAAATAAAATGAATATATATAATTATTTATGTGTGTACAGAGTGTATATATATATATATATATGTGTGTGTGTGTGTGTGTGTGTGTGTGTAGATACATTGCTCTTTATATGTAGCAATATATAAATTTAAAGATGTATAGTACTTCCGAGATGTGTGGTAAAATTACGCGTACTAAGTTATGATGTCAAAATTATACTTCTTTATTATATACATACCTATTGAATTAGAGACCCCATGGCTTTACTAAGGAAAACGGCATAGTTTATAGAAACTAAAGAAATATCAACTTCTCCGTCTTCAGTCATGCGTTTTATATTCACTTATATTAACTCTAGGTGTTCGGTACTGAATATAGGCGAATTTATAATCCGTGTTCCATTTTCTCTGTAATCAAGACTGAGTTCTCAGGAAACACCGGTTTACTTATCTATGTGTTTGTTTTAATTTTCTTATCACTTTGTTTTTCCTGGAGAGGGGGAATTCTACCGGATGCCAAATATTCTCCCATTAGTTTAGTTACTCCAACTGCGAGATCTTTTAAGATTTTAACTGCCCCTTTAAGTGTTGTTGTTTGTATTTCTTTTGCACTTGGTTCACCCGGTATATTCGCCAGATAGTTTTTAAAATTATTTTTCATTAGCCCGGTTGACTGGTATGATTGATACCTTCTTAAGATTCAAGTTTTTTTGTTTCATGTCGTACATAAGTCGTTGGTATTTTGTTATTTTCTCCCTCTCTGCTCTGTTAAAGCCAGCATCATTAGGGACGCTTACTTCAACTAGGGTTGCCACTTTCTCCTTCTTGTCCCATATCACTATGTCAAACTTAATAGCTTCATTTTTCTAGGTATGTAACTGTAGGAATTTCGTAGTCATAGTAGATGGTGTATGACTTATTTCCAACTGTTCTTTCTGGTAAACATGTTTCCAAGACTTGCTACTGCATTGCATATTCAAGTTTTTATAGATTTTCAAGTGGAGATATTTACATCCTCGATTGTGTCACACTGTATAATAGTCGTCCTCCAACAGGGCTTTACAACTGAATGTCAAGCGGCCCGCAATCTTTACTTCTGTGTGGCAAAAGCTGCACTTGATATTGCTGAGACCACTCATCTTTTTAAAACATTGGTCATCAAGCCTTGATCTTAAACGGCCACTATCATTCTCTCCTGATCATAGTGAAGATATCCCCCTTTTAAGCAAATCTATAGAGCCTTCTTTATATTCCAGTGATAATTCATCCAGGATATACGAGGCACGCTGTTAGTTAGCCCATTCTTCCTGATTTCAACAATGGAAGGTCTTAGTGTATTTTTTGCTTACTCATTTGGGCTATTTCCGTTGCGGGCTTGTTTTCTATTTCTGTCTCATTTGTAAGACAGTCGTGCAAAATGTTTGACTATATATATATATATATATATATATATATATATATATATATATATATATATATATGAGCGCTTGTGTGTGTGTGTGTATGCATGTGTGCATGTGTTTGTATCATTTTTCTTATCAGCAGATCCAATCTAGAATATAGATTTAATACTGGCTTGTTTGCCGCTTACTTTGAATTATATTAATGCGTTTTAATCCTCGTGTTTTTTTTTTTACTCGAACATTAATACATTTATATATACACACAAAACACAAACACACGCTCACACATATATATGTATATACACATATATATATATATGTGTGTGTGTGTGTTTGTGCTATGTGGGTGTTTTTCTATGAACACATTAAGTAAAATTAAATTAATCCTGAAAAATATCTTAATATGTATAAATATAAGCTTCTGAAATCAGAATAAATAATTACAAAACAAAAAAGAAAACCTAATACAAAGAGATTTTCGAATAAATATTCAAATGAAACTTCTTCCCATTTGATTAAGATAAGTTTTTTTTTTATAAAGCTGAAACGTAATAATGATAATTTTAGAATGAAATAAATCTATAATGTTTCAGCTTTTCTTTGTATTTTTTTTTTTTTTTTTTTGTTAATTCAATTCTCCAATTTTGATCCTTTAAGGTTTCAGTGTTTTTTTAAATAGATTTTTTTGTTATGCTGCTTTTAAAATATTTGCAAGGATCTACTTTCTTTTTTTTTTTTTTTTAAATCACGGAAGAATATTGTTATTAATCCGTGACATTTTTGTTTTACCCGGCAACTCCTTATCGTTTGTTTTTCAACTCTCTTTCTACGGAAGAGCTCCCTCGTAACACACTGAGAAAGCGACCGGGAAGGGCGAAGAATGTACAGGTTTTTCACGGAATTCTAATCCTATTTACATCTTTTCCATTTTAAACTACTTACATTAGCGACAATACTTGCGAACATATCTCCATGGTTAGGGTATACATCTAAAAGGCTGGTAAATGGTAACATCGTATGCGTAAGCATAGCGCACCTTTTTAGCGCGGCGTATCGATATTTTAAATTATAAAATAATCCTGTTAAAATAATGTAATTTATATGTATATACACACACATACTATATATATATATATATATATATATATGCATACATAAATATACATATATATATACACATATATATATGTATGCATATATATGCTTATATATACATTTATATATATATAAATATATATACACACATATATGTATAAATATATATATATACATATATACACACATTATATAAACACACACACACGTATATCTTTATATAGATATATATGCATATATATACACATATATACACACATACACACACACACACACACACACACACATATATATATATATATATATATATATATATATATATATATATATATATATATATATATATATAGTAGAACCCCGGGATGCGGCATTAAAAATTAGTAACAAAATACAACACAGTATATAATGCACATGTATATAAACAAAGAACATTATAAATAACTCCGTAAGGAGGGGCAAATACCGTAACCAGGGGCCAGAAAAACATCGTATACTACATCGTAACCAGAAAAACTGTATCCTCAGGCCACCGTATTCCGGGCCTCGACTGTATATATATACTATGTCTTTATTTATATTTTCATCTCTATCAAGATTATATATATCTTACACATGTTATCTTTAATTAGTAGAAATAGAAATTTATTAAAATCCAAAGCTGCGATAGGGTAAAACAGAAACAACATTTTGAGAATAGTGGTTAAAATATAATGCACTTTTGAAATTAAATTCATAATTCATAGTTATTTTTTCGTAAAGTAGTCGGCCATTTTAATATCTTAATAGTTCGAAAAATAATGAATAATTTCGTGATAATCTGAAATGTAAAAAACATTCCAAACCATTGGAATTATTAAATAAATATTTATTTGTAGCTTTTAAATCATTAGCAAATCATTATGAACTAAAACGATTGAAATCTATTCAGTTATTCATATCCAGCATTTGGTATACATAGAAATGAAATCAATACACGGCGGAACAATAAAGGAATAAAGAGAACAATACTATAGTTTATTTGAAAATATTTATTGAAAAAATTAATACAGGAAACTTGATTATATAGTAGAGCTGACATCTATTTATTGTAGCCGCCTTCAACCTGAATAACCGCCTCGATACAGGTCTGCAACTACGAGCATGCCTTTTCCAAAAGCGTCGATGGAAGGTCGGCGAACACTCGGCGAATACTCTGCGAATACTCGGCGGATTGGACGATCGGGGTGGCTTTGGGGTTGTGGGAGGTTATGTTGGTGATGTTCTTGACATACGATAAAACGAAGTCGTCCAGAGAGTTCCGGTCGGGGAAGGAGGGGGCAGTGAGAAAGGGTACAGATCTGAAGCCAAGACTGGGTCTCTTTGGACTTGTGAGCCGGCGTTGATTTCTGCTGGCACACCCAGGATCTGTCAGCAGCCACCTGATTCAGCATATCGTCACACTTTTCAGTATATCCAGGTACACTTTGGTGTTGACTTACAGACCGACTTCGAAGATGTGAGGTGGCAATGATGTGGCCCTCAATTAAAAACACACCACAGACTAACGGTGACCGGAAACTTTGTTTTCATCACCCGTGGACTGTCCGTCTTACTCGTGACAGTTCAGCAATGCATTTTGAGAGAGCTCATGTTCCTGTTGACATAACTTGGATCGACAGAAAGCATGATTTGTACAGAGGCTCATCTCCGATCTCACTCGTGGAACATTGTGTCACTTTCAGACATGATAGAAGCGCTTATTGTTCTTGGGATTTGTATACAACTGGACAACTAATAGATGGTTTGCAGCAGCAGCAACAACAACACAACAAAAGAAGACCGGTTTTATTAAACCAAAATGGAATCATGCTGTTTTGCAAGGGAGACAATTTTATCGTTCCATCCAGTACATTTCAAAATTAGTTAACGCATAATAAGTTACTAATTACTAAGTTAATATACGGCACAATCACGTTGAAACACCGGTTCTCGACAGATCATCTAAGTTAAGCAACGTTGAGACTGGCCAGTTCCATTTGAGAAGACGAGGCGCTGTATGACCTGCGAGGTAAAAATACCAGGTTGGGAAACTGGCACGGTTCATCCTGTTCTCGATGGTAGATGGGTCTCTCTTAAGTCGTGCTAGGCAACCCATCTAGTGATGTCGTCATGATAAAAAAGAACACCCTTGATAGCCTTGGCAAAGCATAAAGTATTTCCAGCCATTAGAAAAAAACGTGAACAAATTCAGCGGAATTTGTTCACGTTTCACCTGCGCCTACTTGCATTGGATGAAACATTTCTATTTTTTTTTTTACTACAATAAGTTATAAAATAACGTAACTTTAAACATGAATACAAAAATAATATAATCACATTTACCTTTAAAACTCATATTTTGAAATAAATATTTTTTGTTTAAACCTTGCATAGTAAAAATAGATAAGCGAACTGAAAAATTCCCTTTTGAAATACCAAGCAAAATTGATAAAACTGGTCAATATGAATCAAGAGAAAAACGTACACGATAAACTTATTACTGCGCTTAGCGCTATATTGATCAATTGTAGTAGCATGTCTAGCAAATATATATTTCTAGCTAAGCAATTCCTAAAGCTACGTACCTAGAAAACGGAGCTATTAAACCTGATATGATGATATTGGACAAGAAAAAGAAATAAGCAACATTATTAGAAATTATTGTCCTCAATGATGCTGGGCTAAACTGACACGGGGAAAAAAGATAACGAAATACCAAGGTCTTATGTATGACATTTAAAGAAACTGGAATCTTAGGAATATCTCTATTATTTCATAATTTATAAGAGCAACTGGACCCGCTAAAAATAATTTGAAAAATTAATATACCCAGTGAACTAAGAGCAAGTGAAATTTAAACAACCGCGCTTAAAGTTACGACTTGAATCTTAAAAAATATCTCTCTGGTAGAATGTATGAGATAGCGGGTGGATATATTATTTTAATTAGAATTCATTATTGAGATGAGTATTATTAATATTAATTTATTTATTGCGGACTATTATTCTCATCTTTATTAACAACTAATAAAAATGAGAATAATAGTCTGCAGTGAAGGTTAACAATTTGCCTGACGTCCGAGAACCACGGAAGCACGTTTCCAGCCAGTCTTTTGTGTTGGATATATTTAACTTCAAAGAAAGAAGTCGACGCTTAAATAATTGCAAATATGTGTGGAAGTCATACAAAATTTTGTTTGTAACATTGTATCACCATTCTATGGTGAAGGTGATGGTGTATAATTCCTTAATTATTTGGACACGTTTCAGAAGACCAAGACGCTTTATCACCTCAACCTAACAGACTATTATCAACATTTCGCCAATAGTCTAATCACACGCACCATAGGCAAAACTGACAATAATATTAAAATAATAAATCTAACATTAGTTTTTTTTTTTAGACAAGGACGCGTGGCGTAACGCATAAAGTAGTAAGGTAATAAATAGTTTTAAAGTGACAGTCTCTAGATTTTGCTTCAATCTTTATTTTAGGCGAAAGTAAGAATACAATTACGAAGTACCTATAACTGTAGAAGAGCAAAATACATACTAAAATGGAATAATGTTGTCACATCTGGGATGGAGCTGCTCAGCACGTCCTATCTTATCTTGGTAGAGTCCAAAACCGGTTTCGAAACCAAATAGGGGATGCCCTTTTCTCTTTTCTGCAACATCTTTCCACAAGCGCTGTGAGCCTGTCCCTGTTTTATCGTTTTAATCATGAAAAGTGCTCGTCTGAGGTACAATCTATTTTCTCCCTCGTTCACAACTTAAAAAAAAAATCAATCGACTTGCTCTTAGGTTGGTGCAAAAATAATGTCGTTAAAAAAACGACATTATTTTTGCGCCAAGCTAATACAATCACTTTGAACAATTTCTTCAATGCAGATTCCATGAACAAAGTTTCTTTTCTTGAACTGCCCGCATGTGGAATACTCTTCTATTAGCCTTCTTCCCAGCTGATTACAATATGTAAGCCTTCAAGTATAATGTAAACAAGTTGATGTTGAGTCGTCCCCTTAAATGATCCCAATTCTACCCAATCTACACGATTAACGTTTACTAAACAACCAGTTTACATTTATTATCCATTATTTTTAACGGCTTCATAAATAGTAACAACATTGTAAAAAAAATACTTAATATTCGACACGTTCACAGTTAACATAGTGAGAGCAAGCTCTCACCACTATGTACTGAATAAACGATTCCGTTCGAAATTTTGCACAAATTTTCGAATTCAAAAAATAGATTTTTTACAAGATACATATGAAGGAGTTCAGAGATTAGGTTATGAGAATAATCTCCTAGATGAGAACATTAGTGAGGATAATAAAAAAGCAATAATTATCAGTATATTTGACATGACTACATGAGAAAAGACGCAATTTATTTTCTTTCTTTTACTTATTTGTGTCGCTCTCTTTCTCTCTCCCTCTCCCCATATATATATATCCTATATATACTATATATATATATATATATATATATATATATATATATATACTATATATATATACTATATATATTATATATACTATATACTATATATATAGTATATATATTATATACTATATATATACTATATATATATACTATATATATACTGTATATATATTATATATATACTATATCTATACTATATATATACTTTATATATACTATATATATCTATATATATATATTATATATACTATATATATATTATATATATACTATATATATACTATATATATACTATATATATACTATATATATATATATATTATATATATACTATATATATATTATATATATACTATATATATACTATATATATACTATATATATACTATATATATACTATATATATATATACTATATTTATACTTTATATATACTTTATATATACTATATATATACTATATATATACACATATACTATATATATACATATATATATACTATATATACTATATATATATATATATATATATATATATATATATATACTAGCAGACCTCCCGGCGTTGGTCGGCCATATAATACGCATAAATATTACATTGTAATTCATGCAGATTTTGTATTTATTATTATATAGCCAATTCTTTATTGATTATTATCCATTATTACTCTCGTTTTCAAAGAATATGCAAATCAGTTAATTGTTATTTAGAAGCTCGCATATCCATGACTGAGTATATTAAGAAACTTGTTTTAATAATTATTAAATGAAAAAAAGTACATATGGTAGGTATATATATATATATATATATATATATATATATATATATATATATATATAGGTATATATATATTAGTATGTATATATATATAGGTATATATATATTAGTATATATATATATTAGTATGTATATATATATTAGTATATATATATAGATATTAGTATGTATATATATAGGTATATATATATTAGTATATATATATATTAGTATGTATATATATATAGGTATATATATATATTAGTATATATATATTAGTATATATACAGTGATGATCATATTTATTGGCACGGTAAAATAAAAGTTAAATTTTGTCTAATAAATTCTAAAAAAGGGATTAAATTAAAGAAAATAACAAAGTATATTATGTATTTTTAACTGGCCTTTCCGATGCAGCAATCGGATTTTAGAAAAAAATAAATAACAAAGGAACAACAAACATAATTGCAAAAAACCCTTGTTCAAAATTATTGGCACGGCTTTGTTTTTCTTTTAGTATCAGTATAATATCAATCAATTTCCGGTTTACGTGCTTTCTGAACTTTTTTATAGCCATATTATGCTTGTTTAACGCTAATTCAGTGAATAATCTTTTTCAGATAATTTTTAGATAGCGATTTCTTTAAACTATTATAAGTGACTAAATTATAATTTTCAATCGCCATGGTTAAAACTAAGGAACACAGCGAAGACGTCAGGAAGCTTGTTGTAGCATGCCATACCAATGGGGAGGGCTATGATAAGATTTCAAAGAAGCTAAACCTTCCCAAATCCACTGTTAGAGCCATAATAAACAAGTTCAAATCGCAAGGCCACGTTATGAGTTTAGAGGGTAGAGGGAGAAAAAGGATTCTTTCCCCAAGAGATGAACGGAAAATTGTTCGACAAGTAAAACAAAACCCAAGGATCTCTGTTGGGGAGATTGTTGATGAACAGAGCACCTCTGGAGTGAATGTATCTCGACATACAGTTGGTAGAGTTTTGAAGAGAGCTGGTTTAAAAGCATGTCGTCCGAGAAAGACTCCCTTATTGAAGCCTATGCACCTGAAAGCAAGGCTAGCCTTTGCAAAACGTCATATTGATAAAGATGTTGCATTCTGGAAACGTGTTCTATGGACTGACGAAACGAAAATAGAGTTATTTGGCCATAATAAAGTGTCTTATATTTACAGAAAATCTGGCGAAGCTTTCCTGCCCAAGAACACCATACCCACAGTGAAGCACGGTGGAGGCAGTTTGATGTTTTGGGGATCCTTTGCTGCCTCTTGACCAGGGCGACTTGTTAAGGTCACAGGTAGCATAAAAAAGGAAGATTATGTTAAAATATTGGATAAAAACCTGAAAGACTCTGCTAAAGAGCTCTCACTTGGTCGTCGTTGGTGGTTCATGCAAGATAATGACCCAAAGCATTCGGCTAAACTGACTAAGAAATGGCTTGAGGACAATCATATTAATGTTTTGGAGTGGCCATCACAAAGCCCAGACCTTAATCCTATTGAAAATTTATGGAGAACATTAAAATTGAGGGTAATGCAAAGGAAGCCTAAGAATCTTATTCAATTGGAGGATTATTGTCAGGAAGAGTGGGCTAAAATTACTACTGAAGAGTGCAACAACTTGGTTGTAAACTATGAAAAGCGACTGAGGAAGGTAATCAAGGCCAACGGCTATACACTTGATTATTAAATAAATCGTGCCAATAATTTTGAACAAGGGTTTTTTGCAATTATGTTTGTTGTTCCTTTGTTATTTATTTTTTCTAAAATCCGATTGCTGCATCGGAAAGGCCAGTTAAAAATACATAATATACTTTGTTATTTCTTTAATTTAATCCCTTTTTTAGAATTTATTAGACATAATTTAACTTTTATTTTACCGTGCCAATAAATATGATCATCACTGTATATATTAGTATATCTATATATCTATAAAAGTGAACGTGTCTGTCTGTCTGTCTGTGTGTCTGTCTGTCTGTGTACATTTCCCTACGCAATAACTCTGTCAATTTTTAGTCTATAGACTCGAAATTTGAAATACCGGGTACTGAGATTTGGGAAAATCGATGTGACGGGTGTCAGCCAGAAATTTGGCTGTTAAGGCGTCAAATTTCAACGATTTGACCTTTAAGAACTCTACCAAACTTCTCCGACAATTTTGGGTCTAGACACTTGAAATTTTAGATTTAGGTTCCTTGAACCTGGATCTAACTTAATAAAGTAATTTGAGCCCGAAACAATAAATTTTAAGGGGTCATAATAAGGGTCAAATTTTAAAAAATTAACCATTTTTTTTATTTTTTGCTTTTTTTGCACAGCATACACCTCCAAACACCCGAGCAACGCCGGGCACCCCTGCTAGTAAATATATATTAGTATATATATATATATATATATATATATATATATATATATATATATATATATATATATATGATTACTTCATTTAATCACATAAATTAATATACGAAGGTATAGTTTTTTGCGTAATTCTTCAGTATTTATTTAAGCAGTGCTCAATACATAGGTACAGCTAGGTAGTAAGTTATAAAAATATATATGGCAATTAAGCTACACAAAACATTTATTACTTTACAACGTGATTCGTTACGCAGAATATTCTGTGTAGCTTAATTCTCATATATATATTAATAACTTACTATATATATATATATATATATATATATATATATATATATATATGCGACTAAAAGCAACGACATATCATGAAAGGAAACCCTATTAAAACAGGATATATGAATAAAGTATTAGAAAAAGCAAGGAATAAATTATAATAACGATAAATTTAGGTTTCTGTTCGAGTCAAATCTTGATAGAGAAACCAAAATCTCCCACGCTCTTTCGACTACTAACAATCCACAAAGCGGACATCCGCGTTTGCATCGGCAACTCACCGTATACATTAGCTCGAAACTTATCTGAAATACACACCGCTATTTTCCTTTCCATTTGTTCAGTCTATATAAAACATCTGAAGATCTTTTGTAACAATTTCAAGGTATCAATAAAATAATTTTACCACGGATAGTTTCGATATCCATCGTACTCATAGTTAAATTCCATAGACACCTAAAAAAATTCATGCCATCAAATGTGCGATGTTATATATAAGCGAGGCGACCAGAACATAAACGGGAATTCAAATACAACAATCTCACTAATGCACTAGCCATACACAGCAACGGGTTTACCCACAATTTTGAATTAAAATATTTCAACCTTCTAAGGACTGAATAATCTTTTCATGCCGCATGTGCATCGAAAGTGTGAAAATCCTTTACGTCTGCTCTTTCCTCTCTATTTGTCATTATCTAATGAATTGAAAACTATCATTGTTTTTTCTCATGACGTTCTTTTATCTAGACGAAATCGACAAATCTGTCGTTTTCATGATTTCTTTTAGTTTTTGATTTTTCTAATGTCTTTTTCATATGTATACTAGACAGGTTGCAAGATCACCGGGTCAAACATCTATAGATAAAAAAAGTTCATCTAGAGCTTATATCTGGTAAAACGTTATGAGGATATTATCAAAAGTGAGAACAGTAGTTGAATGAACCAAATAATACAAAATCTTTGTTCGACGCTGAATTTAGACCAAACTCGCTCAACAGCAACTATTTTTCCGAATGAATTTGAGATCAGAATTGTTTCTCTCAGGACAATTTATTCCATAGCTAATGTATGCATTTTACACGACGGCATAACTTCTATCATCTCATTGTATATCTGCGTCTACAGAACTACTTTCCCATCCAAATCTCCTTCCCTGCAAGAAACGATAACACAGATATAACTGACATTACTTTAAATAAATAATATTCCCCCTTTCATTTTTCGTCCTTCCTACTTTGGTTTCTATTCGTTCGTATATGTATTTTTTTTTTGCTTAAAAACAATATTCTTGATTTCATCTCAAACGCATTAATATTTTATACTCGCTCAATTTATACTTAATGTTACACATTTCGTTTCGTTATTATTTTCGTGATTTTTTTCTTCATTTTCGTTTTTATAATCTCCCTTCATTTAGCTCTCCGTCTCTTTATTCATCTATTTATGTAACTTCTTATTTTTATTTCATACAGTATTGTTCAATATTAATGTCCATTTGTCCTTAATCCAATAATTAACTTTCCATAATTCTTCCGACTGTTATTTACTTCGTAGTTATCAGGACGCGTTTCATCTACCTTTGAAGTCTATTTTTTTATTAACTGTAAATTTTTACTCCTTTTTTGTCCCTATCTGATTGATCGTTCAACGGCCGCCATTTTTTATCGTTTTGATTTCTTTTCTTGAATATTAACCCCTGTGAACATAAAACGCCATCCGTTTTGACCCTCTCCTGTTTGAAGATCGTCTTTTTATCGAGGCCCTTTATTCTTTGTGATCTGTGTAATATTTATTTTATTTTGACTTTTACATCGTATATTTTTTAACCATCTTTGTTATTCTCTGCCGAAATTTCTTATAATCTACAATGTTTATCATGGTTATTGAACATATCTCTTGTGCTTGCTAGTTTCTCGTCACATAACAAACTATGTATAATATTATTTTTCTGAAGATTTCTTTTCTTTATTTTATGTTTTGTTGTTTCTCTGGGTTAGCTTTTTATCCCTGCCTTCGGTTTTCATTCTTCAATTGATATTTTTTGATTTACGTTGTTTTTACTATTTTTAAAAGAATTCACCTCCGTTTTATTTTATTTCATTCATGCAGGTTGATTCATCTTCTTGTTAAATTTATTCTTTAACTGTCGTACATCTCCATAATATTATCCTTTTACCCTTATATAATTGTATATGTTTGTTTGTTCACAATTTGATTTGCATGTACTAAAGGTAAAGTTTCACAAATTAATTTTCATACCGAAAACGAACGTTTACACATTTTCGTTACAGCGTGATTTACGTTTTTTTCTGATTTCGTCTTATTTTTTCTGATTTATGTCTTTTTTTCCAATTTCGTCTTAATTCTTCTAATTTTTTTTCTGATTCCGTCTTAATTTTTCTGATTCATTTTTTTTTCTGATTTCGTCTTAATTTTTCTGATTTACGTTTTTTCTGATTTCCTCTTAATTTTTCAGATTTATGTTTTTTTCTTGATTTAGTTTTACTTTTTCTGATTTATTTTTTTCTGATTTCGTCTTAATTTTTCCGATTTATGTTTTTTTCTGACTTCCCCTTAATTTTTCTGATTTATGTTGTTTTTTTCTGATTTCGTCTTATTTTTTCTGATTTATGTTTTTTCCCCGATTTCGTCTTAATTTTTCTGATTTTTTTTCGGATTTACTCTTCTTTTTTCTGATTCATTTGTTTTTCTGATTTCGTCTAAATTTTTCTGATTTACGTTTTTTTCTGATTTCGTCTAAATTTTTCTGATTTACATTTTATCTGCTTTTACTTCCTTTGTCGTTTTTTGTCTCATCTTTTTGTTTTGTTTTATACAATATATCCTCTCTTTATTCTGAATTTACCTTTCTTTTTTCTTTGTTTTCCTTTATTTATCACATGCAAATGGTTAATATTTTTCCCCCTTTCCTGTTTATCCATATCCCTAATGTATGTTGATATGTGTTCTCTTCTTTTATTTCTTATTTGACATTTATTTTTTATTCGTTTTATCACCAATTAACTGTTTATATTATACTGGCTGTATATACCCGGTGTTGCCAGGTTGAAACATATAAAAAAGCGGGGGGGGGGGTTTAGTCACATACCATTTCAGAAACAGAATACCCCAACCTTACGATTTTCCTGAAACTGAACAACATTAGATTTATGAAAACACATCTATTTTCGTCTATGAAAATCAAACGCGTAATAACCCTCATAGATAACAGGGGAAATAACTTTCACAACTTAAATAAACTTACTTCTGTTTTATAAAGGCAACTGCCGTCGACTAATAATAATTGAAAATAAATTTAATTAAATAAAAATTAAAATAAAACTAAATTAAATAAATCTACTTTAAATATAATTTTTAAATATAACAATTAAAATATTTTACCACATTTTCTCTCAACAAATATTCATTAAGATGGAGTTTATTAATATTTTTTCATGTAATATCCAAACGAGGTTACATCTTGCTTCTTAATTTCCTTTGACTAAATCTATATATCTATAAAAGTGAACATTTCTGGATGTGTGTCTGTGTAAATTTCCCTACCAAATAACTCTGTCAATTTTCGGTCTACAGACTCGAGATTTAACATAACTGTTATTGAGATTTGGAAAAATCTTTTTAATCGGTTTTCGGCTAGAAATTGGGCTGTAAAGGGGTCAAAATTCAACGATTTGACCTTTAAAAACTACAAAACTCCTCCGCCAATATCGGGTGTAAACACTGAAATTTTAAATGTAGGTTACTTGGACATGGAGCTAACTTTATAATTTGATTTGAACCCCCCTCCTATGCATGTTAATGGGTAGAAATTGGGGTCAAAGTTAAAAAAAAAATGATGTCTGCTGTCTCTCACAAATTAAGCAGCCAATTTCTGGTCTGCACATTTGAAATTTTACATAAAGGGTATTCAGATAATTTGACCTTTGCGATGTCTAGCAAACTAATCAGCCAATTTTGAGTCCAAACATTTGAAATCTTACATAACGGGTATTCAGACATGCGGCAAGCATTTTAATTAGATTTGGAGCGAAAATTACGCCGTCAAAAGAAAGAGTTGACCTTTGCAGTTTCTAACAAATTCCTTCGCCAATTTTGGGACTAAAGATTTGAAATTTTAGATGTAGATAATTTGGACATGGGTAAAACTTTGTATTTTAATTAGATACAAAAATAATAAATGTTTAGCGGTAAAAATTGTTATCAAAGTTGAAAAAATTTACCTCTGCGGTTTCTATGAAATTACCTAGACAAATTTTGATCTCAACATTTGAAATCTTTCATAATGTGTATTCACACGTAGGGCAAGTTATGAACAGTACATAGGACCCGAGCAAAGCCGAGAAAAGCCGAGCAAAGCCGAGAAAAGCCGAGCAAAGCCGGGCTGAACTGCTAGTAGTATATATAGAAATCTTGCTTAAATTAAATTTTGTAAACGCCCGTTTTCTGTATGAAAAATAATTTGTGAAACAGCGCACTTTTTGTACATATAAATCAAATTGTAAACAAACAGAAAGGCAGGAACACGACTTTATTATAATAAATTATAGAACATCTTTCAATAAGTATCGGGCCTAACATATAGATGGCGCCCCTAATGTAAAATCCATATGATTTTTTAATAAAAGATTAACCTTAAAATATGAGGTCTACAAATTTCAGCTGAATTATTAGCAGATTGTTTGTTTATATGTTACAATTACATAAGCGAAACTATTGGCGCAATGTTTAACAACAGACATAGTTAGATTTCGTCTCTTCCTTACGCATTATTTTTTAAAATTATTTTTGAAAGTATACGCGCCAAGCAAAACAATAACACTTCAAGTAATTATATCGGTGCATTGCACCTGAAAGAGATTATAATATTAATAAAGTAATTTTTCTTTCTGAGTGTTATTTTATCAGTTAGGCGTTGGACTTATTTAGTGGTGTGTAATTATATAGATTTTTTCAGTAATGTCATACAATTTTATTTCAGTTTTCATTCCATTTTGAAAGTATTATATAATACTAGAAAATGTACGCAGCATTGCACGGTCGTAAAATACGCATAAATATCATATTTTAATTAATGTAGAATTTTATTTATTATAAACAGAAAAACTGTAGATATTAAACGTAACCTTAAATTTTTTTTTTTTTAAAATGAATAAAAAAAAAACGGAAACAATTCAGATACGTGCATGCGAGTATTATGTTTTTTTTCTAAACATTTCACTTATTATAAGTAAAATAGAAGACTTGAACTGAGATCGACACCAAAACTTAAACACAGTGCGTCAAGTACGATAACCATACTACCAACCAGCTTGACATGACTTTTAGAAAGTGTTATTAAACTAAATCATACACAACATAAGAAAACTTTCATGTTTCACAATTGCGTATACACAGTCATGAAACAGTTTAAAACATAAAAATTCGGTGGCCGCCCACGTAACAATGTTTTTCAATTTTGACTTTTTAACAGCTCTTATTTCCGGATGAAACGGATTAAAAGGTTTCACAATTGCGTATACACAGTCATGAAACAGTTCAGAACATAAAAATTCGGTGGCCGCCCACGTTTTTTTTTTTTTTTACACAGTGATCACCACTTATCAAGGCCTGGAAGCCACTCAGGGATAAGGGTTATTGTAAGTACATTACGTTAGTGTGGAGATTTTATGAAGTGTTTACTTAAGGGGGCGGTTCATTAGGAATTTGTTAACGCTGGACTTGAAGACATCCAAGTTGTAGTCCGTAACAATGTTTTTCAATTTTGACTTTTTAGCAGCTCTAATTTCCGGATGAAACGGATTAAAAGGTTCCGACATATCTGAATAGAATATATACTAAATTTCAAGGCTGTAGATAAAAAGTTCGTTGAGTATATAGGTTGAGAAGTGTCCTCACATACATCGTCACTTTTACAGATATATGGATTACGTTATTTTATGTTTCACTTTTATTTGCTTGAAATTACCATTTTATTTTCACTTTGTTTAATTTAATCCTTTTTTTTTCGTTATTTGTCTTTGTTGACGTTTCTTTCATCGGTTAAACCATTTTCCAATTAAATTGCACTTCCGTTTGCCAATATTTATTCTTCTGTACCGACTACAGCTATCTGGTGTTTCTCCTGCTATTTGTTTTCATTATTGATAAAGTTAATTTGCTCTTACTGAATTATATTAATAGGATTTTGAAAATTAACTGCCATTATTAGTGTATTGTTGTAGTATTAAGTTATTGATTTAATCAACTTATTACAAAACTGGGAACTTGCGGTGGTCTTGTGGTTAACGGCACGGACTGACGAGCTGAGTGTCTCATGTTCGAATTCAGTTCGTTCCATAAAAATCAAATTCACTTAGGATGTTGATAACTTTCACGTGGTCTCTTCCGTAGTGCCTTATGTCTTTCAAGAAGAAAGGAGTCTAACTAGAAAAAATATCGGGGAAACCAATGGCAACAATAGATTTTTCGGATTGATAGAACATGATGATGATGATTAGGAAATGATTGCATTTTCCATATCTTAACTGCCTTCTTCATATTTCACCTTTTTCCATATCTTTGCTCCCTTTTTTTCAATTCGTTATGTTAAAGCATTATTTAGATTCGAAGTACTGTTATTAATGATGCTATTTTCCATAGTTTCAACTAATGCACTACCCAAATTTTTCAAGGACTTGTTTTATAGCTGTCGAAACGTTGTGCTCATTACATTCGAGATGAGAACAGTAGTTCGAGTGAGGCAAATGATATAAATTATCAATTCTAATCTAAGCATTTCGAAACATCTTCAGTTTTCATAAATATTTTAATGTAAATCATTTCAATAACTGTTGATAGTTTAATACATCAAACCCTTTTAAGAAGTTTACAGCCGGAAATTAATTTTATAATTAATCGACAGTTAAAATAATTGAGGAATCCTTTAAACTTTGAAGGGATCACGAAATAACGAATTCTTCTCTTCAATTATTAGCAGAAAAGAAAAAAAAAACCCCGCAAACTCAGTTACAAACAGAATAAATAAATGATAGATTTTATTTTAAAAAGAGTTGGCCCAGTAGTAAAGCCTCCTATTTTTAATACAAAAATTGAAGAGCTACGAAGAGGAAAATAGTATCATTAAAACGGAAGAACTTTTCTGCTTCAAAAATTATTTTTCTACATAGTCACCACCATTTTGAATGCAATTTCGCCAGCAATAAACTATAGCTGTGCATGGGTGTCCGGTGCTGCGCTTTGTAATACGAGAGCCATTCCAAAAGTAAAACATACCATTATTTTTAACTGAAAATGCTGAACAGCTACGAAGACGAAATCTGTACCATTAAAAGGAGCAACGTTTGTGTTGTAGAATTTATGTTTCTACATAGTAAGCATCTTTTTCCGTTTACTTTTGTCAGAAATTCAGTGACGCATCTCTGTTTATAACGTACGTCCATGATAGAGGTTACTCTTTTAGAGTTTTACACCATCAATATCAACAACAGAGACGTGAAAGAGCCAGGTCATGAATTCATAAGTTCAGTCATCATAACAATGCAATTTGCAATCCTCTCTGATCCACTCGGACGGAATAAAAATAAGAGACATTTCTTTTAGAACGCCCTTCATATTTTTTTGCTACAGATGCTTCAAAGAAAGTGGCCAGAATAATATATATAAAAAAACAACAACAAAAGCAACAGACTTAATATTATTTTCCGAAATTTTCTTAACTGTAATCCGTGCTTTAATGGATACACAAACGAATTGATACATAAACTAATACATATTTCCCAGTGACAGTTTATTGAATATTGTTGGTTTATACTCAGTGCAGGTATCATTAATGATACAATAACAAATTCTGTAAGATGTTATGCAGTCATGAGTATCGGAACGAGAGTATTATAAATAAATAATTTCGTTCAATAATTTTGCATTAAATAAATAATTTCGTTCGAATTTTAGTACGGATTTCGAAGTTAATTAGGCAGATTTCCGAGTTCAACAAGATATAGCTGAAGAATTTTAGAGGTTGCATCTAGCAAAACGTTGTATTACGTTATAAACGTTGTGAAAATAACATCCACAATTATATCAGTAATAATCTAATTAATATAAAGTAATTAATATTTCCCTTATTATTTGTCTCTTTTTTTCAATAAATATAATAATAATAATAATAATAATAATAATAATGATAATGATAATAATAATAATAAATCACATATGTACGATAAAATCTCACAGCTGCATGAGAATTCATCACACAATTTTATTAAAAATATATATAATAATGTATTTCTTTCTTATTTACTATTGCGCTCTAATCTGATCCCTTCGTTTAGTTTTGATTTCGTTCTTTGTTGTATATTTTTAGATAATGTTTTTCTTTGACTCTCGCTTGTTTTATTCCTCAGGTACCATAATATGCGGCGTCGTCGCGTAGACAACCGTCGCTGCAGTGAAATAGAGAGAGGAGCAGGATTGGTGACGTGGCGCGGAGATAGCAGCAGTAAGACAAAGGGAGTGGAGTGGTAAGAACATTAGGGCATGAACACCAGGGGAAAGAGAGCAGACGACAATGATTCCCTCGTTAGTCGGTGACAGCTCTGTCGAAATTTATGTGTTAAGTGTCTCTCAAGAAAAGAGGAGTCCAAAATATTTCTTTCTTTTTTTTTTGCACTTTGATGGGATCAACAGACGAGAGGAAGAACGAAATGAGAACGCCTTCTATAACGTTACACTCAGACTTTCATTCTTTTACTAGACTAACCGTGACCCGTTTGGTCAGTATGTTATATTAGCTATGGAATTCATGTATGAACGTGACACTTGTGACGTAAAGAAAATATGTTTTTTTTTTTACATAACAGAAACATTTCTATGAAAGTATATTAAAATGAAAAAAAGAATATGGTTAGATGAGTCGTTGTGTTTATTATAATTGATTATTTTTGATTTTTTTTTACAGTTACTGAATTATAAGTGGTTGGCCATACTTATAGGTAAATGTGCACTGAACAGATATCATAATATTTATTATAGTTAAATTCAAATTTTGATATATCTGCCTTTTTTTTACATCGTTCATTTCTGTATTACGTTTAAGTTATTTTAAACCCCACTCTTCCCATGTTAAATAATAATTTCGAAATAATAACGTTAATATTTCAGCGTCCCAATTGTTCTCTTGTTTTTTTTTTCGCGTTTAAATTATCCAAATAAACAATTGTTAATAATGTCTGCTTTTTTTTACATCGTTCATTTCTGTATTACGTTTAAGTTATTTTAAACCCCACTCTTCCCGTGTTAAATAATAATTTCGAACTAATAATGTTAATATTGAAGTGCGCAGGTCATGCGCGCATGCGCAACCGGATGTCGTAAACTGGAAAGTGGGTTACATATATCGTTACAAGGTCATTTGAGTTTTATAATTATATAGATTATTTAAGTTTTAATAATGCATGTGTTTTGTTATACTTGCTTGTAGTATTTCGATCTGCACCCTTCTGGGATTGCAGGTATACATTTTTTCTGTTTGGTCCCTTTCTCATCTTTTTAGAAAAAAAATTCTTTAAATCTAATTCCTTTTTTATTCTGTGTCGTAATTTCTTCCTTTTTCAGTTGATTCTCTAATTAGATTTTTTAAAACTTTTTAATCTTTATCCACAATTAGTGTATTTCTTTTATTCGCACCCATCATTTCCTATATTTTCCTGTTTCTCAAACACTCTTCGCGTTTTTTCTGTTTCTGTGATTTCGTTTATTTTTTGTCGCCGATGAATCTCTTTAAGTTCATTTATTATATTTATATTCTGCTATCCTGTCACTCTCTTCTAACGGTTTTTTTCGGTTACAATTTGATTCGGTGAATATTACCACTTTTTGTCGGCTCCATATCTTAACTCTGTTTTTCATATTTCATCTTCTTCATAGCTTAAGGTCCTGGATATGACCTTAAACTATATCCAGTGGTGACGCCCCAGCTTGCGGCCTTTGGTGAGTGTGGAGCCACCCTTTAATTGCCATTGCTCCCAGGTCCATTCTTACCCGGAATGGTAGTACCTGTTTGAATAGAAACCGACTTGAAAACAGCAAATATATTCTATTAAAAAAATAATTCTTGAAAATATTTGGATTCGGTATTAAATAACCTGAAAAGGGTTGATAAGCCGTAAAACAAAAATAACCAACCAACCAATCTTCATAGCTTAACTTTCTTTTTCACATTTACTTTTCTTCATAGCTTAACCCTCTTTCACATTTCGTCTGCTTCATATCCTAACTCCCTTTTTCACATTTCGTTTTCTCTATATCTTAACTCCCTTTTTCATATTTCCATGTAAAAACCATTATTTTAACAAACAAAAATCATAAGCAATTTCCACCGTCGCTTCATTTTTCTCATTTTTACATACACTTAATTTCATCGCTTTTCTTCACTTCAAATATTTATTTATGGATTTTTTTACACTTTTTTCTCAGCAAATTTTCTTTCATTGATTTTTTTACTACTTACACAAAGAACTGATACAATATATGCACGCGTCGTATGAATTTTCTGTATTACTTTAAGACTTACATTTCGAATTGTTCGTATCAGTCCTCTAATATACAGTAGCTCAGAAAATGTAGTAGAGAGGAGGAAGATTCTTTTATTGTTTAAATTTCCTGTAGTATTTTAAAAATTACATGTAATATTATAAAAAATGTTGGAAGTGCCTCCCGTTGAAATCTATGCATTTCTGGGCACATTTAACAACGTTTGCAGATACTGCCTGTAGATCTCTCTTGATAGCGCTGGTAATGTTCTCCTTTAGTTAGTCTAGATTGTGAGGATTATTTGCATAACCTTTTTGTTTTAAAGTTCCCCAAAGATAACAATCACATGATGACAAGTCCAGGGAGCGTAGTGGCCACAGTCATTTGCTTATTGTTCTCTCTTCCGTAAACATGTCATGAATTCGTGTCAGTGATCTGTGGGACGTGTGGCATGTAGCGCCATCTTGTTGGAAAAAGAATTGCATTTTGTCTTGTGGTGTCAATTAGTCGTTAACAGAAAGATTAGATAGATCGGGCTACTTTCACGTTGACCATCTTGTATTTTGTTAGCATATTTCTTCAAGGAGGTTACTTGCTTATCAAGGTTTGAAGACCACTCGAGGCAAAGATTTTATGGGGTATCGGAATCGGAAAAAATGTACTACTTCCGGTCGGAAATAATTGGTGCAGAATTAAAACTGTCCGCGTTTTAGGTTTTGTCACGCACCATTTCAATTTTTTAGGGGGTAACTGGTAGTACTTTAGAGCGTGCTTAATTGAAAAAGAACAGTTTTCGTCCTAAAAGTCATTTAGAGTTTAATCTATGCACATTATTTTGTTGACTGTTATAGAATCTATTTTTTTAAATACCAGCAGTGGCTATATAAATATGGAAAATGTAGTTAATGCCAATGTGGAAGGTAAAAACAGAAGTGATAAGAGAGAATTAAAAAATTCAAGACGAACATCAGTTCTGCAAGCGTTGCTACAAAGGTCTAAAGGGCGCATCCTAGAACGATGTGCAATCAAAGATGTTGCCACAAAATTCGGTATAGGAAGAAACACCGTAGGCAGAATTTGGTCACGAGCACTAGACAGTTCGTCCGATATATCGGTGCCAATGGATTCTTTGAGCCGTAAGTTTCTCTGCAGCCGAAAAAAAAGAAGGAATATAGTTCACAGTTGGCAAAAATAAACACCATTCCCTTGAGAAAAAGAACGATTTTGAGGGCTACTGAACAAGCATGTGGAATACTTAAGACAACGTTCATTGCAAGGATGAAAGATGGCGAAATTCGGCACATTCAAATGCTGTAAAACTACTTCCCACGATAGAAAACATGAAATGTCGCGTTGGTTTTTGCCGTTCGCAGTTGGATTTAAATCGAGGAACTTTTAGAGAAATGTTTGATGTCATACATATTGATGAGAAATGGTTTTACATGACACAAAATACAATGAAATTTTATTTAGGCAAAGACGAACATGACCCTTTAAGAACCACTAAAAGCAAGCGTTTCGTTACAAAGGTAATGTTTCTTGCTGCCATGGATTGACTCCGTTGGGATCCACATCGCAAATATTACTTTGACGGGAAGATTGGAATTTGGCCGTTTGTAAAACAAGAGGCGGCTAAACGTAACAGCAGAAACAGACCTGCTGGAACAATAGTAACTAAAGTAATGGATACAATCACGAAAAGTCAGATTCGTGAATTCCTTGTTGAAAAGGTCCTTGATTCCACACGGAACAAAGGGCCAAGGGGATCCATTGAACAACGAATCATAATTCAACAAGACAATGCTAAGCCACACGTAAATCCAACGAACCCGGTGTTCAAACAAAAATCGGAGAGATTAGGGATGAACATTGAACTGGTTAACGAGCCTGCAAACAGTCCGGATCTGAATGTGTTTGACCTAGGTTACTTCAATACAATTCAAAAGGCTCCAAAGAATATTGATGAATTAATTGAAGCAGTTGAAACCAGCTTTCAAGAATTAGAAAAATCAAAGTTGAACAACATTTTCCTGACATTGCAGGAGACAATGGAACAAATAATTTTGGCTGATGGTGGCAACAATTACAAACTCCAGCATATGTCAAAAACACAGCTAGAAAGAAAAGGAAAACTTCTCACTTCAATTTTGATATCAGAAGAATTGAAAAGTAAAAATTAACACAATTGAATAAATAGTTAGATGTTTATTTTTTGCATTATGTTTTTGTATATTTATTAAATCAATTGTCAATTTAATTAAGTATAATTATTATGTTAAACTGTATTTCCTTTCAAAAGTACTGCCTTATAAAACTTGAAACTTGTAGTCACCAAGTATTTCCGACCAAACTAAAAATTTTTGTGCACCAACTATTTCCGACCGAAGGTAGTACATAAAAATATTTTTTGTATAGTTTTCATTGTTTTTTTGTTTTTATTTAATTTTCATGTCTTATTACTTGTGTAAATTATAAAATGACTCATATTTATTGGCTTTTAACTACCAGTAACAAAAATTATCGATAGTCCGGCAGGTGAATTTTTAATTTTGCAAAGATATATACACATATTAGATAGAATCGTAGTTAATCCAAAATAAAAACAATAAAATAGATTCATAGCTAAATGTTTAGTTATTGTTAAAGAATTGTAAGCATATCGGAATCATGAATTTAGAAAATTTAAAACACACTCGATTATTGTATCGGAATTAGGGGGAAATATTTGAATCCTCCTCCATCCACCTACCGCGGCCCCAGCCGAGATTGAACTCATTACACGAGTTTGCAGTGTAATTCAAATCTTGTCGGTAGCTGAATACGTGATGCTTCGCCAGGGCTATCTAGGGTATTTTTGATCGTGACGCCATCACTAGACGGGGCACCTGCGACGGCTTAAAAGAGTCTCATCTACTATCGGGAGAAGGACAGACCGCGCCAGTTTCTCAATCTGGTATTTTACCTCGTGGTACGTACAGCGCCTCGCCATCTGGTATTAGCCAGGCTCAACGTTGCTTAACTTCGGTGATCTGGCGAGAACCGGTGTGTCAACGTGATTGTGCCGGAACGACTAATCGTCCTGTTACTAGTTTTAACATTAACTACTCTAAAAAATATGCAAAAAAAAAAGATCCATCAAAAGTCACTAAGATAAAGTTGGTGTGAAAAAGAAGGAAAGAAGAGTTAAGAATACTGATCGACTTTGTTAAACATTAATTGATCGACCGAAGACTCAGTATTATTGATCTTCAGCGATCAGCCTAATCTGATTGGCCTATCCACGTGCACGTTTCAAAGGAATGATTATCTTGCGGAACATTGTCACCTTTGATTGTACTCGTTGTTGAAATATGTGTAGTTGGCCTCGAATAATCAGGGTAAATGTTCGATTTTCTGGGATTTTGTCAGTTAGAACAGAGTGAAAAGGGACTGATGAATCCGGGAGATTCGAAGTTGCATGTCCCGGGATTGTCGCTGAGGTTTTGCAAGAAAAATCGGTTTGTTGTGTGCGTGTGTACGGGAGATAACATGATCAAGCAGGCGCACTATGAAGGTGGGAACGCGATGGGTGGGGGGGCGGGGTTGGAAGAAAATGTTGTCGTTTGATTGAAGCGTGGCTAGGATTAAATGAGGATCGACTTTTAAAAATAATAGAACAAATCAATAAATAAAAGAAAAAATGAAACCAGAAGAAGAAAGATAAACGGATGAAAGATAAACTAGGGAAATGAAGAGAAATAACGGGAGAAGGAGAGAGCGAGAGAGCAAGAGAGAAGGTGAAGTAAAAAATTGGTAGAATTGGAGGAAAACTAGAGAAATAAAAATGTTCAGAGACACGGGAAATAAGTAAAAAGGTAAACGTGGAGACAAATTAGATAGAGATATTGAGAGAGTGAGAGAGAGAGCGAGCGAGAGAGAGCGAGCGAGAGAGAGAGCGAGAAGGAAAGAGAGAGAGAGAGAGAAAGAGAGAGAGAGAGAGAGAGAGAGAGGAAGACAGTTTTTCGAGAGATAGAGTAGAATAAATTCCGAGAAAGAAAATTAAAATATAAAGAAAGATTATAGGAGTATGTTTTTTTTTAATTAATTAAATAAATGAATAAAAAAATGGAACCAGGAAGAAGAGGAATATGGATTAAGTAAATAAATATGTAGGGAGAGTTAGTGAGAGGGAGAGGGTGAAAAAGAAGGAATAAATCTAGAATTGAACTAAACTTTAACTAAAATAAAGAAAGACAAAAGGTTAAAGAATTAATAAGATAGATTAATTACCTCCCTTGAACCAACCAAGACTAACCGGAAGCCATGCCAATTAGGAACAGAAAAAAACAACATACATTTACTAAAAATTAATTACCTCCCTTGAAAAACCAAGACTAACCGGAAGCCATGCCAATTAGGAACAGAAAAAAACAACATACATTTACTAAAAATACATTAAATAAAAAATTAAAAAATTAGAAAGTTGATATTAAAATAAAATTTAAAAAAATACAGAAATAAGGATAAGCTAGAGTAATATAAAAATGAATATCATTATAAACAATATATGCGGTCCTGCATTTTCCTGACGAGAGCCTAACATTATTTACGCTTTACCATTAACAGGTGCCCCTTATGTTAGGCTTGAAACCGACGCTACCAATGTTTTTCTGACCTTCTATACAATTTTAAATGAATAAATATTAAGCTCTTATACCGAAAAGGCTATCTTTGTAATCGAGCACTTTGTTGGAATTCTCCCCCCCCCAAACAAAACAGTAAACATATATATATATATATATATATATATATATATATATATATATATATATATATATATATGAATGGAAATGTATAAAAAAGAATACGAAAAGTATAAAAGCTTATAACTTTTCTTTATTCGTTTTCAATTGGTGACGTGCAGGAATACAAAATAATATTATAAAAAGAAATTAAGAAGCTTTTTTTACAGGTACATAATTTCGACCGATCCTTCAGTCTTCATCGGTGTAGTTATATATATATATATATATATATATATATATATATATATATATATATGTGTGTGTGTGTGTGTGTGTGTGTGTGTGTATACCGTAAAAAGGAGGCGATAAAAAACAAACAACAAAGTGTTCGATCGTGGATGCGAGAGCTGAAGATAAAATATTTACAATACAATAATTATTCCAACACTATATATACATATTTTAAAGGTTGAGTCAATGCATTGAAACCACTGGGGCGCCTTTGAATTATGTATATATAGTGTTGAAACAAATAATATATATATATATATATATATATATATATATATATCCTCGTAGCCAAATTGAATATTGAAGTGCTCATATATTTGGTTCTATAGTTCGAAACTGCATAGACATTTTCAACCCTTTTGATGATTAGAATATAATTCTATGGTTAAAATTTCATGACAATTGTTAAAGAAGAACATATATTTTTAAAACAATAAAATATGCAAAAATCTTCCTATATTATACAGGCCATTTTCAGTTTTGCTGCTTCGTTTGTCTCCCTTGTAGCCTCCTAGCCTTGCCAGGTTACTAATAACCTAAACACATACACATACACATGCAGGTACACGTGTATGTACTTAGTAAACAAGTGCAAATGTCTTTTTAAAAAATAATATTTTTCAAAAGTGCTTAATATCAGGTAGGGATTTTTACATATTTACTATATAAATAGTTCATCGATCTCACAAAAATAAATTATAATTAGTTATTTGTTCCGGCGAGGTTTGATCTATAAAACGCAATTGCATTCACGTAAGCAACATTTAAGTTTGTTAATATATATATTGAGTAAAATGATTCATAATTTTGAATTGAAAATCAGTTTCAAAATGAAAAAACAAAAAAAAAAAAAATAGTTTGTACAATCGTTTCGGAAACGATGTTTTGTTGAAATAGAATATGTCTTGAACAATAATTTTAGAAAATTTTTTTTATATTTAAACAAAGTCTCCTCATCAGCAAAATAATACAAGTGGTGGTGGGATTTAAAGACACCAAAATAAACCATTATTTTTTTATTGAGGCAGATATTCCTGGAGAAATTAAAACAATAATAAATAAAAAGCGGTTATTAATTTTTCTGTTGATAAATAAAATAAAAATAAAATAGGGTGGACAAGTAATTTATCAAATTATTGTTCAAGACATATTGCCTATTTCATTAAAATATCGTTTCCTAAAGGATCGTACAAACTATTGATTGTGTTTGTTTTTTTCCTTTTGAAACTGATTTTCACTTCAAAAATTATCAATCATTTTACTCAATATACAAAAAGCTCTAGGATAATCCATACCTATGGAGCTTATTATATATCTACATTACAGCGAGCACTGTTTTTGTAATAGTATTAGTACATTTACTAATACATTAAAGTAAACTCTGCTCTTTATATTCTAGGTCTAATTCCCCCATTATATATATATATATATATATATATATATATATATATATATATATATATATATATATATATATATATGCCAGGTGTTTCAGTTTCGTTATAGAAGCGTTTATTTCATTTGTATAATATAAAATACGCAGCAAGTGCGCTTGAAAGCCAAATTACAAAGCAATTTTAGGAAAATAAACGTTAAACGTTAATCTCGCGTCACGAACATTTTAAAATACAACCGGTGAGAGACAACGCGCGAATCTTTATTGCTGACTTTTCTTTCTTTAACTTTAAAACACACCAAGGAAGACGAATAAAAAAAGAAGAAATAAACAAGATACTGAAGATAGAGTTTGACCCCGAAATATATTTAAATGTAACATTTCAAGCAAATAAAATATTTGTTTATTTTCGTCAAATCACGTTGTAATTTGTTTTTCAAGCGCACTTCATGCGTATTATATATATATATATATATATATATATATATATATATATATATATATATATACAGTTCAGAATAGTTTATAACTTTATAACTATTTGCTAATATTTTCTCTCCTCTGATGAGATGGTAGACATCGAAACCCCATAGGTTAAGGAGATTAATTTTCTAAAGCATTCTTTGTCTTGCTTAGAATAATAAAAATTCTTTGATATGAAACTCAACCATTTCATTTCATTTCAATGAGAGTTTTTTGAAATTCATTGAATTACAATTTAATATATATATATATATATATACACATAGAGTGAGTTGAAAGACAGTTTTATCCGTGTTAACAGTACTTTGCCTATTTGGCTGATAGAGTGTAATTTAATAAAGACTAACAAAAGCTATATTCTAAACATTTAACTGCTACCTGTTATTTTTTATTTATCTTATCTGCGGACTGTTTGTTGTTGTTTACAGGAAAGCATAGCCCAAAGCAGGCCGGAGGATTAGTTCGCCAAAACGTCGTGAGACAACGACAACTATGGAAGGCAGTTATTACTTATCATACAGTTAAAATATTGAGCATTCTTATCCCGTCTCGGTTGATTACCTTAAGAAGACCAGAGGAATAGTTGGCCGAAACGTGATGAAACAACAAGTTTGAGTGTATATTATTTAATTGGAATTCATTATTGAGATGAGGATTATTTGTTAATTTATTTATTGAGGACTGTTATCTTCATCTTTCTTAGTTTTTATTTCGCGACGTTTCGGCCAACTATTCCTCTGGCCTTCGGGGCCCGTGGTGCAGTAGATAGAGACGTTGATTCTGTACGGTTCCAGGTGAGAATTTTCTGAAGATAGCGGTTTCAATCCTACCCAAAGCCGGCCAGAGGCTTACTCGGCCAAAACGTGGTGAGACGACAACAACTATGGATGGCAGTAATTGCTGAGAATGCAATTAGGAGATTCGGAGTTCCTATCCCGTCGCGGTTACCACCTGACGAAGGCCAGAGGAATAGTTGACCGAAACGTCGTGAAACAGCAACTAAGAAAGATGAGGATATTATTCCGCAATAAATAAATTTACAACTATGAAGATGAAAATAACAGTCTGCAAATACATCAATAAATATACAAATCACTCATCTCAAATTATTTCAATAAAACATAATGTATAATACAATTCGGTATGGAACATCAGATAGGAACGAAAATTGGATTTATAACAGTAAACATCCAACTTTCATCACCCTTCGAGGCCTATGGCGTAGTGGATAGAAGCGTTGCATCTCTACGGTTCCAGGAAAGTATTTCCTTAAGAAAGCGGTTTCGGTCGCACCCAAAGCAAGCCAAAGAATTTATTTGGCAACAACAACAAAAAAACAACACCAACAACTATGGAAGGCAGTAATTACTGAGAATACAGTTCAGAGACTCAGCATTCCTATCCTGTCGCGGTTAACCACCTGAATAATGCCAGAGGACATGTTGGCTAGAACGTGGAGAAACAACAACGATGAAGATGTGGATACAAGCCTTAAAAAAAGTAATATATAATAGACATTTTTTATTATCACTCCTTAATTTTTGGAGCTTTCGACAAACTAATGTCATCTCAGTAAACATTTGTAAATTTATGCCCATAATTACAGAGATAGAACTCAAATGAAAGCTCTTGTAATTGCGGATTATAAACGCGTTTAATAACAAATGTTTGAATATATATATATATATATATATATATATATATATATATATATATATAAGAACAAAGGATTAATAAAACATGTTAAACATACTTTAAGAAGAATTAAAAACTTATTTAATTTAAAGAAAATACAATTCAGTTGATTGTCCTTAATCCGCGGAGCTTCGAAAGAAATACTTTCCTCTCATCAGAGGGCTGGAATTAGCAAAATTCGGAATTCAATTTTGCTTGCAAAGTATCTAATAAAACTACAAGTAAGCAATTGAGCTTACTTGGTAAGAAGATTTTTTAAAATAGTGAAGCAGAGGGAATGACGGAATAAAAGAAAAATGATTTCACGTGAATGGATGGTCGGGTGAAGAGTAGAATATCCAATAACGGTAAAATCCAAGAAATGTTGGTTAAAGTTCGGTATCAAGAAGTAGAACTCCAAGGGAATCGCGTTATATATATATATATATATATATATATATATATATATATATATATATATATATATATATATATAAACAAAAAACTACCTACATATATACATACATACATACATACATACATGTATCTATTGAGTAAAACGAGTCATAATTTTGAATTAAAAATCAGTTTCAAAAGGGGGAAAATCCACTAGATTGTGCGATCGTTTCAGAAACGATGTTCATTTTATTTAAATTGACAATAAGTATTGACAATAATTTGACAAAAGTTCTGTCCTTTATAAACAAAGTGTCCTCACCAGCAAAAAAATAGGGGGAGAGCAATTTAAGACACAAAAAAAAACCCCGAACATTTTCATGTTGTGTAAGGCAGATATTCCTTTTTTATCTTCATTATAAAATCTGTTTCAAGTTGAGTCAGTCTATCTTTTGGCATGTTGTTATATTTTGTCTTCTAATAAAACAAATATTTAATTATTGTCAATATTTACTGTCAATTTAAATAAAATGAACATAGTCTCTGAAACGATCGTACAATCTCGTGGATTTTGTTTGTTTTTCTATTTTGAAACTGATTTTTAATTAAAAATTATTAACCGTTTTACTCAATATTAATATAGTTCTAGGATATCTATACATCAAAAATAGACTTCGTGACTTAGTGGGGGATGCCCTTTTCTCTACCCTGCAACCTCTCTCCCACAGAAGAGACGTTGCGAGCCTATCCTTGTTTTATCGTTATTTCCATGGCAGGTGCTCGTCTGAACTCCAATCTCTGGTCCCCCCTCGCCAATCTTTCATGAAAAACACCCGTCTAGCTGAATCCACTGAAAAAATTTCCCCCACTCTATATCTGTGCCTAAATCAAAACGCGGATTCCATGAACAAAGCTTCTTTCTTAGAACTGCACGCCTGTGGAACTCTGTTCCGTCTGCCTGCTTCCCACCGGACTACAACTTGGACGTATTCAAGTCCAATGTTAACAAATTCCTAATGAACCGCCCCCTTAAGTAAACACTTCATCAAATCTCCACACTAACGTAATGTACTTGCAATAACCCTTATCCCTGAGTGGCTTCCGGGCCTTGATAAGTGGTGATCACTGTGTAAGAAAATACATATTGAGCTTATCATATATCTACATTACAATGAGCACTGTTTTCTTTTAATAGTATTAATACATTTACTAGTACATTAAAGTAAACTCTGCTCTTTACACTCCAGGTCTAATTCCATTTAATATATATATATATATATATATATATATATATATATATATATATATATATATATATATCGGTTCGTAACTATGCATATTTTTGCATTCCCGCGTGTGTGTATGCAGGAATGTGTATGTTTATGGCCTTTGTTTTGGTCATGGTTGATCAATCTCACTTCTAATTGACTCTTTTCAAAGCACCATGCTATTTTATTACCGATTGATTTTTCATATCTCGGAAACGAATTCCAATAAAAGGGACGGGAAAGAAAGATAGATGATGATGATGATGATGATGATGATGATGATGATGATGATGATGATGATGATGATCAAATAATCAAATGACATTATTTAAAAAGAAAAAAGCGAAGAAAACTGTTTTTAAAAATGTTTTTTTTTTATTGGACGCATCAGAATGAAAAAAAAAATGTCGCGTTAATGCAAAACGAACTGTTTTTTTTTCTTCGCCGGAATTTATTAAAGTGATTCTTGTAGGTATTTCATTTCTTTAACTGTGGTATGAAATTGAGTGGAGAAATCAGATTAAAAAAGTTATGCTTTTAATATACTTATCGAACAACTTATCAATCTACAAATATACGTGAGTGTTTTTCATTTAGACATATAAAGAATGTCATAACTATATATATATATATATATATATATATATATATATATATATATATATATATATATATATATGAGAATCGATATCGACTCTACATTTTTGATACGACGGAATATACACAGGTTGTTGAGTAAGTAAATGAATAATAATGAAATTGACTCATTTATTTATTTACACATATACAACCCTTGAATATATATATATATATATATATATATATATATATATGTGTGTGTGTGTGTGTGTGTGTGTCTGTGTGTGTGCGTATGTGTGTGTATAGATACACAATGTGTGAATATGGGTGCACGTTACGTGCAGATATTGAACTCTGCTTTATCTCTTTAAAATTACAATTTACTTTGTAGCTGTGTAAATACTCTCTTTCCTTATATATATATATATATATATATATATATATATATATATGCATATATCTATATCTATCTATCTATCTAACAGTATATATATATATATATATATATATATATATATATATAAGGCTCCTTCGGTCTTTAACAGACTATGGATACCCACGAAATGGTGCCCGCCCGTGAAATTTTTGTAGCAGGAGGTGCGCAATCCCCAACCACACATCTCCTGAGTCGAGATTGCTACATACCAGTGGCAAGTGAATTGTGTGTACAAGACGACTGAAAACAAATGCCGAGATAAGCAGAGAGCACATACAGCGCCTAGAATTCCCAAATTGTCACCCATCTGGTATTTACCAGTCTCAACGTTGCTTAACTTCGGTAATCTGACAAGAACCGTTGTGTCAACGCGATTATGCAATACATATATATACATATATATATATATATATATATATATATATATATATATATATATATATATATATATATATATATATATATATATATATATATATATATATATATATAAAGCACTTTGTATCTCTCTCTCTTTGTCTCTCTAACTGTTTATATATATATATATATATATACACACACACACACACAAATACGTACATCCATACGTATATTTTATGTGCGTTAGTTTAATTATGGTGTCGATGTTAATTCTGTAAGTAAAACATTCATTATGTATGCATATATATATATATATATATATATATATATATATATATATATATGTGTGTGTGTGTGTGTGTGTCTATGTGTAGGATATGTGTGTATGCTGCTTTAACGTGTATGGCGTGAGGAAGGGAAAATAAGATCGGAAGGTCATTTGCCACTTCTATTACTGGTCCAATATTTTTTCTATCAAGAACATTCAATTAAATTACTTTCAATGTTCTTTTGTAATCACATTACGAGATGCAAAAAACAAACAAACAAACAAACAAACAAAAAACACAAAAAAACAAAAAACAAAAACCCGGAACAAAAACAAAAACACAACCAAAACATCTCAAAGGAAGATGGGAATTTATAAAATAAAACCTACAAGAGAAGCGTTGCAACTTTTAATTTTATCCGATTGGTATTCTTTTGAATACATCCATAGATTAAAACAACTATATTTTTTTCCTGTTTTTATCATATCTGTATATTCACCTAAGTAAAATATCTTTCAGATCGAAATGTTAATAACTACAAAATAAAATGAAAAGAAAACAATTTCAATGTCACCAGAATAAAACGAATATATTATTAAGTTTATAGGTACAACTCGTTTGAAAAGCATCGTATGTACTCAATATCACAGAGACAATCTTTGTTTGTATGAATGATTGTTTAGGAGCCTTTTTGCGTCGAAAGTCACTAACAATATTCCGTCGAGTTAGAGCAATTGTATTATGAAATATTGAATTAAGCACACAATTTTAACCACTTTCGAATTTTCTTATCTCTTTAATAAATACATATATTAATAAGTTGTATTATTTGCTGCTTATGCACTTTTGTTACCGCTATTTTTTTAAAATTGTTTTTTTTTCAGGTTAAATTCAAGTTTCACGATATCTTGTTATCTTTTATCTTAATTGATACATGCAAGAACAACATTGTTACAAAACACTCTCGCCATCACATGTTAAAAATGAATTTCAAAATAATAGCGTTAATTTTTCAACACGGTAACAAAAGTGCATAAATACCAATTACTATTATTATATCACCAGCTGTGCATCAGAAACAAGATCAGAGCGGTTTCTACATCAATGTGTATAATTTAACTTTAATAAAATTATGTTTTTTGGTAAAGTTAATATATATCAGGCTCAATGCAAGTAAGAAAATAAGTCTCGCTTTTCCTTAAAAATATGCATTATCGGCAGCGGAATATTTCTCATATAAATTAAACGAATATATTCTTTATTTATTTATTTAAAATCGCAGTAAATGCATTCTTTTTCAAACGATTTTTCTTTATTGTTTTTCTTACCGTAAAAGTCATTGGCAGTTCAACATATCTTTATGTACAACGGGGTCATCACTTAACAAGGCACAAAGGCCACTCGAGCATAAGGAATTATGCGTTTTCTCAGATGGACGAGTGGGCATTACTATGAGAGTTAATAACAATGGTTGACACTGCAGAGAATTTGTTTAATACGGCAGCTTGGCAAGAATTTGTGGCAGTCGCTAACAATTGTGTTTTTATTTTACATAGGCATCACCACTTATCAAGTTCAAATGCCAATGGAGGATAAGGGTTAAAGAGTGTACAGTAGTTAATTAGAACAATATAGTAATCGTTAGTAATGGAAATTCGGTAAATTTGTTAACTTAAGGGGAACGGCTCATGAAGAAATTGTTTATGTTGGACTTGAAGACAACCAAATTGTAGTCAGCTGGAAAGCAGGCAAACGGAACAGAGTTTCACAGGCGTGCAGTTCTAAGAAAGAAGCTTTGTTCATGGAATCTACGTTTGGGTTTAGACGCAGATAAAGAGTGGGGGAAATTATTGATAGTGTTTTCAGCTAGACGGGTGTTTCTTGTGAAAGTTTGGCGATGGGGGGCATCAATTGGAGCTCAGTCGAGCACTTATGAAAATAATGATAAAGCCGAGACAAACCCGCAACATCCTTTCTGTGAGAAAGAGGTTGCAGGGAAGAGAAAAGGGCATCTCCTACGAGGCTACGAAGTTTATTTTGAACTCTATCAAGGCAGGATAAATCATTTCTAGCAGCTCCTGCCCAGATGTGGCAACAATATTCCATCCTTAGACGTAAAACGGCGGAAATGGATACAGTGGATGCAAGTACGGAACAGATACCACTAATCATGTAACGACACAGAAAATCACGCATGAATCCGCCATTATAAAAATTATTCTATTTTAACACGTCTTGCGTTAATATATTTAATATTTCTGGTTGGCAACTAAGTTCTTGCCGTTAAATACAATAGAACCTCAATATATCTAGGATACAGTTTCTTCAGGTTACGATGTGGAATACGATTTTCTTCAAAACCCTGGTTACGGTATTTAGCGCGCCTTATGGTGTTATTTATGTTATTTTATTATATACAGGTGTATTATATACTGCACTGTATTTTGTTACTAATTTTTAATGCCGTATCCCGGGGTTCTACTGTATATTTTGTTTTGAAAATTCATTCGTAATATTTTATTATTTTGGTTTTGGTTAAAGTTATTTCGATTTATTTATTTTCTCATCAAAAAGGATTGCTAAGTTGAAAAAGTGTTCACTTTCAACACTTTAGATTAAATAGTTGTTAGTTCTTACTTTATTTTTAAAAAAATGTAAACAAGAACTTAGTTGCCAACCTACTGTTATTTCCAAAAGACTTTATTTTTTGAAATGTAAAAAACAACAAAACATTTCCTTGTCTTTTTATTGTTTCAAGACGCTATTGCTGTAGATTATCGATTTGGTTAACATTAAACACGAAAAGACCAGGTTAAAGTCAAGTAGAAAGCACTCACATGGTATTATATTCTATATACAGATAGTTCGTGAAGGACACTCTTCTCATGAGAGTTCTGAGACGAAGTTTCGGTGTGAATGTTCTACAAAGAGAATGCATTAACAGAATCTGCTTCGAGCGTTTTTTCATGAATATAACGTTAGTCTAGAGAAAGTCTAGCAACCTTTTTATATTTATTCTTCAAATGCCACCTTTTCTTTTAGCCATAACTACAGGGTGGCCGAAAAGTCCCAGGACACTATACATGTATTTTTAATAAAACACAGTATTTTTTAATGAAACAAACAGTAAATACACTGATGTCAGTCATAACCTGAAAAAATAAATGAAATAAATTGTTTTAACAACATTAGAATATTAAAATCAATCATATTTAACAGCATTAAAATATTAAAAATAGAGTGTCCTGGGACTTTTCGGCCACCCTGTACATTAAATAAATCGCTTATCACCGGTAACTAGAGAATTTTATTCTTGTGCAAAAAATAAGGTGTATACGAATATGCAATCGCTTACTATATCATTCAAACACTACCGTGTTTGAATATATGGTTAAGTGGCAGTTTTAGTCATTTACAACTTATTTAAAGCTTCACCGCTCACTCATTTTTCGACCAAATTTCAAACAATTACTACAACTTATAGATCACCTTCTCAGCTATGTTTTAAAAAACAAAAGTTGAATTTTCGTTCAGTAAAACGAAAGTTATGATTAATTTACTGGTGTTCAAAATCGTAAAAATATGTAAGGAGGTGGGCAACGTATTTTAGGATTGGTTTCCGTAGCAACTACGTCGCTTCAGTGACTACTGATGCTATAAATTAACTGATGTATCGAAAAGAAAAGTAACAAGTAAAACAGAAAGGATGAAAGCATAAAAGCATAAAAGGGAGATAACTAGGGGGATTTTATTTAAAACAGACGAGTGCCGTACATTGTTATTACATATGTCTTTATGGGGGCAAAAGAAATAAGACTGAAATTAAACAGAGAACAAATGAATTTATACGAAGACTGGGAAAATCATGGATTACAATAGAAAAATGCGAACATGAAAAGTAATATGGTTAAGCTTAAACATGGAAAAGTAAAGGATTAGTTGTTTAAACTGGAAAAGAAAAGGACAAGATTTTCTATTAAAAACATAAGAAATTTATAAATTAAAATATTACAGCATTAAGAATTTTTAAAAAATTCAATTTATAACATTATATAATCAATTCTTAATACTACACTATTTTAAGTTATACATTTTTTAATATTTTTTACTAGAATATCTTGTCCTTTTCTTTTCTTTTAACAATTAGTCCTTTACTTTTTTATATTTTAGCTTAACCATATTACTTTTCATGCTCGAATGTTTCTATTGTAATCGATATATAGATAGATTTACTTCATTTTCATTTGTTTATTTTATTTTTTTAAATTTATGTTTATTATTGGTTTTGGATAAGGATTAATACTTATTATTTTGGGAAAATCGGGCAAGTCTTCTAATCTGGATTGTTATCAACACAATGTATTGGTCGATGTGTGCCCCAGAAATTCCAACGCGTTTCTTTGGCGCAGTATTTTAGCCAAAGTACGCTGATCTAGGATGTTTAAAAAAAACAGATTAATAATTATTCTATCGTGGTTACCCAGGCAAAGGTTCTTGAGTAATAACCCAAATAATCACCGTTTTGTAGTAGTGGAGAGTAGGTCCAACGCGTAGAAAAACGCGTGCCTTACTTGACTAGAACGTGTGCGTGATTCAAAGGGTCGGTCCTGGAACGAAATGAAAGAGAAAGAAAGGAAAAACTAAGATGGCGACACAGTTTGTTTTATGGTGAATAATCACGTGACTGTAAATGCTTATGCAAATGAGACTGGTCTGTAAAAGCGGACGTGAAGCGAGCATTAGGCGAGTGGAGAGAAGACGTGTTACTTACGCAGACGTGTAGAAGTCAGCTGGAAAGATCGCTGCGTTTGAAAGTCGGAAGTTTTGATAAAGTGTCGAATTTAACCGAGAAATTGGTGATGTGAAGGGCAGAATAAATAACACTTGAGTTATTTAATTATAGTGATCTCATCATGTTGGAGAGATTATTACTTGTTATCAGTTTGAGTCCGGCTTCCAGTTCTATCGAAATAACTTGGACCGCCATCAAGGATTCATACTTGCTCCAAATACAACGCATGTAATCTGTAATCCCTGTCCCTAATGCATGAACGGCTGAGACACTGTTAAAGAACTGCCGATGAACTGCTGAAGAACTGCTGAGACACTGCTGAGGAACTGCTGAGAAACTGCTCAAGGACTGCTGAGGAACTGCTGAAGTACTGCTGAATAGCTGCTGATGAAGGGCAGAATAAATAACACTTGAGTTATTTAATTATAGTGATGTCACCATGTTAGAGAGATTGACACTGTTAAAGAACTGCTGAGGAACTGCCGAGGAACTGCTGAGGAGCTGCTGAGGCACTGCTGAAGAATCGCTAAGCAACTGTTGAGCAACTGTTGGGTAACTGCTGATATATTTAATCATTGATGAGTTACACAAACTTACGAAGATCATTTGACACAGGGCGGTATTTTATTTTTTAATGTACACATAGTGGGATCTTATTTTAAGAAAGCGACAAAAAAAGGAAACAGTTTGAAAAGAAATGCCGAAAAGTGGGAACAATGAAAAGATTAATACGCAGATAGAAAAAAAGAAATAGGACGAGAAGAAGAAATGCGAGAAGGAAGGCAAAGTTCGGGTTCGGTTAACAAAAGAATAACAAAAAATGATGCTGCTGCTTCTAGTCTTGTTGTTTCTGGGGAGTAAGACTTATATCAAATCTGTTGCTAAAGTCACTGGAGAAATGCACCATTCTATGGCTTCAGAAGGTATCTGATCTCTTAAAGCTTTACTTGTATAAAAGACCGATGTAACACAAGAGGAAGTGCTGCTGCTGCCACATCTAAAGATGTCCCACGAAGAACATTCTTTCCTGCTTTGACAGAATATAGAAATCGACTGTGAAATCTAGTCTGCAATGTTCTCTTCACTTCTCTGTATGCCTTTCCTCGTGGTAAAGATGTTGCATGACTTCACTCTATATGTGTTCTGGTATATTATGGTAGGATTTCGATGTGTCCCGAATACTTAATTACTCTTAATAGTTCTACATCAAAACCTTCGTCTCCCACCAAAACTGTAATGATCTTCTCTTCCATTATCAAGTGTACCTAAAGAGATACGAATTTAACAGCGGCATAACTTATTTCAAAGAACTCCCAAAGTATAGCACATGGTACCGCAGAACTACTTCGCTCCAGACTACGATAAGTACATTTGCAATCAATGGCTCATATTAATCGAAGCCATTCTCTGATTCAATCAAACATCAATTTCAATCTTTCCCAAGTATTTCTCTTGTCCATCTGACAATTTTAATCCTTAGCCTCGAGTGGTTTTTAGGTTTGATAAATAATACACCGTCAGTATAAAACATGAGATGCAAAACATTTTATCTGAATTTCTCACAACTGCTAAGCACTTCTATTGAAATTATAGTTGGGGCCCGTTTTTTTAGGTCACCCTGTGTATATCTATTTGAAATATTTTTCCCGTTGTTTATAGTTTTATCGATTTCGCTGTTAGTTTTGCTTGATTTTATCGTTGCATTTTATCGATGAGTCTGATTTGGTAGAAGAAATGCTTACTTTTTTTTATAACAATTTTCATAAAAATGTACGTGTTTTCCCGCGACAAAACGAAACTACGAACTTTAAGAGCAAAGGGAATTTTACAGAAAAGAATAATTTAGTGAAAAATCAAAAACTGAAATCTGACGGTAAAGAGATAAGAGCTTATAAAGTATAAGAAAAGTTCGGGATGTGATTTATGGGAGAAGTATAAAAGACTTACGGGGAGGATGGGGAAAAAGTCAGGACAGTTTGCCAGTCGTTTATTCTGATTGAACGGCATAACAATCCCGTTTATTTTATTTGAAAGAAGAATGTAATCTACGGAAATTATGACACAGAGATGGTGAAATGATGGGAGAAAAATGACAGTGATATTTTCCATGTTATTTGTTCTGTTTTACGACATACTTAAACTTTTTATCTTGAATTAATGATGTGATTTACAAGAAAAATATAAGAAAAGAAGCTGGGAGGATAAGCCATAATTTGTTAATAGGTTGTTTAACAGCATATCAACATTTAAAATGCTGAAAGAAAAAACATATGAAAGACAGAAAAAGAGCTATGGTAGCGAAAGTCTCTAAATTGGTTTTTATGTCCTTACAGCATTTGTTACATCCGTTAAAGTGTGTCGAATGCAGACGAAACTATTACAACGGAAAAGTACTGTGAACAAATGGATGAAATGCATCAGCAACTTTAACAGCACCGAGCATTAGTGAACAGAAAAGCCCCAATTCTCCTGAACAACATTGCGCAACTGCCCGTTGCTAAACCTCTCATCCACCACACTCTCCAGACCGCTCACCTATCGGCTACCACTTCGTCAAGCATCTCGACAACTTTCTGCGTGAGAAATGCCTAAACAAAAATTAAGCGATATAAAAATTGCCTTTAGCAATTTCAACGCCACAAGATGCAAGATTTTTACGTTATTGGCATGCATACACATGTTTTGCGTTGGTAACAGTTTGTTGATTCGGATAGTGCTTATTTCGATATATACATTTATGTTTTAGCCAAGATATATTCATCTGAATGTACAAGCTAAACACTGCAAGAACTTCCTTGTCATTCTCACTCTTGGAGTATTTATAGTTAGTTTTTGTTCTTGCGTTTTCGTTTATTTTTTCTTTGTTATAGAGGTGGGTGCAGAATGGGTAGGGGCGAATTATTTCTATTTTTAATTTTATTATCTTTTTTATATTTTATTTATTTAGTTTATTTATTGTTAGTGCAGTTAATATACTTGTCCCGGTATTCAACGAGACCCGGTTAACGGAAAATGGCAGCAACAACCATCGCTCCTAAGGACGATCGGATGTACCGATAGAAAGTGCTTGAAACGAATATGGCTAGACAAAAACTTTTGGGCGCCATAATATACAACAGCCGGCAGACAGAAAAAGAACCGCTCGGCGAATTGAAAGAGTATCTAACAAAATCGACAAAAGAAACTCCATCGTGTTCAATCAGACGTGCTTGAATGATGACTTGCTGCCAAAATATAATAATCATATATATATATATATATATATATATATATATATATATATATATATATATAATCTGTGTGGATTCCGAGCAACTTAGTTGTTGTGGCGGAACGTCACCCGTCGAAATCGTACACTTTTATAATTATGTTTCAGTTTTAAGAAATATGGTATAATAAAATTATTGGGTGTTCGTTCGCGGCTGATCTCCATAGAATGTAAATATGTCACAAAGTTAAACAAGGTTTTTTTAAAAGGGGCGAGGGTCCACAATAACACCTTAACTTTAATCTTAATTCACGTTAGCTTTTTTTTTTTTAAGTTGAATCATATTGTGTCGAATAAATTCACCTCATCAATTCACTTCCTTATTAAAGTGAACCCCCCACGTCGGAACTTTAGACAATTCGCGACACAAATTTTGCATAACTCTGTTTTTTTCCTTCTCCACTTGCACGTGGCATTCTTTCGAAAATAGATAGATAGATAAATAATAAAAAATAAGAGCATTACTTGTTATCGTGTCAAAAGAAGGAAAAATCCTGCTTACATGATAACGTGTCTTTTTAAAAACCTTTACATAACCTTTTTATTTTATTCATATATCTGTTCAAGTTTTTTGTCAGTGTACTAGAAGGAATTCAGTTGATTACAACCATTTCTGTGTGTTCTTTATATTGCAATAGTACAACCCTGACTCCGACGGCGCAAAACTATACCGTTCAATACTGTAAAACTGAAACGAAGCTGGTCTGTTTGAAAAGATCGCCATTTTCTTCTTAGTCATATTTATATCGATTCTCTGCAGTAAAAAATAAGGTAATTACGTGTTTTTTTTTAATATCCCATTTTGCAGTTTCGGATTATTTTACTAAAATAAGTAAAGCTTCATTATTTTTCAAAACTGTTTTTGTTTCTTTGTTTTTCGATATTTCGTCGATATTATGTAGTAAGAGTGTTTAGCCGAAAAGCCAACAAACGACTTCCCGAAAAAATAAATATACAAGAAATAAATGTTACCATAGTCAATAAAAGTTCAGTTCATGTTTTTTTTGTTTTTAAATTGTTTTTAATGCTCTTTATTTGAAATAATTTCAGCGAACCGAAATTAAAACAAAATTCGAGGCGATAACTACTTAAATGAATTTTTATATAAACTCCACATGCCATAATCGAATATTCCCCAAGCACAAAATAACGGAAAACATTAAAATAAATTTATAAATAGTACTTACGTTGACGGAACTCTCTTAAATTGTTAACAGAGAATGCTCAGGTGGCCTTCCTTCAAAGTGAAAACGGGGTTCTCCATTTTTAAGTCGCTGCCATTTTGATTTTTTTTTTTAAACCGGTCCGTGAATTTAAAAAAAAAATTACAAACTACTTACAAATCAATGAAATTTTCTACCATAAAAGTAACTTTTATTGACTATGATAAAATTTATTTCTTGTATATTAATATTATTATATATATAAGATTTTCTCTTTGCAAGGAAACATCATTTTGTTGGTCACTCTTGGCTACCAATGGAAACAAACTTGATATAAAAATAATATATTTTCGCGAAAATTATCTTTACTTTCATTATATTTTGCTTAGGGTGAAATGTTTGAATATCAAAACCTATCTCTTTACAACCCCCTCCTTTTCAAAACCTATCATACTTTCATCAATCACAGTCCATTTTCAGTAGGCTGTTTTTGAACCCAGTCAACGACGGGTACTTCTGCTAGTTATATATATATACATAATATAGATATACATAGTATATATATATAATATATAGATATACATAGTATATATATGTATATATATATATATATATATATATATATATATATATATATATATATATATATATATATATACAGTGTATCACAAAAGTGATTACACCCTTCACATTTCTTTAAATATTTAAATATATCTCTGGCAGTGAAAACATGATTTTTTGACACAATGAAAAGTCGTTTTTCTGCAGCATATATAACAGAGTTAATGTATTTTCCCCTCAAAATAACTCAAAATATAGTCATTAAAAGATAAATCCCTGGGGAAAAAGTGCGTAAACCCATTACGAAAAGTTGTCAATATTAACATGTTAACTCTCAATATTTTGTATAGCCATCATCATTATCCCAAACTGCCTTTACTCTCCTGGGCATGAAGTTTACCACGGCTTCACATGTGGCCACTGGAATACTCTTCTATTCTTCAATTACGACGTCGCGGAGCTGGCAGATATTTGAGACTTTGGATGGATAAGCTGGTTAAAATTTGGTGTCTTCTGCCCCTTTTTATACCCCCTTGTATGCTAATAAGGAGACGATATAAGAAACATTTTACTTATTTCTTGATGGTTCTATTTGTAGTCATCGAAAGAATAAAAGGATATCGTTTCTGAAACGATCGTACATATGAATTGGATTTTGTTATGTTTCCTCCTAGCAAAAATTGATTGATAATTTCACAATCATTAATCTCTCACCCTTTCTATTTATATAGTTAGAGGAAATTACACCTTTTGAACGTATCATAACTGCAATACTCCGAGCACATTACTTTTGAATATATTTTATTTGCTTATTTAGACCCTGCCTATTACACTCTAATATATATATATATATATATATATATATATATATATATATATATATATATATATATATAAGAAGTTTTTAAAACCTGAAAATGTGAAATGAAAAATCATTTTTATTTACTTTTTTTTTGGTGTAATTAAATTCCGAATTTTTGCCAATAACCTGGCTTTATCAAGGAGATGTCAGTCCGATTAAGTTTTTTTTTTCTTCATCATAATGATGTAACAAGAGGTCGGAGCCTCCCGGAGAGAAAATACGTTTAGTCTCGGTAGCTGTTTTTTTTTAATGAATTTAATATATAAATCGGTTCTTTTTCTGTCAGCTGGCTGTTGTATATTATGGTGCCCAAAAGTTGTTGTCCAGCCATATTTGTCTCAAGCACTTTCTATCGTTACATCCGATCGTCCTTAGGAGCGATGGTTATTGCTGCCATTTTCCGTTAACCGGGTCTCGTTAAATACCGGGACAAGTATATTAACTGCATTCAATAACTAACAATAAATAAACGAAATAAATAGAATATAAAAAAGGATAATAAAAATTAAAAAGAAAAATAATTCGCCCCTACCCATCCTGCACCCACCTCTATAACAAAGAAAAAAACAACAAAAGCGCAAGAACAAAAACTAACTATAAATACTATATATAAAGATTCGATGAAGAAAAAGAAAACGACAGCAAAACCAATCGCTTCTGACGACGATCAGATGTACCGATAGGAAGCGTTTAAGAAGAATATGACCGAACAACCAGTTTTGCGCGCCCTAATATACAATATGCCAGCTGAATTAGAAAGACCGTTCGGCGAATTGAAAATATATTCAACAAAATCTAAAAAAAGAACTCTCTCGTGTTCGAAAGACGTGCTTATATATATATATATATATATATATATATATATATATATATATATATATATACATATATATATACAAACATATATATACACACACATATATATATATATATATATATACATACATATATATGTTATGAGAAAAATAGAAAAAACCGAATGAAATTATTAAAAAATCAACGTTTCGTCCTTATTTCAGAGGACATCTTCAGGATAATTGAAATAAAAAATAAAAATGTAAGAAAAGAAAAAGTCATAGATCGTGCGAAAAAGACAGTTCTTGAATCCTACCCATGTCGGGAAGGACAAACATATGTGTGCGTATGGGAAGGTTGGGTTGTTCGATGTCTATATATACACTTTTAAAAATGCGTTAAAATAAATATGTACATTTTTTTTTCTGTAAACTTATTCATTTTGTTGAAATATTTAAGGAAAAACGGTTTAGCCAGGATCTGTTTTGATATTTTGTTCTTTGATTATTATTTTCCCTATGCTAGGGGTTAAATGGTAGAAGCCTTTTCTTTGCGTAATAGTATTAGTATTCAATATTAGTGCTGATTCTAAAAGTCTTCTTTTAGCTCTATCTATCACGTATTTAATAATTTTCGCTTGATCTAAATTAAATGAGTGATCGTGTTCTGCACAATGGCAAAAGAGTGCATTTAGGGCGTTACCATGGGTAGGATTCAAGAACTGTCTTTTTCGCACAATCTATGACTTTTTCTTTTCTTACATTTTTATTTTTTATTTCAATTATCCTGAAGATGTCCTCTGAAATAAGGACGAAACTTTGATTTTTTAATAATTTCATTCGTTTTTTTCTATTTTTCTCATAACATAACGTCAACCACCGCTGGTATTTTTTCATTCCTTATGCATACATATATATGCATATATATATATGCATACACACACACACACACATATATATATATATACATATATATATATACACACCTAGTCATCGACATACAGTACTGTTTCGCTGTTTCACAGCTCATCAGTGACATACATAGGCTATATATATAAATATATATATATATGAATGTATATATATATATGTGTGTGTGTGTGTGTGTGTGTACAAGTAACTGGAATAGCATGTAAGTGAAACGACATTATAATGAGAGCCATACGCACTAAAAACATAAGAACAAATAATAAAGAATGCATTCACTTTTAGTAAAATAAATGAATAAATAAATATCATAACTGCTTCTTTAAAAGAAAGTAGAGACGAATGTGAAGTGAAGAATTTAGAAATATAACCTCTCGGTTGCACAAAGGAAATGAAATAAACCGAAAAAAGAAATTTATCGACAATTGACAAAAGAATTAGAAAATAACGATATTGTTTTAACTTAAGAAAAAAAAACGAAATGGGGAGAAAAACAAGGCCATCAGTGTATTGCGATTTGGCGAAAAATATGACTGTATAAAACTGAACTTTAAAAAGCTATCAACAATGAAAGTTCGTAAAAACCCAGTGGAGAAGCAAAGAGTTAAAAAAAATATTGTAGAAACATGGCTAAGTGAAATTATTGGTAAACGAATCTAAAATTGAGGTAAATACATTTTAAGTCAGAAAGACTTCAAGAAATACATACATGCAACATTTTGTCTGAGAATCTAATTGTTTCATATATATACATAAATATGTATACATATATATATACATACACATACATATACACACATATTTATATATACATATATATAAACACATATTCATATATATACATACAAACATATATATATACATATACGAGGGGCGTGCAATAAGTAATGCCCCTAACCCACTTTCAGTTGTCTGATCTAGCTGAAATTTGGCATGTGCAATGATTTATATCTCTACGGGTTATGTGGCAAATTACAGCTCTGAAGTAATTGTGGTTTCTCTTTTACAGGTGTTTGAACTGAGTCAGATGTGAAATGAAGCCTGTTGAATGTCGAGCAGTGATCCGGTTTTTGGATTTTAAAGGACGCACACAACAGGATACTTTTGATGAAATGAAAGGAACTTATGGTGATAATGCCGCATCATATGACCTTGTAAAACTCTGGTATCGTGAATTCAAACATGGCCGGAAGTCTGTGGAAACAGCTCCCAGACCTGGTCGCCCCCTTCTGCCATTGATGAGGCATCCGTCCGTCAAGGTAAGGCTGCCATTTAGGAAGATCGGCGCATTACTATTCGCCAAATAACCCAAGATGTCAAGATTAGTAGAGGGTCTGTGGAAACTATCATTCATGACCATTTGCATATGCATAAGGTGTCTGCCAGATGTATTTCCAGGTTGCTCACACTATTCCAGAAGCGAGAACGCGTCGAGTGCTCGAGGATGAATTTTGAGATGTGCCAAGAAGATGAGTCAAAGTTATTCAAGAGACGGATTACACAGGATGAAACCTGGGTCCATCACTATGATCCAGAGACCAAAGCCCAGTCAATGCAGTGGAAGCACTTGGACTCACCATCTCCAAAGAAGGCAAGGGTGCAGCCCTCCGCTGGCAAGGTCATGCTCACAGTCTTCTGGGACCAGGACGGAGTAGTAATGACATATTTCCTGGCAAAGGGTACCACAATTACATGAGCCTATTATGCTTCACTTTTGAGGAAATTCAGGGAAGCTATCAAAATCAAGAAGCGAGGCAAGATCAGCAAAGGTACCCTCCTCCTACAGGACAACGCTCCGGTCCACAACTCGCATGTCGCCAGATCAAAAGCACGGCCGTCTGGTTATGAAATCCACCCCCATCCTTCCTACTCTCCTGACCTTGCACCCTCTGACTTTCACCGCCTTCCAGCCATGAAGTAGTATTTGAAAAGAAAGCGTTTCTCAGATGATGCAGCCTTTATTTCTGAAGTCACGTCGTGGTTGGAGAACCAACCTGGGGTATTCTACAAAAACGGTCTCCAGAGCTGCATCAAACGAGGGGAGAAATGCATAATTCTGGGTGGTTCCTATGTAGGGAAAGGCTAATAACTGTGCCAAGTTTCGTTTCTCTACTGCCATGGGAAGTGGGTCAGGGACATTACTTATTGCACGCCCCTCGTATGCATAAATATAGATACATATGATGATTGCAGCGTCTTGTCAGAATAGTGCCACTCTCTTAGTCCATGAGCCCAAAAATGACTTCCATCGCCACAGGACCATTTTAATAGACAAATGCCTGAGGGAGTATCTATACACAGATGATGTTACAGAGTCTTAGTTTTGTACGACAGCTAAGTCTCCCTCTCGGTTAAAAATGTTGAGATCAAGCAGCAAGCAATAGCAAGATAGCCAGCTCCAAGTTAAACTGCAGACCAACTTAATGCGGGTACTGATCTCCCGCTTTCTGTTTTTTTTTATCAGAGATTTGCTTCTTCTAGATATGTTGCCTTCACCACGGCTTACACGAGCCCTCCACCTCAACATACACATACACACAAACAAACACACAGTGCTAGTTGGCAGTTGACCCCGAAAAAGGGTTCATTCGCCCTTTGGAAGGTCTTGTTTTTAATCCTTCAGGGAGACTAACCCTCTCCTCACCAAATAAGTCAGGTGAGGGAACCAGTTTAGTCGCGGGTGACCCGACCATGAGGCAGGTAGTACTGGGTTACATGATACCAGAAGCATATAAGATGACCTGACATAAAATACATATATATACATGCATACATACATATATATACGTATATAAATATATGTACATATATACATACATATACACACATATACATACATACATATATATACATACATATATCTACATCTATATCCACCTATATATATATATATATATATATATATAAATGCATATATATATATATATATATATATATATATATATATATATATATTATAAGAGGATCACCACTTATCCAGGCCCGAAATCCACTAAAGAATGATGCTTTAGGAATGTAATGGTAGGCATTGTGTAGAATTTGATTATTTACGGGGACGTCTCAACAAGAACGTGTTTACATTGGACTTGAATGCTACCATATCGGCGTTGGCCGGGTTGCAGGCAATCGAAACAGTGTTTCACGGGTGGGCACCTTTTAGAAAAGAAACTGTCCTCATGAAATCGCATGGGGATGAATTTTACGATTGCTCTTGCTCCCGTCTCTTTTGTTAGATTTTATCATTAAGGAAAACAAATTACTAAAAAATAAATCCCTCAATTCCAATTTTGATGAGTGAGGGCGAAACATGTCAATTGACTCGTTTTGATTTTCTTCTTTTTTTTTTCCCTATTACTCTACTTTTATTTTTCAGTCGCTATCCATTTTCCTTTTCTCCTCGGTCTTTTTTTTAATATAAAATGAATTCCGAAGGAATACGCCTTCCTTTCATGATTGCCTTAATACTGTTTCACTGTTTCATAGTTCATCAGTGGTGCTAGACAGGCAATTATCTTAAGCCAGAATTGAAACCCGACCGTCTGTACGGCAGTCAAGGCTCCTAACCATTATGCTATCGAAGTCTGCTGATTGAGTCGTGGGTTAAACTATGTTTTAACATCGTCCGAAATACCTAAGCTCGATTTGCTTACGCAAAGAGCATCGCTTTATACGCTAATGGTAATTCGTGTATCACTTCTCAATATGCTCAACTCAAGATGAGGAGCATTATAGTCATCCACATACAGTACTGTTTCGCTGTTTCACGGCGCATCAATGCGACTAGACAGGCAACTACCTTGAGCCAGGATTGAAACCCGACCGTAAGAATTTGTGTGCAATATTTTTTTACAGGCATATTTCATTATAAATTACCGAAAAACTGTGCCTGCATGCCTTTTCTGTTATCCTTTCTTGATTTTTGATTTACTTAAATTTTTGGACTAAAAATTACCTAGCAAAAGATATCACCAATTTACTCTTTTAAACATTTATTTTAATTACTTTCCGATTTGTTTATTCGGTTTTATCATAGGATGTTCATCTTTAGTTAACTGTTACGTGTAATTATAGTCATTCAGATATTCTACATGATTTATACTTGCATAATATTTGCGTAAAAAAGTTATAGTAAACACAACACTCTTTCCATATATGCTTATGCATACGTGTATATATATATGCATATATATGTATATATATGTATGTATGTATATATATATATATATATATATATATATATATATATATATTGTCTACCACACACATAGAGTTTTTCGTCTGCAGATATGAAACTTATGTATGCAGTATTTGAACCTATACGAAACTTTATATTTGTGTTTTCGCCCGGAAAAATCCGTAGAAAAGTGTGAAAATCAATACACCTTAAATTTTCCAGGTGAAGGTCGAACGCTGGCATTAAGAATATGCATACACAACGAAGTAGCTATTGGTTCATGATTGAATTTTTAGCTTTGCAGGAACCATGTCTACATTAACTGCAAAGGAAAAAATAAATTGTAAGCTAAACGTTTCGGTTTCAGTTTTCGATGATGGCGCACGAGACTTTTTTTTCAAAAACTTTTTAAATGATTACTATATATTGGGACCAATATAATATAATAATAAATACGAAATCTGCATTAATCAAAGTATCATATTTAAGCATATTTTACAACCGAGCAATGGCGGGGGCCCTGCTAGTTAGATTTAAATTGAGTAACGCAAATCTGTCTGCTAGTTCTAACCTGAAAATCGAAAGGTAATCTTGAATTCAGAAAGGATACAAGAAACGATGTGCAGACACATGTTGTTTGTTATATTGCTTGAATTACACACACAGACACACGCATATATATACTTGTATAAATATATATATATACATACACATATATATATATATATATATATATATGCATATATATATATATGTGTGTGCGCGCGTGTGTGTGTGTGTGTGTGTGCATATGCCTAAGAAAATAATGAGAGTTGAATTTGACATTTGATTCGACTCCCTTGGTGCTTCGTTCCTATCATTGTCAAATCCCATCCTTGTAATGTTTTCGTATAAATGTCGTAGTAAAAGAGGAAGATTTATCGTTAAGTGATGTTTTGAATTGTATCTACTTTAAAAAGATGAAGAACCAAATAAGAAAATGGTCGCAATTGACATCAGCTAACTTAATGTCGAGTATTAAAAACGTACATGCTCCTCCAGAGACAGCATTGCATGCTCTGATGTCAATACGATTATTTAACTTGGAAATATAGTGAATAAGAAATTTAAAAAATCATTACACACAAACATGCATATATATATATATATATATATATATATATAGATAGATAGATAGATAGATAGATAGATACATATATGCACACACACAAAGCACAGATAGACAGTGATACACAAACACACACACAAATATATATATATATATATATATATATATGGAGAGAGAGAGAGAGAGAGAGAGAGAAAGGAAGATGAAGAGAAAGGGAGAAAGATCGACAAAGAGATTGATATGAAAATACGTTGTCCAGGGAATTAAAACTATATGTATTATGACAAAAATCCTAAAGCTTAAGCAAGGAAAACGAAGAAAAAACCTTTCTCTCTAAAGACGACAAATTTGACAAATTTATTATGGAAATATGCTGTAAACATCTTTAAGAAAATTTCTTTCGAATATTATTTATCTGATTAATTTTACAATCTTCAAAGATTAAGCACAAATACGTTTATATCGGAATGAACGTAAAACGAAGATTATTTTCCTGATAGTACCAATAGCTTACATATTATTGATCATAAATAAACTCTTAAGAATCGTATATAACAATCTTCATCAATAACATCTATATCTCGCGAACTATGGTTTTAAGGTTGGCGAACACTCGGTCATTCAGGCGGCCAAAAACAGAAGAGGCAAGATTAAGGCGGCGCCGATCTTCATTATTAAGCAGGAGAATGAGGGATTGAAGCCAAGATATGCGAAAATGCTGATATTCTTTAGAGAGATATCGTTAACAGAGAAGATGAGAGCATCAGTTAGAGACATGTTTGGCAGGATTTCCGCCTTCTTGTTGTTGATAAGAAGGCCAGCGCGGTGGTCGGTGCGGGAGAATACGTCAAGATTGCGTTGTAAGTGTGCTGAAGGTATGACCAGGGAATGTAGCACCATCGGCATATTGAAAGTCGAAGATGATCTCTTCAGAGATTAAAGTCTTGGCCTGAAGACGTTTCAGCTTTAAGGGGCTGCAATATCCTCTCTAATCTTTTAGAGAGTTTGGCAGCGGACAGAGACACTTCGCGCTCCACATGTGATAGCTGGATGGCCTTCTTCAACAACGAGCAGGAGCGAACAGCTATGGAGCCTCGCACACTGAGACACCGACGAGCAACAGCCACTCCCCGTCAAAACCCAAATCATGTAATACTGTGATTTACCTGTGCAAAGCAGTGCAGATCAGGCATCGGGCCTTACATTCATCACCGGAGTCACAGAGTTAATTAAAAAAATAAAATGAAGAAGACGTCGTTATCAACATGGATTGACTACCATAACTAACTAATGGTTTTAAGACGTCACATCCGTTCCATAAACAACATTATCAAGGTTGTGAGATAAATGGTTCACTTTTTCATTTCTTAACTAAGTGAAAAACCAACTTCGACATCTGGTCGGGGGATGATCCCTTCTTATCCTTACAGCCTCTTTCACACAAATAGATAGTTCAAGCCATTATCCGTTGTATCGTATTTTTGTGGCAGATGCTTTACTGAGCTCCAGCATTTCGTTATTGAAAGGTTACCGAACATTTTCAGCATTATGAAAACATTCTGGAGTAATGTAGGTTTGTACTAAATATGCATATACGTGTAATATTTCCATTTTAGTTATTAACTTGTTGTACCAACCCGGCATTACCAGCCAGTCTCTTGCCGTTCATATTTATAACATTTTTAAAATCTATACTCTCTTTAGTACTAATTTATTATTTTTAAAATATGATTTCGAGTGTTATGTTGAATTATGATTGTATCAGTTGTCAGTTGATTTTTTCTTGAACCACATTATTATGAAATAATGAGAAAGTTTCCAAATGTGATACTTAGTTTGCATTTATAAAGTTACTAACTGACTTTAATGGCTATCGCTCCTCGATTTGTATACTTGAAACATTAATTAAAATTAATTAACACTTTTTTCGCATTTATTAATATAGACAGATAAACATGATTGTCATTGCGAGGGAAATTTACTTATCTTTTAAATGTGATCGCAAACAACAGGAAAAATAATTTGTCCTTTCACCTGCAATCATGCAAGGTTGTCCTTGATGATTGTACATCTGAACAGGATGGTAAAAATGCGGGTGTGCTAGAAGGGTCAATCCTCGGGTCTTTATTATTCCTAATATTCATAAATTATCCTCCTGATAAAATTGTCTCTGAGATGGGTATAACTACTAATGACACTACGTTCTATAACAGACTCGAAGGGAAAACGAATAGATATATATCTAAGGAAATGGATAAAACTCTATAAAGGAAGACTTGAGGCCTGTACTGGAATGGGGCCTAAAGTAGACACTAACGTTCAATGGCGCCAAGATCAAACTTATTTCCTTTAATAATTACAAGAGACCTTATTCATCACTAATTTGCCATAGCTAACGATACCCGGGTGTGTTGGGGTGGTGTAGTAAAGGTGAGAATAAAAAGCAACTCGGTGTGTAATGTGGGGGGAGAAACAACAGGGTGGAGAGAGGCGACCAGGAAAGTGAGATTAAAAAAAAAAAAGGTAGTAGGCGGGCAGGTTCGAGCTAGTAACGCGAAGGAGGGAAAGAAGGTGAAAAAAAACGTAACGTGTTATCCGATGTCGCCATCGCGCAAGCAGAAGTTGCGTACGTCGAATTTAAGCATAATCAATTGAACGTCTTCGCCGCTTTTTTTTTTTTTTTTTTTTTTTACAAAGGCATCACCACATTATCAAGGCCCAGAGGCCACTCAAGGATAAGGGTTAAAGAGTGTACAGTAGAAGTTGGTCAATATAGTAATCATTAGTAATGAAAATTTGGTAAATTTAATAACTTATATGGAACGGCTCATCAAGAACTTATTTACTTTAGACTTGAACAAAACCATATAGTAGTCAGCCGGAAAGCAGGAAAACGGAAGACAATTCCACAGGCGTGCAGTTCTAAGAAAGAAGCTTTGTTCATGGAATCTACGTTTAGGTTTAGGCACAGATAAAGAGTGGGGGAAATTATTGATAGTGTTTACAGCTAGACGAGTGTTTCTTGTGAAAGTTTGGCGAGGGGGGACCATAGATTGAAGCTCAGTTGAACACTTTCCATGAAAATAACGATACATCAGAGACAAACTCGCAACATCTCTTCTGTGAGATAGAGGTTGCAAGGAGGAGAAAAGGACATCTCCTACGAGGCTACGAAGTCTATTTTGAACTCTATCAAGGCAGGACAAGTTCTTTCTAGCAGCTCCTGCCCAGATGTGGCAACAGTATTCCATCCTTGGACGTACCTGGCTCTTATATAGATAGAGAATAGCATCAGCAGTGAGATATCTACTGGATCGATAGAAAGATCCCACCATTTTTCCAGCGGCCTTGGCAACAGATTTGATATACGTGTTCCATTTAAGATCAGGAGTAATGGTCAAGCCCAGAAGCTTGTCAAAACTTGAGGCCTCCTGAAGACGAGAGCCATTCATTTCAATTGATGACAAATGTGGATTAGAATGTTGATGATGTAAAGAGAGAAGCTTGGTTTTAGATGCATTAAAAGTAACCAGCCACTCCTTTCCCCATTGTACTACGTGCTCAAGATCAGAGGAGAGAGAATTGGAGAGAACTTGCTCGTTTACTGTCTTAGATGTGGTACCATAAATGGTAGTGTCGTCAGCATAAATGTCTACAAATGATGTAAGGATATGATTTGGAAGATCATTAATGTAGATCAGGAAAAGAGTTGGGCCCAGGATGGATCCCTGAGGGACACCGGCATTAATATTGTGAGCTTCTGATTTTTGCCCCTCAACTACTACTCTTATGAATCTATCAGAAAGAAATGATTTAATAATTGAGAAGACTTTTCCAGCTATACCATAGCTAGCGATCTTATGAAGTAAACCTTTATGCCATACCCTATCAAAGGCTTTAGATATGTCAAGAGCAATTGCCCTAGAAAGATTGCCACCGTCGAGAGATTTGCTAATCCTATGCGATATAACTGTAAGGACATCTGCTGTAGATCTAGCAGAACGGAAACCATATTGAGTGTCACTAAGAAGGTTATTTTTGTTGAGATGTTTGATTACTTCTGTATTTAATACAGATTCTAGCAACTTACTCATGACGCACAGGAGACTTATTGGCCTGTACTGAGAGGGGGATGAGCGATCACCTGAATTCTTAAATACAGGGCATACTGATGAGATTTTCCAGGGAGATGGGAAACTATTCTCCTTAAGACAACGTTTAAACAGTTTTGTAAGTATGGGCGCTAGTTCAGGTTGAAGTTTTTTGAGTACTATAATTGGAATACCATCAGGGCCAGTTGCTTTACTGGAATCAAGGTTTTTCGAATAGTTTCGCTTTATACGGAAAAGCAAAAAACAACAACAAAAAAAAAAACACCCAAAGAGACGCCACAGTGGGAAGTTTGCTTAACTTGATCAAAAAAAAAAAAAAAAAAAGATAGAGACGGTGTCCGTTTGTGAATCTGAGATATTACGATCTGGAGAGTATGCGAAAACTTCTCGCGGAATCCTACTGACACGAGAAGCCCGATGCAAAAAGCCTTTCGCGGACATACACAAACGCTCGTTCCCATTTTGCTAGACTAGCGGGGGTACCCGGCGTTGCCCAGGTGTTTCGAGTGCTCGGCCGGGGATGGGGGGTGTTAATCAAAACATAAGAAAAAGCGAAGTAAATTTAAAAAATCGAACAAAAAGCACAAAAAACTAACGTAAGGCAAACGAACGATGTTAAATGTAAAAATCGGAAAAAAAAGAAAGAAAACGCAAAACAGACAAACGAACGTATAAACTTCGTTAAAAAATCTGAAAAATACCCCCCCCCCCAAAAAAAAAAAACACGTGAAAAATGGCTTAAATAACCCTGTTCCAATATTAAAATTTAAAAAATCGAAAAAAAAAAACCATCTCACACCACGATTCGAACCCAAAACCTTTAGATAGACGCCGCGCTCTAAGCAACAGAGCTAAGACGACGCCGACGAAATTGTGTCGGTTTTTCTAATATTCAAAGTAAATCATGTACCGACGTTGTATGACGCATACGTAGAAGCGAACTTGTCATGAGAGGACAGTTTTTGCTGACCCCTTACTGTAGAAAACTGATGATTTTAGGGTGAAGAAATTAATGTTTTTGGCCAATTTTTCGATATTTGTCGGGCGAAGGTTGGAAGTTTCAAATGCTCCCGATCTTCTGAAAATCCGTTACACGTATCGAAAGTTTTCGCGAGACATACAGACAAACATTCATAGATACAAACAAACATACATACACACATTTTCGCTTTTATATATATATATATATATATATATATATATATATATATATATATATATAGATAAACAAAATAATCAATATTTCATTATCAACGCGAAGTTGAATCAGATATTTATACAGACCTTTTCACATATACATGAACTTCCGTTAGTAAACTGATGTACTCTTATTCATGTCGCGAAAGGTATGAACTCATATATTCTTCATCAAGCTAATAACTAAATAATCGTCTTATTAATTTAATAGATTATTAATCATCAACTCTGAAACTAATCTAGGAGAAACAAATCTTTTACATCGCAACAGTCTTGATGATTAAAGATATCTGCGGATACCGATTAGGCAACTATTGCTTCTCTGGCATCTTTTCAGAAATTGTCCATTGTCTCTTGAGTTTGAAATAAGGCTTTTATTTTATCCATGTTTTATCTCCTCCGTTGATTCTCAGGAACGCCAGCGTACCATTCTTTAATTTAATTTTGTATCGACAGTTTTACCCCTTTAACTAATACTGCGTAACACCGTGTCCATTTAGTCTATTAAGGCAATGTTTATTCTATTAAAAACATTTCACTGTTTCTAAGAGATGTAAGGCAGGCCGTATTAAAGTAGTTTCTTACAAATAATTCTGACATTCTCGCTAATAATTCTTCCGGATGTTCGCGGATTTAATTTAAGAGCATCAACAGTTCTTAAGGTGATAAAAACTATTATCAAAAAGCTAAGCCATCAACAAAATTATGCCATTCTTTTCGACTATACAAAAACAAAGGAGAAGAAAAGAACGGCTAATGGCTTTGGGAAATAACTTATTTCATTTTCCGAATTTGTTGGTGGATCTTCGTGGGCAAGTCGTAAATTTCTTAAACTCTGCGTATTACAAAATGTCGGCTTTTATAGGCTCATTTTTTTCTCGTTAATGATTCGAGTAGTGAATTATTGCTTCAGTGCCGCTTGTAATATGTTTATTTCTACGCATACAAAAAAAAATGGCTTTCTGATTTCTTTCTTTTATGCCATTGCAGGCAATGAATATAAGAGGTTACAGTTATATGAGCTATAAAACACTTATAAATATAATTGTTTGTACGTGTATATATATATATATATATATATATATATATATATATATGTGTGTGTGTGTGTATATGTCAGGTCATGTCATATGCTACTGGTACCATGTAACTCAGTACTACCTGCCTCATGGTCGGGTCACCGGCGACTAAACTGGTTCCCCCACCAGACTTGTTTGGTGAGGAGGATGGCTAGTCTCCCTGAAGGATTAAAAACAAGACCTTCCAATGGGCGAATGAACCCTTTTTCGGGGTCAACGGCCAACTAGCACCGTGTGTATTTGTGTGTATGTATGTGTATGTTGGGGTGAAGAGGACTCCCGTAAGCCATGGTGAAGGCAACCTTTCTAGGAGAAGCAAACCTCTGATTTAAAAAAAAACAAAACATAAAACGGGAGACCAGTACCCGTATTAAGCTGATCTGCAGTTTAACTTGTTACTGGCTATCTTGTTCTTGCTTGTTGCAGAGAGAGAGAGAGAAAAAAAAGAGAGAGAGACTTAGCTGTCGTACAAAGAACATCATCTGTGTATAGATACTCCCTCAGGCATTTATCAATTAAAATGGTCCTGTGGCGATGGAAGTCATTTTTGTGCTCATGGACTTTAAGTGTTTGAGGGAGTGGCACTCGTTTGACAAGACGTTGCAATCATCAAATTATCATATATATGTATGTGTATGTATGCGCAGGCTACAATTAGCGATAATGCAGAGACGTTCGAAAACAAGGTGTCAAAAATGCTTATATTATAGGCAGTCAGATTTCAGTTATTCAGCTGTTTTGCGGCAGGCACTTTTGAATCTAGTCAACCTGAAGTATTGTCCTGTTATACTAAACCAAAATCAATGTGCATAAACACTGTACAATTATATAAAAGGACTTTGTGAGTGTCTGAGTATGTGTGTTCGTTCCCTATAGATTCGAAAACAGCTGAGCCAATTGTAATGAAATTGCACACAAATGATATTTTATATGCCTGGCAGTGTTCTTAAATAGCTTTTGCAT
>NC_136489.1:129598338-129708338 GCF_053919585.1 Euprymna scolopes
TCGTTAAGATATGCATCTAGGAAAAGGAAACTCTGATGTAAACACCTGATGTATACCATGTACTGCTGCAGTCGTTTGCACTGACAAAGGTTAGCAGTAACACCAAAAAGTGTGGTTGGTTATACACAAAGCCTTGAGCACTATAATCAACTCATCTGTGTGGATTTCCGAACAAGTTCAATGTTGTGGCGGAAGCTCATGTGTCGAAATCGAGGGGAGAGTCCATCAACCATTATCTATTATATAAATCTTATTTGTCTGTTTAAGTGTATGTATGTATGTATGTATGTATGTATGTATGTCTTCGTAAAACTTTCGAGAAAGGCGATGGATTTGCACGAGATCGGTATCGTCTTGAAGCCCGACCCTTCGGACGACAAATATCGGACAATTGGTTAAAAAAAAATTAATTCCTTCATTCTCAACTGTGCACTTTTCTGCAAGGAGGGGTCGCTTTTTTCGCCGATATTTTCCAAAGTAATCACGTCTTTTCGATTGACTAGACTTAAGCTAAACATTCGCCACTTCCGGCTTGGCGATGGACGCAACGGCAAAGACGTCACTTTTTTCACGTTCCTCTCCTCCTTACGGTAGGGGGTTGAGACTGCCTACTTACTACCACTTTTTTTTTTGTTCAACGCACACCTCCAAACAACGGACACCCAGGCTAGTATATATATATATATATATATATATATATATATATATATATATATGTGTGTGTGTGTGTGTGTGTGTATATATATACACATATATATACACACAAATATATATATATATGTGTGTGTATATGTGTGTATATATATGTGTGTGTATATATACATATGTATATATATATACAAATATATATATATGTGTGTATATATACACACATATATATGCACACACACATATACACACATATATATGTGTGTATGTGTATATATATGTGCATATATGCATGTGTATATATATATACAAATATATATATATATATATATATATATATATTAGAGATGGGACGATTCAAATATTTTTTCGATTCCGATACAATTACCGATTCCATACAAAATTCTCGATTCCGATATAATTACCGATTCCAATTCCTTATAAATCTCTAATTATTTCACTACAGAGTTGTTATTTTCCCCAATTTGTGTAAAACCACATGTTAAACATGCAGATATTTTCCTAAACGTCCAAATACATTTGTGGGGGATGTAAAGTAAAGTTAAAATCGATGAGTCATCCATTGATTTTAGCTTTACTGGTATTTTAAAATCAATAAATATTTATTATTTTATCATTATCATCAGCAATGGAAGATTTTACTTTAAACAAAATAAAATAAAAAATACAATTAAAAGAATCGTTTTGGCATCGGAAAATAGGAATCAGTATTTCCGATTCCGATAACGATTCCGATACCCACAAATCTTCCGATTTATCCGATTCCCGATTCCGATTCTGATTAATCGTCCCAACACTTATATATATATATATATACATATATATATATATATATATATATATATATATATATATATATATGTAAAAGAAACTTTGTCTCTGTGTGTGAGTTCGTTCCGTATAAACTTCGAAACGGCTGAAGAGATTTTCTTTAAAATTTACAGAACTTTAGTGTATTAGTTGCGATGTGATCTTGTTTTGTGTAAGAATTCCTCCGATGATAATCGATAATCGAAACTGATATTTTATTTTATCTATCATCGGTAAAGCCAATTTTCCATTTTTTTCCCGTGTCGTCGCTTAGCAACAGTGATAGAACAACGGGCCGTGACAGTTTTAATGTTGATAAGTTGATAGCATGTATTATATTCATATTTTTATCTTTTTTTTGTATGACGTGGTCTGTAGGTTCAAACCTCGCACGTAAATTTCTTTTTTTTTTTTTCGATAACTGGAAAGAGTTTATATAAAATAATTTTATAAAAGAACAGTAGGTTTCCTAGAGTGAAATGTAGAAAAACATATATTTTTGACTAAGTTATTGCATGGAGGCATGTGAAGCGTCTTCCAGGCGATTTCACGGACTTCGATGACAAAAAAAAATATAGGAGTGTGAAATATTCGTTGCTCATCATTCTATCCCCGGCAACGTCGGGTCTTCCTGCTATTATATATATATATATATATATATATATATATATATATATATATATATATATATATATATGTGTGTGTGTGTGTGTGTGTGTGTGTGTGCGTGCGTGTGCTATTTTTCTGTGAGATGAGCCCCGTCACCTCTTTATGTTAAGGCACTGAATGATGTTTCAGATATTCGTTCTCATTTTGTATCTTTGGCTTCATGTAATTCAAAGTGTTTCCTTTTTTTTTGTCTAGCAAGTTCAGCTGCAGATGTGCTGATCATTTCTCAATAAAATCCGTATTCCTCCCGACGGCTACAAATAATTCACAACTGAGACATTTCGCAATAAACTAAATAGTATAAACGAGCGAAACACTCAAACTGATAAGAACCAATAAAAAGTATAAAATGCGAAAAAAAAAATAATAATAATATGAATTCATTTTTGCTTTACTTTTTAAAAGAAATACTTAAGTGTACGACCTATGCTATTAAATCATTGGCCGCTATTATTATATTTATTATAGTAAGCCCCCCCCCCAACCTAACCTTCACAACGGAAAAATCAGTCTAAAGAACATAATGGCTTTTTGAAATTAGGGATATTTCTGTTGTTTTTCATAACAATTATTTACTCTGCCAAGCATCACTTTAGAAAGTATCGACAATAAATACTCATAATATTTATGAAAGCAAAAATGGTTTTATCATTGAAACACGAATTACCAAATCAGTTACATATAAATGTACAAACACGAATACGTACACACAGTACACACATACAAATGGTAACTCCTTAAGTCTTGACAAACATTGGATACCGAGTGGCAAGAGTTGCGTAATCTCTAACCACACCTAATCTGAGTCTGCGGTGTTGAATACTATTGGCAAGTGGAGGTTTAGAACGACTAGAAAACAATGCCGAGATAAGTGCAGAGCAACATACCGGTCCTAGAATTACCAAACAGTCATCAATCTTATACTAGCCAGGCTCAACGTAGCTTAACTTCGGATATTTATGAGAACTGGTGTGTCAACATTATTATGCCGTATATACATATACAAACACACAAACATCTATAATGATAAAACTCAAATGACCTTGTAACGGGTGTTGTAACCCGACTTCCGGTGTAAGTTTTCAGCCTCCAAATTGTTTTTATTTTCGCGTTTAAATTATCCAAACAAACCATTGTTAATACTTTCTGCATTTCGTTTTTGATCGTTCATTTCTGTATTGCGTTTAAAGTATTTTAACGCACTTTTCTTGCAAATAAGTCTACTTTAACCCGTTGTAAACCATAAGAGCATTTTACAACAGCGATTTCTTCACTGCCTAAATTTTTAAAAACAATTATTTTCCATTTTTTAATACACCTTTCTTAAAAAAAACATTCATACATTTTCTTCTACACTACCAACATAAAAAAATAACCCCGAAATTAGTATTTTTTTAAATTTTCGTTACAAATAATTAATGAACGCGACAATAAAACGCATTGTTTTACTATGTATGTGTTCAGCATGCCAATTGTTTGTTTTTTCGCGTTTAAATTAAAAGATGTATCAAAATTTGAATTTAACTTTAAGTATTATGGTGTCTGTTCAGTGCACATTCACCTATAAGTATGGCAAACCACTTATAATTCAATGGCTGTAAGCTTTTTTTTTCAAAAATAAACAATTATAAACAGAACAACTCATAGAAATCTATCTATATTCTTTTTTCATTTTAATATACTTTCATAGAGGTGTTCCTGTTATGTCAAAATAAAACTATTTTTTATGTCACAAGTGTCACGCTCATACATGAATTGCATAGCTAATAGAACATACTAACCCAAGGGGTCACGGGTAGTCTAGTCTAGTCTAGTATATATATATATATATATATATATATATATATATATATATATATATATATATATATATGTCAGTTATAAAATATCTATGGCGGTTAAGCTACACAGAATATTCCGCGTTTCATCCACGCTAGGATTCATCAGGCTTATGTGAGGATTTTTTGGTTGTCTCGTGTTTATATATACGCACCTACTGTAGTATTGGGAATCCCAGCTTTAATGCTTTGTAGGTAGTTTGTAGAAATAGTAAGTTATGTAAGTATATTTTCGATACCAATCAGCGAATTTAGTGAGGCCACAAAAGGTTGAATTTAACAGGCGTCAAACCCAAATAACCTTTTGTCAACCTAGATAGAATGCACCAGAAATTAGGAGTGACGTGCACCGGAAATTAGGGGTGACACTGAATTGTGGTCGTAGGCTTCCGGTTGACGACTACATGTGTTGACTATATGGTTGACTATTATAGAAAAAGGATCATCTATAATGATAGAAGACGTATCGAAACACAGGAATGAGTATGTTTGATCTGCCATAATGATGATTCATTAAAATTGTGGGGTGTGCGTACTCGCCTGGTCCACAAAGTATGGTAGTGAAAAATTTTAAAATTAAAAAAAAAAACGTTTACATATGTTTTTGATATAGATGTACATACTAATACTTTGATAAGTATGATTATACTTGAATAGGGATGGTATAAAAAAATTGTGGGGTCTGTGTTCGCGCCTGGCCTCCATAGAATGGAAATACGCACAAACTTTAATAAAGACTTTTCATATCTATCTGCGTAAGTATACTTCAATAAGAATGTTTCAGTTTGAAGAAATATGGTATAGTAAAATTATGGGGTGCTCGTTCGCGCCTGACCCCCATAGAATGTAAATATGTCACAAAGTGTAACAATGTTTTTTAATAAAGATCCACAGAATATTGTGATAAGTGTTTCAGTGTGAAGAGGTATGGTATAATAAATTATGGGGTTTATCTATTTTATTTTTACTTTCATCATATTTTGCTTTGGTTTTGATACCCCCAAATTCGAAGCTATCTCTTTACAACCCTTCCTTTTCATAACCTATCATACTTTCATAAATCAGAGTCCATTTACTGTAGGCTGTTTTTGAATCCAGTCAACGACGGGTACTTTTCCTAGTATATATATATATATATATATATATATATATATATATATATATATATACTAGGAAAAGTACCCGTCGTTGACTGGACATATATATATATATATATATATATATATATATATATATATATATATATATATATATATATATATATATATATATATATATACTAGGAAAAGTACCCGTCGTTGACTGGACAAAGTGAACGGTTGCATAATTTTATGTAACCACAATATGAGGCTTAGTGTACGGAAAATAAGATTCTTGGTTATTGTATATGTTTTTGTAACATATACCACCGTGTATGACGCTTTAATGCCGACTAATTTTGTGTTTTGAAATAATCCACTGCAATCAAGCTTTGCTTTAAAAAAATAAGTCAGACTCCTTTGTTTGTATATGCCTTTGAAATTTACCTGGTTTCATAGACTCGTGATCAAGACCTTCCAAACATGCTACACACTGTGGTCTTTCTACGCCTGCAATGAATTCCTACTTCAGAAAATTATCGCTGTACTTTCTTTCTTTTACACGCATTCGAAAAGCGTTAATATCAGTCAAACAACACTAGGTAAGTGGGAGGAGCGATCAAAACAAATCAGAAACGAAACACGAAGCCAAACTCGAAATAAACATAGATACCAACGGTGAGGTTAGCGACAAGCAACACTACGGGAGAGTGGCACGGAGGGAGGACGTGGCGTTGTAGATTATCAACGCCTGTACGAACATTCTCCCTCACTCTCTCTTTTTCACTTTCTCTCTTTTTGTTCTTCCTTTCTCTCAAATTTTTACAGAAAAAAAAGGAGACAACATTCAGTGTATTTGCGCAACATACTACTTACACTACTGCAATATTCCCAACAACCACATTATACGTAATAAATTAAACAATTTCCTCTCTATACGGAATAATACCGAACCTGTCACGGAGAAAAGTGACGACGCCGATGAAGGAATCGGCCATTTGCGCCATTCTGTCTTCGGAAATTTTGTTTGTATTGCATAGTAAACCGAAATCTCGCCTTTGTATCAACGTTATTCACCGCGTTTTATATAATATTCACATTAGGCCCATATTATATAATAGTCACATTAGGCCCAGGTCCTGGATATGACCTAAAACTATATCCGATGGTGAGGCCCCACCTTGCGGGCCTTGAGGAGTGTGGAGCCACCCTTTAATTACCATTTCTCCCAGGTCCACTCTGACCCGGAGTGGTAGTACGGTTAGGGTCCCAACTATGGGTTAAATAGAATCCGACTTAAAAAAAATATATACTCCATTAAAAAGTGTTTCTCAAAATAACTAGATTCGGCATTAAATAACCTGAAAAAGGTTGATATGCCGTAAAAAAAAAAAACAACCAACATTAGGCCCAAAATCAATTAGCGACCCGATCGCATTGGTGTCGGAAACAGAGTAGAGACCGACAGACCGGGATACTTCTGGTCTAGAAGGATTTCTCCGTTCATGACCTGAGATGGAATATACTAATAACATCAGAACAGAGACTATTCTTCGTTCGTAGAAAAAAAGCCAAGGAAGAATTTATTGGTAAAATAGTGTCCGGGAACTTTAACCAGGATGTAAATATTTAGTGACCGCCAATCAATCGAAAACTGCTTTTTATAAAGCTTATTAAAATCTATGAAAATCCGTTATTTCTGAACAACTTTTGGCTTTATCAGAAAGATAAGACTCTGAAGCTTATCATGTTAAACGCAAAATAATATAATACTTTTCTATAATTTTTAATAGAACCTTAAGTTTAAAATTAAAAAAAAAAAATAAATAAAACGCGTGTAACCGAGTCTTTGCAGAATGTAAATAAAATATATTTTTAAACGGCTTTCGATTCAATTAAACAAACTTTTTACATCAAAATAACATTTACTATGATTGGCCATAAGAGTATGCAAAAATAGTATAATATAATCACCTTATATTTTAATAAATCTAAATAATTCCATTTATCACCAAGAACTCGTAAATTTTATATACCGCCGCCATCTTGGATTTTAGGTAGGGAAACTGAGTCGAGTCTAAATATTAATTTAAGCATTTCCAATACTTTTAATGTAACTAGACAGGCAAATAGATTTTTATTAATTGAATTAAATTATGATTACAATTTATGGTAAAATATGTTAATGTTAGCTTTATATTTTTCCTTCGTGATAATTAATCAATCAAGCTTTAAATTTTTCATAATACTTGTTAAAAGTAAAGAAAAACTGTTATTTTTCTATTTTTACATCAAACATAAATTTTTAGCAAAATTAAATTTCTCAGTTTTAATATCATTTTTAGTCATTTCATGATTAAAATCATTTTTCCGTTCTTTTTTTTCTAATTAATAGTAACCAATGAGCCGCACTCTTTTTCAATAAACTAAATCCTACCGTCTTTTTCCCAATTCTTTATTCGATAAATCAAGTTGACAAAGACTTTCATTAGAATTTGATGGCTCTTAAAAGGACCGTTATTTGGTAACCCTCTGGCGGCCACTATACAGACTAAATATCCAAGAAGACAAATGTTCCTGATACATGTCCTATTTTTACGGTTACGACCTCCACGAAAAACAAGACAGGCACATAAAAAAAAACATTGGTTTCAGCATTTTATAATACTTCTTCGTTATTGTGTCATATTTCCATTGCTTGTGTGGGTGTCTCTATAGACTCACAACGGCCCTTATGTATGAAATTCTTTATTTGGCCAATCAACTCTGGTGTTTTGACTTCCTTTCTACTCCCACGCCTCATCAGCACTCACCAGACATCCTGCCTTCCTTGAATTTCTTATGCCACTCAAAAACTGATGCTCGATTTATGCAAGATGGCGCAAAAACTGTCTGAAGCATTCCATACGATTCTGTGGCATTTTCCACATGAATTTTATTGCATATCGTTGTTATAAAGTGCCCTCACATCCAGATTGCATTTTTGAAATTCACCAGTTGTGATAATCAAGCTTTAGTAGGACATATACCAATTCCTGCTGTAGCTGTTCATTTGAACCTAAAATCATAAAAATTGGTCAATCATGTCATAGTATGCATAATAATAACTAGGGTTAGGACAACAGCATATTCTTTTCATTCTTTTGACTCTCAAGTGTGTATCCCTTGATATCTTATATGCGTTTATATAGTGGTGTGGTTCTCGATTGATTAAATGTGTGAGATGGTATGTATCGGCTCTTCCCTATTCTATTAAGGCAATCTGAACAAAAGATCATACATATCCTCGGAATTTTAAAGTTATATATGCTGAAGTAATATTTATTTTATATTTATTGTAAATTGGTAAATAACAATGCAAATAGATTGATCATTATTGTTTTGAAAAACAAGATACCATCAATATGTATAAAATTAGCTGAACTATAAAAAAAACATTCTTCTAAAATATTGATTTCAATAGATTAATATGATTAACATTCTATCCTTTCGACATATTATATCTAAGAGATAGCACTTTGAGAACATGCTTCATATATTTTCTATTTATTAGACTTTACTTCCATTATTTATATTATAAGCCTTTGCTAGATTAATTAATATAGAATACATATGAATAAATTCATAAAATACGCAAAAAATAATAACGTCACCGATTCTATGGCAAACATAAAAGGTCTCCACTGATCACAAAATAAAATTTCATTAATTTACGAGTCTTTAATGAGAATTAGTATGGAAAAAATAAGTCTCATTAATTATATTTCCAGTGTTTATATGTATAAGTTGATACAAAAAAATAGTGTAAAAATATATTCATTCAAAATCTTTCATATTTTGGAGTTAGTATTATATATATATATATATATATATATATATATATATATATATATATATATATATATATATATATATATTGTTAAGGGGTCAAAGTTTAACAATTTGCCCTGTAAGAACTCTACCAAACTTCTCCGAGAATTTTGGATCTAAACACTTGAAATTTTAGATATAGGTTCCTTGGACATGGATCTAACTAAATAAGATTATTTGAGCCCAAAACAATAAATGTCAAGCGGTCACAATAGGGGTCAAAGTTGAAAAAAATTAACATTTTTTTTATCAACATACACCTCCAAACACCCGGGCAACGCCGGGCTGAAATGCTAGTATACACACACACACACACACACACACACACACACATATATATATATATATATATATATGATGAGAAATTGTATTCCGACGAAAGAGAGTGATAACAAGAAGAACAAACCAAGTTATGTTTTCATCAACGTTTTGTCTTTATTGCGAGACTTCTTCTGGATGAATGAAATCAAAAAATCAAAACACCAGTACAAATATTTTCAATATTTGATTTTTTAAAGACAAAACGTTGATGAAAACATAACTTGGTTTGTTCTTCTTGTCATCTATCTCCTTTCTCTCTCATATATATATATACATATATATATATATATATATATATATATATATACATATATATATATGCGTATGTATAGATCACTGAAACAGAGTTAAGAAGCTCAGAAATAGACAAATAATAACAAGACCAAACAATCGTGTATCGTAAAGATCACTTAGATATATTGATAGAAAATATGTTAAAATATAAAGTTAAACGAAAAAAACACAGAAAACATATTGAGAAATCAAAATCTAACTTTCTAAGTTTTCGGTAGAGATTGAAATGCAATAGAAAGAAGATTTGACTTCAATCTTTGAGGTGAAAACGTATTTTTCAAAAGAGATGCATATTTTAGGTAATACAAAGAAAATCTGAAGTCTAACATGGAAATCTAAATTGACAATTTATTGACAACGTATTCCTGATCTGTGCACATTAATGTCACAATCCAATATCGACAGGAAAAGATGGAAGAAGAGAACTGATTGATAATATATAACAGATTAAATTGACGAGATATTACTACAACCGATACTGCTTCTAACATATCACTACTACTACTACTACTACTACTACTACTACTACTACTACTACTAATAATAATAATATTAATAATAATAATAACAATAATAATAAAATTAATAATAACGTTCACGAGGCAGACGTGCCAGAATAGATTACCAAAGATAGAACAATCACTGGTGCAAAAAGACGCAGAAAAAGGAACTATCCCCACAACTACAGGCCTTTAACGTGTTTACCTACATAGTGAAATATACTACCAGCACAACTAAGGGGACAAATTCATCACTCCCTTCATAATCGCGAACTACTCCCAGAGGAACAGAAAAGTTGCTAAAAAAATAAAGAGAAACACCTTACCTATTATACATAAACCAAAAGGTCCTGAAGACGGTAAAAAGTAGAAAAATAACATAGCCATGACATAGATCATCTAGGAGAAAGAACAGATAACAGGCTGCCTGAGAATGTACAAAATATTAGGCAAGATTAACAATTTGATTGAAAATGCAGTGGGAACGTGGAGATCATCACTACTGTTTTTCATGGCTATGATGCCATTTATAAAATATTAAGAACGTGCGAAGCGTGTTATAAATTCACTAACACAGATGAAAGACTGAACCACCTTATGTTAACGGACCACCTGAAGCTATTTGCAAAAACCAAAGAAGGACTAGAGACGCTAATAATTACAACCGGATTCTATAGCCAGAATATCCGAACATGGTATGGAAAAGTGCGCATTACTGGTCATGACTAGAGGAAAACTAAAGGAAACGGAATCACACAGAGATAAGGATGCTAGGTGAACATGACAGCTGTACATTTGTGAGAGTTCTGGAAGCAGCCGCCATCAAAGCAAAAGAAATGAAAAAGAAAGTTGGAAATAGATATTTGGAAGAACAAGTAAACTCCTAGAAACTAAACTATACAAGAGAAACCTAATAAAAGTATAAATGAATGGGCGGTGTCACTAGTAAGATACGCTGGACCGTTTATAAGTTGGACCAAATAAAGAACTGAGGCATCTCGAATAGAAGACTATGGAACCCATAATTATGAACAATGCACTACACCAAAAAGATAATGCTGACCGACTCTATACAGACTGGAAAAACGGAGGGGGGGGGACAAAGACTGGTTTGTATAGAAAGCTGTAAATGACAGGATAAAGAATTTAAAAATACATAATGAAGAACAATAAATAAAAGTAATTACCGCAGCAAGAGACACTGAGAAAAGCGATCAAAATAGAAAAAAAGGGAGACATGTGATAAGACGAGAACATAAAATAGGGAGACAAATATCCACACAGACGATTCATAGCAATGACAAAAGATAAGACTAACGAAAACACTTGTACATGGCTAAAAAAAAGGAAATTCAAACAGAGAAACTGGATCGCTAACAACAGCTGCACAAAATAATGCAACTAAAACCAACCACATTAAAACAAGTTTCGAAAAGACACGAGAAAACAGTAAATGCAGATTGTGGACAAGAAGACGAAACCAGAAAGTACATACAAAGCGAATACAGTAAACTAATACAGAAAGTGTATGAAAATAGATATGATCAAGTGAGGAAAGCAGGACACTAGGAATTATGCATATAACTGCATCTTGAATACCGAGAAACACAAACCCGCAGTAGTACACAGAATTCTACGAGATATGGATATACAAAAGGATAAACTCATCCAAGCAAGAAGATCGGTTGTCATAATAGTTAACAAATAAGAAAATTCCTGACAGATTGTAGATTTCACCGAAACGGCAGACCACAGAATGAAGATAAATGAGACAGAGTCTTGGAGCAAATACACAGAACTGACCAGAGAGCTCAAAGGATATTGAAAATAAAGAATAAAGAAGATAGCACCAATACTAATAGGAGCACTTGAAACAATTCTGAAAAACTTTGAAAAAAAGTATGGGAAAGATTGGAATTAGAGGGATGGTTAAAAAACTAGAGCAGATAAAAATATTTAAAACGGCTGAAATATTAAGGAAAACGCTTGAATGTGTAGATTAATACACATGAGCTACAAAACCATGAAAACTGATACTGTATCATTGTAAGTTTACCCCCTGTACTTCGGCCTTCCACCAATAGAAAGTGTGATGTCACTTAAATTGGCTCCACACCAAATAATGGAGGTAGATGGAACGACCACGGAGAGAAAGCACGAACCAGACCTACACTGGATGAGTGTGAAAATGCTAGGACCTTGGGGAAGTTTATTGCCACTCAAATTACAGTGAAGACTAATTTTCGCTACCAACGAGAAATCAATATATATATATATATATATATATAGTCGCCGGTGACCCGACCATGAGGCAGGTAGTACTGGGTTACATGGTACCAGTAGCATATGACATGACCTGACACACACTCATGGTCGGTCACCGGCGATTAAACTGGTTCCCCCACCAGACTTGTTTGGTGAGGAGGGCGGCTAGTCTCCCTGGAGGATTAAAAACAAGACCTTCCAAAGGGCGAATGAACTCTTTTTCTGGGTCAACGGCCAACTAGCACCGTGTATATTTGTGTGCGTGTGTATATGTGCATTGGGGTGGAGAGGGCTCCCGTAAGCCGTCGTGAAGGCAACCTTTCTAGGAGAAGCAAATCTCTGATTTAAAAAACCATAAAGCGGGAGACCAGTACCCGCATTAAGCTGGTCTGCAGTTTAATTTGTTGCTGGCTATCTTGTTCTTGCTTGTTGCTGGATCTCAACATTTTGAACTGAGAGAGAGAGAGACTTAGCTGTCGTACAAAGCTAAGACTCTGTAACATCATATTTGTATATATACTCCCTCAGACATTTGGGCTCATGGATTTTAAATGTCTGAGGGAGTGGCACTCGTCTGAGAAGACGTTGCAATCATATATATATATATTTAATTATTATAATTATATTTATTATTATATTATTATTTATAATTATTATGTATGTATATATATATATATTTAATTATTATAGCAAAAAATAATTATATATATATACAAATATATACACACATATATATACATATATATACATTATACATACATTATATATACATACACATTATATATATATACATATATATACATATATACATACTTTATATATATATATATATATGATAGATAGTATGATAGGTTATGAAAAGGAAGGATTGTAAATTTGGGTGAATTTGGAGGTATCAAAATCAAAGAAAAATATGATGAAAGTAAAAATAAAATAGATAATCCCCATAATTTATTATACCATACCTGTTCACACTGAAATTCTTATCACAATATTCTGTGGATCTATATTAAAAAACCTTGTTAAACTTTGTGACATTTCTACATTCTATGGAGGTCAGGTGCGAACGAACACCCCATAATTTTATTATACCATATTTCTTCAAACTGAAACAAAATTATCAAAGCATACTTACTCAGATAGATGTGAAAAGTCTTTATTAATGTTTGTGCCTATTTCCATTCTATGGAGGTCAGGCGCTAACACAGACCTCAAAATTTTATTATACCATCCCTATTTAATTTAAAACATACTTATCAAATTATTCTCATGTTCATCTATATCAAAAACACATGTAAACGTTTTTTTTTTTTTTTTAAATGTTTTATTACCATATTTTGTGGACCAGGCTCGAACGCAGACCCCACAATTTTAATGAACCACCGTTCTGCCAGATCAAACATACTCATTCCTCTGTCTCGATACATCTTCTATCATTATATGTAATCAGTTTTTTAAAATAGTCAACCATATAGGAGCCTATTCGTGACCACACACACACACACACACACACACACACACACACACACACACACACACACAGACATTCATCTTTATATATATATATATATATATATATATATGCATATATATATTATGTATATAATGTCTGCAAGTGTAGTCGCAGGGTGTGCTTGATAGAAATCAATAAAATGCTTATTCGTAGAAATAAAATAGCCATAATACACTTAATTCAACTACATTTGCATTGCATATTTTTAAACATGCAAATTTATATGCATGAGAAACTCTACTGCAGAATAGACAGTTTATGCGTCTACGCTTGCGTTATAACGCAGTACTCGCCAGGTATACGCGAAATTTAAATGTCAACAAACATCTTTTCGGTGAGTTTCAGAGCTCTAACCGGGTGTTTCCCCAATGAGTAATGTCTTACGCTTAGTGACTCCTTACATGAACTCTACCGTAGAGAGAGTATTATATATATATATATATATATATATATATATAGCTTAATGTAAAATGAAAAGAGAAAGTTCAATTCTACAAAAGATGACTTATCCGCATAATGCCAAGCTCAACAATAATTATTGGAGCTTATACAATAGAACAACAAGAGTATGAAATGAAAACACAACACATTATAGAATGTTGGAGGAAGCTTTATTGAATTCTAAATAAATAAGGAGAAGCTTGTTATATATAGTATGATAAGCTTCTCCTTATTTATTTAGAATTCAATAAAGCTTCCCCCAACATTCTATAATTCCTCTTAATCTCTTTCGTCCCTATTGAACCTTACGATAGACGCCGCATATTCCCCATGCAACCTAGCACCTTCTCAACTCTTCTGATGAGACTTCGAAATGCCCTGGCATAAAGAGTCCCTTCTATCCCCCAAATTTTGCCTGTATTCCATTATTAAATAAATGATCCATTCTATATCTACCAATATATAGTTTTGTGTCTTCATTTCATACTCTCGTTGTCTTATTATATATATATATATATATATATATATATATATATATATATATATATAATGTGGCTCAACCGTATATCTACGTATTACCATGAAATCCAGCTGGGTCCTACGCAAGTCAATGCCTTCTAGTAAAATGATTTATATTTCCTCTCAAACAATGCTTCAATTTCCGATATCACTTACTCATTTGAACCAAATCTGTTTTCCTAAATTATTTTTTAAGCTCTACAAATAGCCAGTGCGGATCTGGAAAATAAAGGTTTCTTACATGAGAAATTGAAAGTGTAATTATACAGCTTTGCAATTGTTGTGACTGGATAGTGATCTGGTGCAGTAACTTGGTGATAGTGCATGTTTTCTTATTAATCGCCGTTATGGGCGATTTTTCATTTAAATGCAATAATCATACTATATAATGTTCAGTATTAATTATTTCCCTTTCTCAATTTATTCGATGAAGCAAATAATTTGCACATTCCGAAATAATAAAGCTAAAATGTAGCAGACCCCTTTCGTCTCTATGGACCACTTTCAGTTACGACTGGTGCACTTATATTACGACCGACTTGTCTCTAGCATGAATAAGTAGACTCATCTTTCGCCCATTGTCACATAATGACACATATAACTTCTTGTTTGTAACGTTGAAACAGTTAAAAATTTACCTCTGATTCGCCGACGCGTTGTTGTTTTTTTAGAAAAATTCGGCAAACGAGTTACCTACTTGTGACAAAGCTTCTACATTGCTACGTGTACATGTAAAAATGGAAAAAATATTCTCCATTTTTACTTGTTTAATTTATCTTCAAACTGGCTGCTATCTCATTCAATATCTATTTACTATTAGTGAAAACAATCTTTCGGAGTAACTCTCGGATGTTGGCAATAAGAATGCCCGGCAGTGTTTGTGGCTGCACGAACACGTTCAAGGTTAGCGTAATACTTTAACTATTGCCTCAGATGGAGTAGAATCCAAACAACGTAAGAAAGTCATTGTGTACATAGTGCTTATGAGCGCGTGGGAAAATATCAGCAGCAGCAAGGAATGGCTGGCTTGCTAAGAGATTAGCAGCAGTAGTTGGAGCAGCAGCATCAGCAGTAGCCGAAAAACGCACATATGCAGATTATGAAGTATGCGGGAAGAGAAAGGATAAACGGAGAAAAAAATGCAACCCGTGCTCGCGAGAAAAACAAAATCGTCGCCGAAGAAAACGGACGTGTAAAGCAAAGACGAGAAATGGTTGGCTGCGGTCGGAATGGGATCGAAGAGGTAAAGTGTACACTAGACAAGATGGATGAAGGCGAGAGACTTTTATACGGTGTAACGAAAGTAACAGTAATAAATGCGTTTGTTAAAAGAAAAAAAAATACCGCACGGATTTTTATTTATTTTTCTTCCAATTTTATTTGTTGGCCCACTTGTGACAAAACGTCTACGTTACACTATCAGATTGCTAGAACAGTATTTTCCCTATCAGAGAACAATGATTTATCAACACAAGAAATTAAGATTTGTTCATTAAAAAAAAAAAACGTTAGCTTCAAATACATGACAGTAATTTGTCAACTATAAATCTGATTAAGATCAGATTTTGAATCGTGCAATTTATATGTTAACGAGCCTGGATGCCCAGCATAACCCGGGTGTTTGGAGGTGTGTGTTGAGCAAAATAATAATTTAAAAAAAAAGCTGTAGTTGGCAGGCAGGCTCGAACCCTCGAGGCGAAGGTGGAAAATAAAGTGGAGGTTTGTGTAAGGGTGTTGCTTTAGCAAAAAAAAAAAAAAAAAAAAAAAAAAAGGAAAATTTCAGGCGCAACAAAAAAGGTGTAGTAGGCAAGTAGGCTCGAACCCATACCGAGAAGGAGAAAAAGAAAGTGAAATAAAAAGTGATCTGTTAGCTGTTGCGGTCATCCCCAAATCGGAGGTGACGTAGGTTTAAATTAAGGCTGGATAATCGAAAAGCGGGGATGACTTTTGAAAATATCGGCGAAAAAAAGCAACACCCTCTCTGTAAGAAAAGTACCCAGTTGAGAATGAAAGTATTAATGGTTTTAGCCAAATTTTCGATATTTGTCGTTCGAGGGGTCGAGCTTCAAAACGATAGCGATCTCGTAAAAATCGGTCGCCTCTGTCGAAAGTTTTAGGCAGACATACATACATAATACATACATACATTTAAACAGATAGGTGAGATTTATATAATAGACTAGCGGGGGGGGGGTACCCGATGTTGCCCGGGTGTTTGGAGGTGTGTGTGGTTTTGGGAAATCAAAACTCCGGGTGTTTGTGTCGGGGGGGGGGTTAAAAGAAAAAAGTTTTGGTCGGTAATTATGAAGGGTTTAACCTGAAACCTTGACTCGAAGTTGGAAATTAAAGTGTGAAAAAAACATGCGACGTTAACCACTGAAACACGTTTGAATTTACTTAATTATTTAGAATTGGCAGGTGCACGTTTTATTGACTTAATGAGGTCAACTTTGACTGCGGGATAGTATTTTATTTACTGCGGGAACGGTTTTATTGATTTTTTTTGTTTCCCCAAGATGTTGGGGAGGGCCCGCTCCCCATAAAAGGGGGATTGTCCAAATTGAATAGCAATTGTCTGATATAAGGAAAAGCTGATTGCTTTCGGACGTTTCCGGCGATCCCGACCGGAACACCGCCTTATTTAGTTCATCTTTTATTATACGAAAAAGCCTAATCCACGTGCGGCGAGCGAAAAATGTTGAATATTTGTCTTTTCAAAGTCGAGCAAATTAAATAGACAGGCGATCCTCGTAGATATTATCATTTAGACATGATACAAAACGTTTTAAGAAGAAGCGACCCGAGCGAAATGCAAGCGGAAAAAAATCCTTTCTTGGACATACCCGAAAACGCGCGTGCGCGCACACACACGCACACGCACACACATACACACACGCACACACGCACACATACACAAACATTTTCTTTTATATTTATAGATGCTTAAGAAAACCAATGTGACTTTTGTATTAGCAGTGTGATCTACGTGTCAAGCTTGGAATTTATTGAGTAATGCGTTATGTAGGGATTTCACACTAAGTAACATCTCGACATTTTGGATTAACAGCCGGTTGTCATATATGATTATACAATTGTCCAAGTAATAATCATTACTAATAGGTAATTATAACGATATTAATATCTGACGTTAACGACTGAATAAATTAACTTTGCATCCTAACGCACATAAGCAATAATGGTTTATTACTTCAGACGAAGTTCAAGAGAATCTAATATTTTAATTCATCATTCAAACTTAAAATTACCATTTGTATCTAAAGATGTCCAATTAATTGATAACAAGAAGCACCAAGTATTAGACACAAAATCCAGCCAGGATAATTAAATTTGAAACGATATAAATATGTATTTCTAATTTTACCTAAGATGGGATCAGTTTGATGAATGCACAGATATAAATATAGCCTACAGCTCAAACTCCGTTGGTGCGTGTGTGGGCTTTTCTTTCAGACATATGCTTCTACTAAACGTGGTCTGAACACATGACCTTTCATGACATGATGAATCAGCCTTTGACAAATCTCGATTCATGACATCTTGCCTCTGTGTTCATTAAAGGATATTTATAAATATTTGTTAATGACAGCCAACGGCGACTATTGAACTTGGTGTCAAATAGCTTTCTATTCATTAAAATTAGAGAATAGTTACTTATAAGTAGAATTAAAACTGGGAACCAGAAAATAGAAATGGCATATATATATAGCAGGGAGACCTGACGTTGCTCGAGATTGAATAGTTATCAACGAATATTTCACACTCATATATTTTTATAGTCATCGAAATCTCTGGAATCGCCCTGGAGGAAGCTTCACATGCTTCCATGAAGTAACTTAGTCCAAGATATGTGTTATTCTACATTGAATTCTAGAAAACCTATTGTTCCTTTTATAAAATAATTTTATATAAATTTTTTCCAGTTAACGAAAAATAAAAAAAGAAATTTACGTGTGGAGTTGAACCTACAGACCACGTAATTCAAAAATAAAACAAACACCCCCCCAAAAAAAGACAAAGAAAACATGTCAATTTTAAAGTCTTATACACTTCTTTTACAGTTAATGAAAAAAAGAAGGAATTTGTGTGCGGAGTTTGAAACTAAAGACCACGTCATAAAAAACAAAAGAAAACTACAACAAAAAATCATGCCAATCAACTTACCCACAGTGGAATTTTCACGACCCGTTGTTCTATCAGTGTTGCCCAGCGGCGACAAGAAATAAATTGCTTTACCGATGATAGATAAATTAAAATAACGTTTTCGATTATAAATTATCGGTAATTATCGGGACTATTCCAAGACAAAAGTTAGCTAAGATCACTCCCAGACTTATGCACTAAAGTTCTGTAAATTTTAAAGAAAATATCTTCAGCCGTTTTGGAGTTTAAAAGGAACGATATATCTTACACACACAAGCGCATTTATATAATTGTAAATATTAAACTAGTATATTATTCTTTTGCTCATTATTATTATTATCATTATTATTATTATTACCATTATTATTACCATTATTATTATCATTAATATTATTATTATTATTAATAATATTATTATTATTACCATTATTATTATTATTATTATTATTATTACCATTATTATTATTATCATTATTATTATTATTATTATTATTTTTATTATTATTATTATTATTACCATTATTATTATCATTATTATTATTATTATTTTTTATTATTATTATTATTATTATTATTATTAATAATAATAATAATAATAATAATAATAATAATAATAATAATAATAATAATAATAATAATAACCGTTGATGTTCTCTGGTGTCCGGGTGACAACAAGCCTCTCCAGATTATCAGTAATTTCCGCAAATTTCAATAACGTTTGCAAATTAATTTTATTATCACAACAGCCGCTTGCCAATGACTATTTTCTGACAATGGCCATATATTATCAGTAGAATTAGCGTGGCATTAACTCTCCCCAAGATCTCAGTTCTCTTCGCACTCTTCCAGTTATTTCTCTTCTCGGTCTTTTCATCTTTCTCGACTATTTCGTATTATTTGATATGAAGACAATCGATGCCAAGATTTTTTTTTTGTTTAACTTTGCTCTTTGTCTACACAATTTTAAAACCCAAGACTTATACAGATTAACGACACACCGGAAAGTTTTTTTTCATTTTCAGGACTTATACAGATCAGCTACCAATCGAAAACTTTTCTGAAATTAAACATAGCTTTAAATTCAAAAAACGTAACGTTGAAAGCCAACTTTTTCTCGATAATAAGTTTCGCTTGGTCTACGATGATTTGTACCAATAGATATTAGTGAGTAAACATATTATTCTTTCTTTATTCGTTTCAGATAGGGTCTTTCTGTAGATTAGTTTCTGCAATAGCAGTCCATGTATTCTTTTTTGTTCTTTTCTTCCCTCGGGTGTTTAGATTGATATATAGGTTATTTTTGTTATTCTGTGTTTAAACCGCATTGTTGGAGTGTCTGATATGAGAGGAGTTGCTTACAAATTGCGTATCTGTTTTGTTCTTGTTTCTCAAGCTCAAAGAGCTAAGATTCACAGGATTACGACCGATTCCCTTATGCTGGTCAACACGGAAGCACCTGCCGATCATAATACTCACATGTATCTTTTGGATCCCTGCTTTCTGAATCAAATATATAGTTGACTAAATACTGAATGAAATAAAAACTACATATATTTTTTTTTAAAATGAAAGGAGTAAGTATACATTCTCACATGTGAACTAATGCCCGAATTAATTTCCTTAGTAGCGGCTGAGGAGATATAGGAAGAGAAGGGAAATCAATGGCTAACATAGTGAACTAGCTACCATCATTTTAAAACTATTTTGAAAATTCTTATGCAAAGTCGAATGGTTTACAAATTTCTAATTGTCTTTTGGGAAAAGTATCATCATTATCATCATCATCATCATTATTAATATAAATATAATAAAGCTTTTTACATAGAAGTTTTGTATCTCAGGAAATTATATATACTAGCATGGGTGCCCGGCGTTGTCCGGGTGTTTGAAGGGTGTCTGTTGAGCAAAAAAAAAAAAATGAAGTGGTAGTAGGAAGGCAGGCTCGAACCCGTACGGCGAAGGAGGACAATAACGTGAAAAAACGTGACGTCTTTGTTGTTACGACCACCGCCAAACCGGAAGTGACGCAGGTTTAAATCAGGCCTAGACAATCGAAAAGAGGGCTCGACTTTTGAAAATATCTGCGAAAAAGCGACCCCCCTTGTAGCACAGTGCCCAGTTGAGGGTGGAGAAATTAATGTTTTAAGCCAATTCTTTGGTATTTGTCGTCTGAAGGGTCGGGCCTCAAAACGATACTAACCTTTGGAGAATTAGTCGCCTCTGTCGAAAGTTTTAGGCAGACATGCAAACATACACACATACATTTATATATTTGTTGCACAAATTTGTGACCCAAACCGATTAAAAAGCTTGCCCTATCTCTAAATACCCTTTATGTAAAATTTCAAATGTTTAGACCAGAAATTGTCTGAGTAATTTGGTAGAGACCGCAGAGGTCAATTTTTTTTAGCTTTGACCCCTATCACGACCCCTTAACATTTATTGTTTTGGGCTCAAATCAAGTTATTAAATTATATCTATGTCCAAGGAACCTATATATGAAATTTCAAGTGTTTATACTCCAAATTGTCGGAGGATTTTGGTAGAGTTCTCAAAGGTTAAATCGTTGAACTTTGACCCCTTAACAGCCAAATTTTTGGCCGAAAACTAATTACAAAGATTTTCCCATATCTCACTACCCTATAGATGAAATTTCGAGTCCGTAGACTGAAAATTGACAGAGTTATTGTGTAGGGAAATGTACACAGACACACAGACACTTTCACTTTTATAGATATATCGATTAAAATAAACAGTGAACTTTATTGTTTTTTCTTGAATTCTGCTTATAATGTGCTTATAGGGACTAAAGTAATTGCGTTTTAGAACCCTCGAAATTATAAAATAAAATTCTAAATCGTTTTGAAAAAGATCAGACGCCAAAGTTTTGTTAGTTTTAATTTCTTAATTATGAGAAAACAAAGCTAGCAAAAAAAAAAAAATAAAATAAAATAAAGTAAGTTGCGAAAATTTTTCCCCAACTTACTTTATCCAAAATGTATTTAGAACGCTTTCCATTTTTCGATTTCTTTTTGTTCCCATCCTTTGAAAAACATATATACAGTTTGAAATCACTATTTACTTTATGCCCCTTATCAGACATGTCAAATGTGACAAGTTTACGTTAATTTTAATGATTAGGTACTGGAGTTAAACCGTAGTATTTTCCGAAATTGATATACTACTATTGTCAGGACAAGTTTTTTTTGTCCTAATATATATGATTGAACGTGACACGCGTATAAAACAATCAAAAATATTTGCTTGAAATAAAAATCATTTGTAGTGAGCAGCTAAATCATTCGCTCCTCACGTAAACAGAAGAATGTATATGGCCGGAATCTATTCATTTCAGGAACAATTTGATTTTGTCACCAGTCACCGACGCAAACCTGTGTCACGTAAGAGACGCAGCTGTAATGCATCATCTTGACACACAAATCCATCGGACTATATTTTTATTTCTCTGCGTATGAAGACAGTGAACAGGTTGGAACCTTCTGGAACCAGGATATAAAAGGCTTAGCCCGTCAAAATTAAAACAGTTTAGACAGTGTTTCTGTAAGTCACCATTGTAATCGCCCGTGATGTCGCTCACGTCTAACTTTGTCTGAAAGACGTTAAACCGTACCAAATCCTAGCAACGATTTCATGGTCTCCAGCCAGCTTTGCGCAGACCATGTGGAACTCAACTGCTTACAAAAGAAAAAGCGGCACGAATAAAAGTGCCATATAACCTTCAAACGGGCGAACTAGTCTATCCATTACTAAGGAAACTTACGTAAGCAACAATCGATGGGTATTCTATGCTTACAAGCTTTTTCTCCCTAGTGTTTTGCATTCGTAAAGGTCTCTTCGTTAAATTACGCAAATAATTTCTCGAAAGATTTCTTCAGTCAGGAGAAGCTTCCAGTAACACATAATTATGCAATACTTTTTTTTCCACTTGAATGATGTTCAAGAATAATTGTCTTATAAAAAAATAACACATCTTACCGCATTATTAATGGAACTCAATTTTTTTTAAATTTCACCCACAAACACATTCAAGAAGGACTGTGACTAACATATATAGCGCACAAAAATTATTGTTTTCTCTTTAATAAAAATTATTATTTTTAATGTCTGTAATTGTTCTCGATCCATCACTATTTGCTGATGTGTTTTGTTGTTTTTTTTCTTGTTAGAGATATGAGTTTCGACCCATCATGCTTGTGACTTGAATTCATGAATTCAGAGACGGGTCAATCCTCCTTTACTTTACAAGGTCTTAAGAAAACTAATATATTAAAAAACAATGCATCTACTGCCGATATACGAATGAACGCAAAACACTCTTTGAATTTTACATATACATACTTATGTTATTCGTAGATGGACTATTTCGCTATATCATATCTCTTTAGCATGGCTAGATAGGCTAATGTCTCAGATTCGGATAGAAACTTGACCGTCTAGATCAAGGGTTCTCAACCGGGGTCCACATGGACCCTATGGGTCCATGGAACATTTCTGGGGTCCACAAGCAAAGCATAAAAAATAGGGGCTTGCAACGACATTTTGATGGCCCATGAAGAAAACCAACTCAGAATAGTTTTTTATTATTAAAAATTTAATTTCTACTGTAATTTTGTATAGTTGTTTTTTCAACCTTCAAGTATTTTAACTATAATATTTCTATTTTCCAGGTTTACCCCATTAAATTTGTTTAAAATAAAGCTTAATTATATAATATTTCTTTGGTTATTAAAACCTCAAAATTTATATTAGTGAAAAATAGAATATTGTCTTATGATCAATAGTTATGAAGGGGTCCACCAAGATAAAAAGAAGAGAAAGGGGGTTCATGAGTAAAAAAAAGGTTGAGAACCACCGGTCTAGATGATAGTCGGCATTTCCAACCCCATAGCAATCATCGGAAAGTTTGGAAAGTAAACGAAATCTTAATCGAAAGATTGTCAAAATCCATTACAGCTCTATTTGTTTACATTAATTATTAGCTTGTGGCAATTGATGCTTTCACTTACCAGTAAGCTCACTTCATGGCGGAATATAGTATATCTGTGTGTATATGTTTGTGTGTGCGTCCGTGTTGCGTCTTTTCGCGTTCGTGTGCGTAGTAGAATAGAGTACAAGTATGTGACAAAGATTCTTTTGAATTTTATTGTAAGCATATTATATAATTTGAAAGTTGTTACATCAAAAATCAACTCCCGAAAATACCATGAACAGATTCGGCTTTGATTTGCATCGAATAGTGGTAAGGGTAACGAAACGAATGTACAAGGGATGACTTTATTCTTCTTTCTGGAGATAATATATATATATATATATATATATATATATATATATATATATATATATATATATATAACTACTTAATTTACTCACATAAAGTTAATATACGAAAGTATAGATTTATGCGTAAACTTTAAGTATTTACTTCAAAAGTGCTCAATATGTAGGTAGAGCTAGTTAGTAATTTATAAAATATATGTGGCGACTAAGCTACACTGAATATTCCGCGTTTCATCCATGCTAGGACTCTTCAGGCGTATGCGCGAATTCTGTGGTTGTTTATCGTTTTTATATGCTCTATAAAAACGATAAACAACCACAGAATTCGCGCATAAGCCTGAAGAGTCCTAGAGTGGATGAAACGCAGAATATTCAGTGTAGCTTAGTCGCCATATATATTATATATATATATATATATATATATATATATATATATATATATATATATATATATATATATATATATATTAGTGATTAGTGTTGGGACGATTAATCGGAATCAATATCGGGAGTCAGAAAAATCGAAACTTTTGGGGGTATCGGAATCGGCAAAAATTGTGGCTAATTTCCGATTCCAAAATCGATTTTTAAATTTTTTTGCAAACTTAATTTTCCATTCCTTTTACTGATGATAAATCTTTATTGTTTTTAAACTATTAGTAAAACTAAACTCTGTAGATCATAATAACATCGAAATAAGATGTAATTTTTTTTAATTTGCGTAAAATAAACAAAACAAAACAAAACTGGAAACTTCGTGATAGTTCACTAGGAAAACTCTACAAGAATGCAGTTTATTTACAAGGTATCGATAAAATTGATTAAAATTAAAGAAATATTTTATCAAGAAAAATAACATCAATCATTATCGCCAATTAAATAAAAAATAGAATATAAAGGTGTTGTTTTTCATCTTTAATTTTTCTATTTTATGGGTTTATGCTTTTGTCCAGTTGGGTTTTGTCCTGTGAGTTTTTGTCTGCTCCCTCACACAGCATTGAAAAATATAACAAGGCATAGATAAAACGTTGGATTGAATTTGAAATGAATTTGTGAATTTTAATGCTTCCGTGTGAAAAACTTTTAGCATCAAATTGTCTTTTGTTTTGCTGTAATTCATATACTTATTCTTAGACTTATGGATTCCTAGGCGCCAGATGCCGACTAAACCCCGAAAAATGTTCAAGTATTTTTTCGCATCCACTTGCCAAATGTCTAGATAACTCTACTTAGAGATTTCACAGTTCAAACGAATGGGCAGGTTTTATTTGTTGCAAAAAAAAAAGAAGAATACACAAAACCTCAGCTCACTGCAGTAGCGTCGTCCGTCTATACTTTCCGTAGACTCATTTTCACGTCTGTCTCATCTGATCCAGTGGCCTCTTTTTATAAAAGACAGAATCCTTCAAATTTGCATATTTGCATATATGCGCGAGGGCACACGAGATTCTGTGAGACTGCATTGTTATATAAGGCCACATCTTGGACCCTTTTTCAGCATCATGACGCTGCGTCGGCAAAGCGCACACCTAAGACATTTAAGAGGTAAGCCTGTGTTCCCCCAAATTTCGCCACAGGGCCGCTTTATCTGACCACCGAAATTATATCTCTATTTAAAAGTACTCTCCCACCTCCCATGATAATTTACATTTTTGTGTGTTATTTGTGAACCTACTTAAAACAAAATTATTTTCGAATTTAAGATGGAAGTTTAGTAGCTCATATAAATTTAGGGCAATTATTGAATAAATCTCGATTGAAAATAGCTTGTTGTCCAAGAGTCCTTTAAAAAAGCGGCTACCCCCCCTCAAAATTACATTAAATATATATATATATATTAAATTGTTAAAGGGTTCTTTAAAACCAAATAAAATCGATTTTTCATAAGTTATGAACGCACTTTGTGCTACTGTTTTCATGTTGAGTGTTCCTATTAACTTGCCTCCCCCAGAGGGTAAAGTTAGACACAAGGTCGTTTTTTAATGTGGGGAGTATCCAGCGCTAAAAAAGGGGCACTTTGGGTCGGAACAAAGATAAACATTGCCTCAGCCTAGAAGGATTTATCCTTCATTGAACGAGGAGAAAATAGCTGAAGTGTAGCACCAGAACAGATACTACATTTTGCTAACGTTTGCTAAATTCTGTACAAATTCTCGCGTTCAACACAAAACAGAACAATTAGTATATTATTATGTTTTAATTGAACTGAGGGTTGGGCACCGTCTTCTTAAACCAATATCTTCCGCAAGAACTGTTCTAAAATTTATTTTAATCGATATTTATTCAATGATTGCCTTTTTTTCCAAGCTGGCCAAAATGGCCGTTTTTTCATTGCCTCTTCTTCCGTTGTTTTTTTTTTTCCCGTTGCCCAATTTTCCTCAATTCATAAATTTAACGTAAAATAGTTACCCGTTTCCGGGCCCTTCTAATTGTTTTAAAGCAGTTAACTAAATATTTTACAATTAACTCCAAAGCCCAATCGGCAAAATCATAAAACCATAAGTAATCGCTTAATTTATTTTCGTATTATCACGCGGACTTAGGGTTAGTAGTACGAAGGGGTCGTGTCTTTTATGACTTTTGACAATGAAATGTTTTATACTAGAGTTTGACCAGGAACATGAACATGCCCAAAATTAAAAACAAACAAAATCTATTATCTGTTCTAAAAACACTGTCTGGCTCGAAAGAGGTGATCATTCTACGCTAAATTTATTTGCGAAACTGTTTTTAAGATTGTTTACATGTGAATCACATTTTTCTTTTCGCAACTAAAAGTTATAATTGCGATTGATATAATTGGCGAAAAATGAAAACGAGAGAAAATAAAACAACGATAATTTCATGAGAATACAGTATTTACATGTACCGTTTTACACATAACCGTTAACCATTAAATAAAAACATTACCTATAAACACTCATAATTATAAAAAAAAAATAAATACAAATCTATTTATTAATTTAAGGTGCAAGATACGTTTCACACATAAATTGAACATAAAATAAGCGTCTTTTTCCGAAACATTCTAGTGAGTTAGGGCAGTTAACCAAAAGCAAAATATATTTTTTTAATGTTAGAGATAAATTATGTGCTTTTATTGGGGTATGTATACTTTTTAAAACGATTACGCATTGTTTTACGACATTCTCAATTGAAATCAAGTTAGTGGTAAACAATTTAGTTAACACCCATAAAGAATTAGAATTGCTCAGAAATGATGATTATTGTACGTTAAATTTATATTCTAAACTGAGCTCCTACTCTAAATACTAAAATGATTGCTTTTCTTTCCGTCAAGTATTTTTTAAGGGTTTCACACGTAATCACCTATAGAAGTAACATTTTATTTTGGAATGGGGGTTTATCTAAGAGTGTTGATCTACAATTTTAATTATTATTATTATTATTATTATTATTATTATTATTATTATTGGTCCCTCGACAAAAGGAGAGTGGACCTGTAAATTCACCCTTGCCCGTTCGTCTGTCCACACTTTTCTTAATAACTAAACTTGGAATTTTTTGAAATTTTGCACAAACATTAAACATGATATGAGTAAAAAAGAATCAGAATAGATTTTGTTTAAGTATGTCTACTTTTTAAAACGATTACTCATGGATTTACGACGCTGTCAATCGAACTTGAGTTAGTGGTAAACAATGTAGTTAACATCCAGAAAAAAATAGGATAGTTCAGAAATGATGATTATTTTACGTTTAATTTATATTCGAAACTAAGAGTAGGAGCTCAGTTTCGAATATAAAATGATTGCTTTTCTTTCCATCATTTTTTGAAGAGTTTCACACGTAAAAATCTCTAGAAGTAACATTTTATTTTGGAATAGGGGTTTAGCTGAAAGTGTTCATCTCGAATTATTGTTATCATTTATTATTATTATTATTATTATTATTATTATTTGCATCTCGATTTTGTTTTTTTGTTTTTTTACAGCAAATGAAATCAATTTAATAACCCACCAATTTTTTAAAATTAAAATAAAATTTTCACTTTATTCATTGAAAGAAGCCACTGAATAGCTAACGAAACCCAAGCTTTCTCTCCATGTTAAACCTGGTTTTCTAAATAGTAACATTATTATTTGGAAACTCGTTCGTAAAAATGTCGTGGTAAAATATTTTGGTCTTACATAGTTTTTTCGTTTTGCCTTCCAATCGTCGACTATTTTCACATGTTTATGGAAACTTTCAAGTAGCATGTAACATGTTGCACACTAACAACGAACTAATACAATCTGACTGGGTTTTAAAATCAAAATACATCTTTTGTTGTCCTAAATTTTCAATCAATTAAAAGGAACACATTTGAGAAAAAAAGTATACACGAAAATTCGCGGGCATACTTAATAATTTTAAAATTAACAAAAACAACAAATCTCTAATTAAATATTTATAAATTTTAAAAGAATCGGAATCGGGAATCGTATCGGAATCGGAAATTTAGAATAGAATCGGTAATTGTATTGGAATCGGAAAAAATTTTGGAATCGTCCCATGACTAATATATATATATGTATATATGTATATATATATATATATATATATATATATATATATATATATATATATATATTATCTGATTCTAATCTTCATGCCCGATTTTCGTTAAATATTTGTCGATCCATCGACTCCATTTGGTCGCTATGTCTATTTATTTCTAGCTATTCTCTCTTCGATTTTCTTTGTTTCTTATCTTCATTCGTAATCCTTCTTTGCAGCCACCTCCGTTGCTATACCCTTTCCAATCTATATCTTTCTTTCTTTCTCTCTCCCTCTCTGTCTCCTCCCCACACACACATATATATATATATATATATATATATATATATATATATACATATATATGTGTGTGTGTGTGTGTGTGTGTGTGTGTGTGTGTGTGTCGGTATTTAGAAATAATACTTGCATGCGCTGACCAAAACAAAAGTATTAAACTATATGAGCTTATTAGAATTCCTGAAAATATTTGAGAAATTGAAGATTTAAAAAATAAAATCTCAATAGAATACAAATTCCGACCTCATAAAGAACAATTCCGAAATTTATGTTCAGAATTAAAATAAGTTTCATGAAACAAAAAGTAAAGAACCTACAAGCAAAAACAAACAAAAAGAACGAATGCATATCGACGTACGAAAGGGACACAGCTTATCTACCCAGTTAAGCCATTGACTTCATAGCAGAGAAAAATGACGTTAAACGGGCTTAATCTTTTGGTTCGCTGCTAGGACGAACAGATTAGAATTAAAATGCAAAAAATACCCCCTCCCCCAAGAAAACAGAAAAGAACACACAAGAGCAACAATAACAACTCAGTCATTTCTCTCAAATATTCTTTATCTTACTGAATACACTTTTAAAATGACCTCGGGATTAATATATACGTTTATTTTTTTTGTTACCTTGTAACATATACGAAATAGCTGGACGAATTCAAAAGCTCTATTTCGGCAAATCTCTCTCTCTCTCTCTCTCTCTCTCTCTATATATATATATATATATACATACATATATATACATATATATACACACATATGTACATATATACATACATATATATGCATATATATACACATATTTATACACATACATACATATATATACACATATATACATACATATATACATATATACATACATATGATGATTGTAACGTCTTGTCAGACGAGTGCCACTCCCTCAGATATTTGAAGTCCATGAGCTCAAAAATGACTCCCATCGCTACAGAACCATTTTAATAGACAAATGCCTGAAGGAGTATCTATACACAGATGATGTTATAGAGTCTTAGTTTAGTACGACAGCTAAGTCTCTCTCTCTCGGTTCAAAATGTTGAGATCAAGCAACAATCAAGAGCAAGATAGCCAGCAACAAGTTAAACTGCAGACCAGCTTAATGCAGGTACTCTCTCCCGCTTTATGTTTTTTTTAAATCAGAGATTTGCTTCTCCTAGAAAGGTTTCCTTCACGACGGCTTACGGGAGCCCTCTCCACCCCAACACACACATACATACACACAAACATCTACAGTGCTAGTTGGCCGTTGACCCCGATTCATTCGTATTTTGGAAGGTCTTGTTTTTAATCCTTCAGGGAGATTCGCCACCCTCCTCACCAAACAAGTCTGGTGAGGAACCAGTTTAGTCGCCGGTGACCCGACCATGAAGCAGATAGTACCGGGTTATATGGTACCAGTAGCATATGACATGACCTGACTACATACATACATACATACATACATACACATATATGTATATATATATATATATATATATATATATATATATATATATATATATATATATATGAGAGAGGAGAGAAATGCCCCGGTAGTTCCCACAGTTTGCCTTGTCTCCCTTCTTAAAGATGGAGACAAATAGGGCATCTCTAAGTTGTGCAGGGATTTTCTCTTGTTCCCATATTTTGAGCAGCAGGGCATGGATGTGTCTGAGAAGATCAGGCCCGCCTTTCTTCAGGATTTCTGCTGGGATGCCGTCAGAACCAGCCGCCTTATTGTTTTTCATCTTCCTAATTGCACCCCGCACCTCTTCCAGACTGGGTGGTTCTCCCATGCTCTCAATTATGGGCTGTTGGGGGAGTTTTTCAAGGGCCTCCATCTCTGGAGTGGTGTCCCTGTTCAGAAGATCCTTGTAATGCTCTTTCCATCTATTTGTTATTTCTCCCTTTCCTTTCAGCAGCGTGAGCCCATCCTTAGACCGAAGGGGGGTCAGAGAACGGTAGCTGGGGCCGTATACCACTTTTGTGGCTTCAAAGAATCTTCTGGTGTCCCCAGAGTCAGCAAACTGCTGGATCTCCTGAGCCTTCTTCATCCACCAGATGTTCTTCCACAGGGAAAGCCCTAGCTCGGGTTTTGGCCAACAGGCTTACACCCCTTGCAGAAACCATCCTTCCCGAGTCCCAAAGTGGCTTTCGACCAAATAGAGGCACGATGGACATGATCTTCACTGCTCGTCAACTCCAAGAAAAGTGCAGGGAGCAAAATTTACCATTATACATGGCTTTTATAGACCTTACTAAAGCCTTTGACTCTGTGAACCGTCAAGCCCTTTGGCTGGTTCTTGCAAGGTTTGGATGCCCAGAGAGGTACATTCGGGTACTGAGACTGCTGCATGACAATATGTCAGCTACAGTCCTCAGTAGTAGTGGAGATGAAACAGAGCCCTTCAGGGTTGACACGGGAGTGAAACAGGGATGTGTCATTGCCCCAACCCTGTTCTCCATCTTCATTACTGCTATCCTCCATCTTACGGACAAACATCTTCCCCATGGAGTTCGGATTATGTACAGAACCGACGGCCGACTTTTTAACATCAACAGATTTAGGGCCAAAGGTCGAACGAACACCATATCCATTATGGAGCTACAGTATGCAGACGATAACGCCCTTGTAGCCCTCTCAGAAGAGGACCTACAGTGTACACTGGTTGCCTTCACGAGGGCGTACAAACAGCTAGGACTAACAATTAATATAAAAAAAACCCAAATCCTCCATCAATCACCACCAAACAGTACTCCAGTCTCACCCCCAAACATCTCCATTGACAACGCAAGACTGGAAAATGTGGACCACTTCCCATACCTAGGCAGCATCCTATCATCAAAAGCCAACATAGATGATGAAATACAACACCGTCTCAGCTGTGCCAGTGGGGCTTTCTCAAGGCTAAGGAAGAGAGTATTTGAGAACCGTGACCTTCTGGCAAAGACCAAAATCATGGTATATAAAGCTGTCTTGCTGCCCACTCTTCTCTATGGATCGGAGACCTGGACTACATACAGGAGGCACGTAAAAACCCTGGAGACGTACCACCAAAGATGCCTCCGAAAAATCCTCAGAATTAGTTGGAAGGACCGACGCACCAACACCAGCGTCCTGAGTGAGGCTGACATTCCCACTATCACCGCTACTGTTGCTCAACGCCAGCTCAGATGGACTGGTCATGTTGTCCGAATGCCGGATCTCCGCCTCCCAAAACAGATTTTCTACTCTCAGCTTGTTGAAAAAGCAAATCTAAAGCGGTTTCACATGGACCTTAAGACATGGGAGGACGTGGCTGGGAGCAGGTTGGCATGGAGGAGCGCTGTCCACAAAGGTGCTGCGCTTTATAGTAGTGACCTAAATAAAGCTGCTGAGGATAGGCGCAAGCACAGAAAGGACAGATTATTAACCAGACACACCCAACCCTACCCCACCACCACTACCTTTATCTGCCCAAATTGCACAAGACAAATTGGGTCTAGGATTGGGCTCTATGCTCACCTGAGGACCCACAGAAGCCACAACGGAGGACAGTCTTACTCGGACACGAGTGACCGCCGATGATGATGATGATGATGATGATATATGAGAGAGAGAGAAATACGGTCAGAGATGTAGTATCTATTATAATAGTCGTATTCATATCTGTTTGTTTACAAGTTCGTAAGGACACACTGTTTCACAAATAGATTTTAACACTGTAAACGGACTTTTATATACTTTTATTTTGTAATAATTTCTATATATACTATGTATTCAAAAGGAATTAACATTCAAGAGATTATATTATTTGCATATTACATTAAAGAAAATATGTTTTAATAGTAGCTCTACATTTTTAATGAAAATTGGTAAGTGTTTTAAGTATTCTATTTAAAAATATTATATAGAGTTGAGTTATTAATTTATTTCAAAGTAAGTTTTCATCTACTCTCTGAGTTATTTTGTTTTAACGTATGAGATTTAACTACTCTGTTTGAATTTCTTTCATAGATGAAAATGACTATGTTTTATGCTTTCAAAAATCTAAAATATGGTTAACATTCAGGACAATCTTAACAACGTATGGTATTTGATATATCTTAAATAGTATGCGATTTAATACTCCGCCCGGCAAGATGTTTGTTTTTTTTGTTTTTTGCCTGCCAACGCAGGGCATGTACAGCTAGTATTCATACAAATCAGCATGTTAAAACCACGACTACCGAGAGAGGAGGCCGGGGAACATGACAGCGTGACGTCATTACCAGACCCACATGCAGGTAAAGGGTGTCTAAAATTTCCGGTGTCCAACCACGTAACCAAAAAAAAATATTTTTCATTGCCTTAAATTGTGTCTGCGGTAATTTTATGAAACGTGCATGTTTTTTCCTCTCCTAAAAAGAAAAAAAAACAATTCTCTATTTTGATAATTATGCAATTGCAATTTTTATAATTGCACATCGGGATAGTTTTAATCTAACCAAATATAAGAGTAAGTGAACTTGTTTTTGAACTTTTATTTCTATCGAAGTAAGTCTAATATTTCATTTTATTTATTTCAAAACAGCAAAACAAACGATTTTTATATGAAAATATTTCCAGTCTGTTCTGTTAATAATAAATAAATCTTTCTCACATATTTTAAAGTTAGAAGTATTTTTCACGACAGTTTTTTTAAAATGTATTTTTGGTTACCTAAAACGATCAAGCAATTCAATATTTTATCACCGGGCGTAATTTATTTCTTTGAAATATATTTAAAACTTAAAGTTTTTGTTTGTTTGTTTTATAAGATTTTATCTGTAAATAATTTACATGATTTACATCGGAAATTCTCTATTCTCTCCCGAGACATGCGAGCACGAATTTATCTTAAAAATTGATTAACTAATAAGTTTTAATTAAAGGTTTGATGTGAACTAAAATAAAGAGTACATTAAATTTTAGTTTACATATTTTCTTGTGTTTATCTTATAAATAAATATTGTTTTGTATTTGAGTCGTGTACGTACTGTGCTGAAATAATAAAATTATTTAGAAAGCCATTCTTAACAAGTAGACGATTTCTAACTAGTCTGCACTTTCACCTTAAAATTTATTGAAAAAAAGATACTATAATAATTTAATTTAATTTGAAAATCCCATCTAAAATATAGCATGGTGCGTACACTGCACATGCACTATTATTATTATTATTATTATTATTATTATTATTATTATTATTATTACTGTTATTGTTGTTGTTATTATTATTATTGTCGTTGTTGTTATTGTTATTGTCATTATTACTATTATTTTTATTACTATTATTATTGTTAGTATTATTATTAAAACAACACAACAAATAAAAAAGGTACTGTGACAATATTTTTTAGCTAATATGGGGGTATGGTCTCTGACAGTAGGGGGATTCTATTTATAAACGATGCTGCTAGGAACTGACGAATCAAATTAATTCACTTTCTGCTACCAACCAATCAGAATTCCTCCATAAAAATAAACCTTTTCTGTAGCAACTTCGCATGTGTTTTCTTCGTCTCAACACGGGAAGCAACTTTTGCGATGTGGCTTCCAACTCAAGAACTGTCTAATGAGAACTAGTCACCTCCAGGACTTAACCATCGGAAACTGTTCTGAAACTAAACATGGCTTACAACTCTAGAGGTTATGGGCCGAGCGTGCGTCTTTATTTGGATGGATTCGAATCAGAATTCGAATTGTAGAAAGTGAAATTTTTAAGATATCTACGAATTCGAAAGCTAAACAAAGTATTTCAGACACAACCTGAAAACAGAAACGACCCCGACTTCATTGAAAAGAACGCAACTGTTTTTTCGGAACTAATACAATTCTTAAATGACCGAAGTCTATCACGGGTAATGAGAGAAACCATGGACGATGGTTGCAAAGCATTGAACATTTAAGAGAGCATTATTTATTAAAAAGATAAGCCAAAATTATTTCTTTATACACTGAACTTGCCTCTCGTAAACGAATGGACGCCGAAAAAATTACAGATTATATTATAAGAGCCGAAACCATCGCAATTTAAAAGAAAACTGTCTGGTGAAATTATTAGCGACAGTCTGTTAATCTCCATGGTCCTCAAGGGATTACCGAGTGATTTTAAGCCATTTACCACCGTGATAACCCAGAAAGAAAAACCCATGACTATAGTCAATTCAAGAAGTTACGAAGAAACTGAGAAATGATCACAGAAAAAACGAATCTACAAATATCATGAAATTTAAAAAGTCATACATAAAAACACCCAAATTAAATTATACCCTGGAATAAAAACTGCAACTTTGTCAAAAACAATTTTTCTCCTAAGTACCAAAAGTATTTGCTATAATTGTGGCCGACCTAATCACAAGAGTTTCCAATGTAGGTATAGGACTTTCAAAGGAGACTCCATTAAAAATGTGGAGAGCTCCGTTAGCGAACATACATTTTTTTTATTTTCATGTACGTTTGACGCTTCTACAAGCGGTAACGATTTTGTTGTCGATTGTGGTGCAACGCCCCATGTGATTACAAAGGAATCTGATTTTATCAATTTTGATCCCAATTTTAAGCTTCAGAATCCTTTTGTAGAACTCGCCGACGTCAGGTGAGTAAAATATATCGTTTTGAAAAGAGGCGATGCTAAAATCTCGCGAAGGAACAATAAAGATGGACTATGTTTTTTGTATTCTAGAAAACGCTCTTCTAATCCCAAAATATATTTTCTGTAAAAGCTGCCATCAAACAGGGTGCAAATATAAACTTTAGCCCTAATACATCAAAATTGGTTCACCCGAATGGAACTGTATTCGATATTAAAGAATATGGAAGACTATATTATTTAAATATCGTAGTCCCATTAAAAACCACCTGCCATGATTTACAGACATGTCATGAAATTCTTGGACACTGCAATATTCCTGATATCAAAAAGTTGCCGACTGTGGTGTATGGAATGAAAATAAAAACATCAAAATCTTAAACTGCGACGTTTGTACGCAGGGAAAAATGACAAACTATCAAAACACGATACCAGAAAAGAAGGCTACGAAAATCCTATCAGTGTTGCATTGTGACTTGAACGGTCCCATGGAACCGATGGCCAGAGAACATTATAGATATGTTTTGAATTTTGTATATGACCATTCGAGTTTAATAATGGTTTATTTTTTATAGAACAAATCTGATACCCTGCTAGCAGCAAGAAACTATTTAGCCGACATGGCTCCCTACGGTGATGTAAAGTGTATTCGCTCTGACAATGATACGGAATTCACTATTAAAGATTTTAAACTTTTACTATTTAACCATCGTACCAAGCTTGAAAAGTCGGCCCCTAAATCCCCACACCAAAACGGAACTGCGGAAGGAGCATGGCAGAAACTTTTGAAATGGCGAGATGTCTACTCATTGAATCAAAACTCCCCAAAAGCCTCTGGACGTACGCACTTATGTTGGCTGCCTATATACGCAATAGGTGCTTTAACAAAACACTATCAAAAACCCCATATGAAGCTTTCTGCGGGAGAAAACCAAATTTAAGCCGAATGCATGCACTTGATTCAACTTGCTTCGCATATATAGAATTAAATATTAAAACCGATATAAGTATATTTCTTGGATACGATAAAACAGTCTAGCCAATTTAGTATTTTTTCCAGCGAAAAATAAAATGAAAAGAATCCGATGTGTAAAATTCACTAACAAGTTTAATTTTAAAGACGAACTCCCATCATATGAGAAGGATGAAATAATATTTCCTCAAATTATTAAAACGTATGAAGACAATGAAGATGTCGGGGACAAGAGTATCCATCATGATGATCATGATTATGATAATGATGATGTTAAAGTCGAAAGATACCCACAAAAGAGGCAGAAGACGGCCCGACTTGTTTGTGGTCGCCAATATGAAGGATTATCAAACCGACTATTTCTATTCCATGGATAATACGCCAAAAAGCTTTAACGAAGCAATTAATTCAGAACATTGTGATCAATGGAAATTAGCAATGAAAACGAAATAGGTGCTTTGACAGAAAATAATACCTATTCGGTTGTACCTCTCCTAAAGGATGAACACGTGTTTTCTACAAGAAGGGTCTTTACAAAAAAGACTACAGTATCAGACGTTGAACAGTACATAGCTAGATTTGTTGCTAAAGGATACTCTCAGATTTACAGTATAGAATATTTTTCTACGTTTTCACCGACCACAAACCTAACGATAATCAGAATTTTCTTGCTAATCGCATCGCGGTATGACCAACACTTCCATCAAATGGACGTAAAAATGCTTATTTAAATGCCCCAATAGATTCCAGATTTCCAAAGGGATTTTTAATGAAAAATAAAAATAGCGTGTGGCGACTTAACAAATCATTGTATGGTCTAAAGCAGAGTTTCAGTATTGGAATACACTATTTCATGATTATATGATTAAACAACAATTTAAACAATGTCCAGCTGACCCATGTTTATATACCCAACACAAAGACAATAAACTGCTAATTTTCGTTCTATGGGTCGATGACATTTTAATCGCATCAAATTGTGACATAATGTTAAACAATTTTAAAAACAGATTAAATAAAAAATCAAAATAACCGATCTAGGCAAGATATCCTGTTTTTTGGGGATAGAATTTACTCATAGGAAAGGACTTATTACTATGAATCATCGAGATACACTGACAAAATACTATTAAGATTTGGAATGGGAGAGTGCAAAAGACGCTCTACACGGATCGAAAATGATATTTATAAAAACATACACACAGAATCTGAAATAATAGACGATAAATTATACCGAGAAACCATAGGAGGTCTTACTTATTTAATGACTACTACAAGACCTGATATATGTTATACAATAACACAACTATCACAAAAATTATCAAGACCGACAATGAAAGATTAAAACAGAGCTAAACAAGTCCTTCGTTATTTGAAAGGAACTAAGGAACAGAATTTAGAATTTAGAAAATCAAAAAGTCCCCTAAAATTAGAAGGATTTTAAGAAGATCGAAAAAGTATATCTGGATATTGTTTCAGACTATCAGAAAATGGGCCTATTATTTCATGGATATCTAAAAAGCAGCAGATGGTATCTCTCTGTACGTGTAAAGCAGAATTTATCGCGATCACACACGATCTAGGAATCAATCTACATTAAAAACACCTTAAAGACTATTTTAGAGTCAGAATTAACTCAAAGCCCCGTAGTAATTAATTGTGCTAATCAAGCCAATATAGTCTTAGCACAGAACACAATAATCCACCAAAGATCTAAGTATATAGCTATAAAATAACACTGCATAAAAGATAGGGTAAAAAATGAATCTATTAGTTTGAATTACCTATCATCAGAACCAAATATCGCTGATTTATTCACGAAACCAGAAATATAAACAAAGTTAAAGCGTTTTGTATAAAAACTTCTGGAGGGATTTGGTTTTGAATAACTTTTCACGGGCCTGTGTTTATGTGTATATATATATAAATTTCTATATATTGAAAAATATCCTGGGCAAGACGTTTAATTGCATCCGTTTTGTTTGTTTGTATTAAAACTTTTAACTACTAATGCGTAACTAATACTTTTACTAAAATACAAAAAAAAAACGTTAAAAAATCACTTTTGAAAACATTTTCTTTGTGAATTTTCTTTTTGAAAAATAATTTTTGAATCACTTTTTTGAAAACATTTTCTGTTTGACAAATAATTTTGTATCACTTTTTTGAAAATATTTTCTTTGTAAATTTTCTTTTTGACAAATACCTTTGGCAGGCTTAGTTTAAGGCGCGAATAAATTACAATGTACTTTTACATTTTACACACATTAGTTTTCTTTCTTATTTATGAAAAATATCCTATTCTTTTTGCATTGTTTTAATTAACAACAAAAAAGGAAAAAACTCTTTTTAACGGGTACATATTGCATGCATATTTATTTATGTGGATATTTATTTATATGTATATATGTACGCGTTTTTGAACGAGATAGCATAATCAAATTAAATAAATGGCTTCCTTTTTCACAAGCCCATTTCTTTGTAAGGTAAAAATAAAAATCCATTTCTTTTGTTTCTCTTTTCTATACACATAACTATATTTTTTGATTTTTGAACAAAATTAAAAATGGCTTCATTTTACATGCTCAAATTTTAAGATCCAAATGATTTCTATATGTATTATGCATAATTGAATATAAAAAAATATATATTTACTTTTGAACAGAATAAAGAATGAACCAAAAGCACTTCCTCATTATAAAAAATAGGGGGGGGAGGAGTGCAATATTTTTAAGCTAATGCGAGGCTATGGTTCATGACAGTCGGGGGATTCTATTTATAAAAGATGCTGCTAGAAACTGACGAATCAAATTAATTCACGTTCTGCTACCAACCAATCAGAAACCAGAATTCCTCCATAAAAATTAAACCTTTTCTGCAGCAACCTCGCATGTGTTTGCTTCGTGTCAACACGGGAAGACCCTTTTGCTCTGCGGCTTCCAACTCAAGAACTGTCTACTGCGAACCAGTCACCTCCAGGAAGTGTATAGAACAACTAACCATCGGAAACTGTTCTGTCTACTGAGATCCACTCAAGTCCAGGACTTGTATTGAACATCTAACCGTCGGAAACTGTTCTGAAACTAAACATGACTTACAGCTCAAGAGGTACTTCAGAGGGACGTGAACGCTCCGTAATCGGGTTTTAATTTAATAGTTGCTCCCCAAAAAGCGCATACGTCAAAAGGTTTTCATTGGATTATTTAATCATAAAAACTTGTTGAGGCCCCAAACAGACCAAAAGCATTATTGAATATGAATAAAAAATAAATGTAACAAAAAATAAAATATTTAGCGGGGAAAATATAATAAAAATAAATTTAAATAAAATGAAAGTAAAATAAAAACAAGCACGAAACAAAAGTATGAATCAAATTTAATTAAATAAATTAAAAATGAATCAAAATTAAAATACACGCTTAATTACAAAAAAAGTGTATGAGATATATACAAAGAAAGTGAAAGAAAACTCCAGGGAGTAGCCATTAAATTAAAACCCGTTTACACAAGGTCCACGTTCCCTGTGAAGTGCCAAAAAATGACATCGACTGGCGTCACACCAACTTATTGTGAAGGGCCAAGGAGGATGGAAAGTCCAAAATGGGAGAGTACTAACCATCTTTCACTAGAACTGTGCAGTTAAAATCTGGTACCTTGGGGAGGCATTTTGTCATCAAAACCCCAGGAGACACCGACGAGAAATCAATGGCAAACGGCTGTTGCGATAACGTGCAATCATTTACACGAATGGTCAAGAGGTGGAGAACATTAGAAATCTGGAGAGACTTGTTGTCACTCGGTCTCCAGCGAATACCACAAGTTACTGCCAGTGAGCGATCACTGGTGATGGTCTGTGAGACAACTTCTAGTGAGTGAAGAAGAAACAATAATAATAATAATAATAATAATAATAATAATAATAATAATAATAATAACAGATACTACACTGTGATCTTGTCCAAAAGCAAAGAATTGTTTGTGCATTATGTTTCTTTAATTGTTTGTTCCTTAAATTCTAATTCAGTTTTATCAGCATTGGATTGTACACTGCTTTAAAATTACGTCATTTTACATCGATAATATTTATATGTTTTATTGAATAAAGTTTAATTTCATTATTAATCCAAATGGGTTCCTTTCTTTTCTTTTTTAAACTGTTTTAATGCTCTTTTTATAACTGCCCTCACATAGTGTCGACAGTAACAGTTTGACAAATCTTACCTACATTGTCTGCAGGCATTTTTCAGTTAACAGGCCTTCTATATTCCGGAGGACACGGTAAAATATAGCATTAAAAAAAATCTTCTACCATTTTGTGTCATCCTCATATTTATGTTATGCTTAGTGTCAAACTCATATGTATGTTAGAACTAGCATATCATCATAGACGATGTATCGAGACACAGGAATGGGTATGTTTGAGCTGGCAGAACGGTGGTTCATTAAAATTGCGGGGTCTGCGTTCGCGCCTGGTCCACAAAGTATGGAAATAAAAAAATTAAAATAAAAAAAAAACATTTACAAGTGTTTTTGATATAGATGTACATAAGAATACTTTGATAAGTATGTTTTAATTTAAATAGGGATGGTATAATAAAGTTTTGGGGTCTGCGTTCGCGCCTGGCCTCTATAGAAAGGAAATAGGCACAAACTTTAATAAAGACTTTTCATATCTATCTGCGTAAGTACAATTTGATAATTATGTTTCAGTTTGAAGAAAAATGGCATAATAAAATTATGGGGTGTTCGTTCGCACCTGACGTCCATAGAATGGAAATATGTCAGAAAGTTTAACAAGGTTTTTTAATATAGATTCTCAGAATATTGTGATAAGCGTTTCAGTGTGAACAAGTATGGTATAATAAATTATGGGGTTTATCTATTTTATTTTTACTTTCATCCTATTTTGCTTTGGTTTTGATACCCCCAAATTCAACCCAAATTTACAACCCTTCCGTTTCATAACCTATGATACTTTCATAAATCAGAGTCCATTTTCTCTAGGCTGTTTTTGAACCCAGTTAACGGCGGGTACATTTGCTAGTATATATATATATATATATATATTCCAAACCAGCGTAAAAATCGCTATGGTTAATTTTTTTAAAAAATTAGGACCTACGGTGAGTTTGGTTTTATTCAAAATCTCTTCTTCTCTTTAGACATACCTTAAGAGAAATCACCATCTTTGTTGTTTATGTCGAATTTTTTCACCATATCGGTTCAGAAATCAACCACGACCTTACAACGGGCGCGCCAAATCGTGTCACTTAAAAGGAAATGGTCTCCGTGACATACGACTCAGTGATTTCCTTACCTTCGAGTGCCTACAGTACAAAAACATGTATACATATTCTGCCTTTCTTTTCAACGACACACCCGCAGACATAAGCTCTCACCCTACGTACAGGTGTAGTTGTATACAACAGCAAACTGTGTAGATGATGTTTTTCATATACACTATATGAAAAAATGCTATTTAATTTGGCCCTTTAAAAAATAAATTTAAAAAGTTGTAAAAAAAAAAAAATAATAATTGAACGATTTCTCCCGAGTTTTAGAAGACAGATTGACCCTAACCCAATCCCGATGAAGTGCATCCAACCTTCACCGCCTACCTAATTCAAATTGTCGGAAATATTGTTTTCCGACTTTCCCATGTTCATTATCGTCTGTATTCATTTCTACAATCTCCTTTTTTCTTTTCCTTTCTTTTTTCTCTCTCTAACTAGATACACGAACACTGTCCTCCTAAAACTTTCCTCTCTCACACCCCTTCTCTCACTCCCTTTAAATCTTTAATGGATCATCTCCATCAACAAATTTTTGACTACCTTTCCTTTTCTTAAGGGAAAACATGAGCATTTTGTTGCACTCTTTATCAAATTACTGACTCTAAAAATTCAGGTTTGGTTACATTTTATAATAGAATTGTGTACTAAATAATAGTACTGAGGGTTTCTGGAGATACTCCTCACCCCTCCGCAAAGTACCCCCCTGGGGTTATATTCGAAAAACTTCTGTATTTAGTGCATGCAATGCATTTTTATTATTTTTCAGTGAGCGCGGGATTTTTAATTATGGATTTATTTTTTAAGGTTGACGGACTTCATCCCTCTTTCCAATCTACATTGATTAATCACTAAATATTGATTAATCACTAAATATTGATTAATGTAGAAATAATTTTTTTACCATATCAGCTGTGATATTATAATATGTATTTAATTGATTATGCTGTACAATAATTTCTGGTCCGGGATATGAACTTAAACTATATCCGATGGTGAGGCCTCAGCTTGCGGGATTTGGGGGAATGTAGAGCCACCCTTTAATTGCCATTGCTCCCAGGTCCACTCTGACCCGGAGTGGAAGTACCTGTTAGGGTCTCAACTATGGGTTAAATAGAAACCAACTTGAAAAAAAAAACATATTCTATTAAAAAATGTTTCTTCACAATAACTGAATTCGGCATTAAGTCACCTAAAAAGGGTTGATATGCCGTAAAACAACCAACCAACCGACCAACAAATAATTTCATGTCAGCTGTAATATTATTATCTCTATTGAATTAATTATGCTATAAAAATAATTTTATTTTTACTATATTGGCAGTGATATTATTATATGTATTTAATTAATTATGCTGTATAAATAATTTCATTTTTGCTGCATAATCAGTGGTATTATTATATTTATTTAATTAATTATGCCGTACAAATAATGTTATTTTTACTATAATAGCTGTGGTATTATTATATATATATTTTAATCAATTATGCTTCATAAATAAATGTTTTTTGCCATATTAATTGTAGTACTATTATATATGTGTAATTAATTATGCTTTATAATAAAATTCATTTTGGCTATATTAGCAGTGAAATTATTATGTGTATTTAATTAATTATTCTGTATGAATAATTTCATTTTGGCTATACAAGCAGTGATATAATATGTATTTCATTAATTATTCTGTACAATTCATTTCATTTTTTCTATATCAGTTGTGATATTAATATATGTACGTAATTAATTATGCTATACAAATAATTCCATTTTTGCCATATTAGTAGTGATATTATTATATGTATTTAATAAACTATGCGATAAAATAATTTCATTTTGCTTTATTCGCTGCGATATTATTATATGTATTTAATTTATTAATCTGTACAAATAATTTTATTTTTACTATATTAGCTGTGATATTATTATATGTATAATTAATTATGCTGTACAAATAAATTTCGTTTTTGCTATGTTAGCTGTGATATCATTATATATACTTAATAAATTATGCTGTACAAATAATGTTATTTTTACTAGATTAGCTGTGATATTATCAGATGCATTTAATTATTTATGCTGTACAATTTATTTCTTTATATTTTCTCAAAATATGACAACAATGTTGGTCATTTTGGAAGAAGAATTAATATTATTGGAAATATTAGTGTCATTGGCAATATTGCACTCGTCATGATTATTTCTAACGATGTTAGTATACTGCCCCAAATCAGTTCTATTCAAGGTGAGCATTATAGCTGCTTTTAATTTGAAATTTTTGCCAGAATATATTAATATTTTTGTATTGAAATTATATATTTCGGCACTAATTCACTTCAATGTCATTTTAAAAGAAAAAAATCTATTTACTTAAACACACCAATATTCTTTTTCAGTAGGAACATTCTTAGCGACCTTTTCCAAGTGATAAGTAGTTTGTTGACGTTGATTACAATGTTTGGGCACTGAAGAGACAATTTTTAAGCAAACTTTTGAATTACTGGCGACCCTCTGTAGAATGGAGTTCCAAAGCCAATTTTATCAATCTGCACAGTTTGGAATCAACAGACACATTTAAAGTGCGATTGCATTCACTATATTGTAGTGCATTTCGTGTATTTTAACATATTTCACTGTTTTACTATCTTTAAAATTGAATAAATTGTTGGCACTGTAAAGGCAACTGTTTATCAAACATTTCCAAAATGCAATGACATCTTCTTGTTGGTCACAATTAAAACCAACTTCTATTGATTCTTTCATATCAGCCACACTGTGAGTGTCATGGACAAGCAATCTTTTTAATTGCTTAATAGGCAAATCAATGTTTGGAGTGCTTTTAATTATGTCAAACAACAGCGGAAAGCGATAAATTGTCTGAATAACGCCATTAGCTAAAAAAAGCCTTTCTTTCATTTTTAATTTGAGGTCCGTATTACTTTAAGCATCTGAATTGTCAATTTTTGGCCGTTTTCTATTTGAATCATTATATTTTTGCCTAAAATTATGGTCAATAATTATTATATTTCGCTTATAAGTCTGTTCTTACAATGACACACTGGGAGGCTTGACAGTGCAAAGGGGAAGTAGTGGAAAATTAAGTGTTTCTGTTGGCCCTCAATCTATTATATTCAGTTCATGTACTTTTGTCACGTATGGACAATATATGATGATCAACGTCTCTCAAATATACATTGCACAGCTTTCTATCATATAACAAAGCTACATCACACCACAAGTAAACAATCATACATTGACTAAAATATCTTGCGTTTTGTGGACAGTGAAAACATAGCTGAGTGATAAAGGTATTTGAGATCTAGTCACAAAGAGTCGATGAGCAATCTCTTAGGTAGTTTGCACTAATTCAACATTGATTGCATGATACATATATTCAAATTTTACAGTAGCAGCAGCAATTTTGCTATTTTTCATTTGTATCCCTACATAATATATAAGTAGGTAATAACGTTTTAAACTGATATGTGTAGGGACAAAAGGTCCCTAATCAACAAAAGCACCCTACGATTGTAAATATTTCGACATGAAATTTATGTACTTAAAAATGTTTTCACCTAAAATGTAAAGGCTTAAAAAATACTTAATCATAAAACGCACTATAGAATTTTACTTATTTTGTCATGACATTCAAGGAGGTAATAATGTTTTCAAGTAAAATGCGTTGAAAGTTGTACTAATTTAAACAAGAACTATAAGTAAGTAATAATGTTCTCACCTGAAATGCACAGATTTAAAGATGCCTATGATTTTACTTATTTTGACATGAATCTTAAGTGGGTAATTATGTTTTCACCTGAAATGCGTTGCAATATGTACTAATTTTCACACGACATGTAAGTAAAAATGTTTTCACCTGAATATATATATAAATTATGGGGTTTATCTATTTTATTTTTACTTTCATCATATTTTGCTTTGGTTTTGATACCCCCAAATTCGAAGCTATCTCTTTACAACCCTTCTTTTCCATAACCTATCATACTTTCATAAATCCGAGTTCATTTTCTTTAGGCTGTTTTTGAACCCAGTCAACGACGGGTACTTTTGCTAGTATATATATATATATATATATATATATATATATATATATATATATATATATATATATATATATGGGGATGACGTTTACGTAGTTCCACATTTTACGACGACACACCTAGACAAAACTTACTCGCAATCACCACCAACATTCAATGTTCGTAAGTCTTTAATCAAAAGTCTTGCGTGTAATATTTGCATAGAAATTTTTCAATTATTTATTAATTTACTTTTATTCATTGCAAATAAGACACGGGCAAAGCGACATGAGGGCAAAAAAAAACGAGATGAGACTTTATTATTATACGATTATACGAAATGAAATTTTTAGCGAATATGAATGTACAGATTTTACTTGTTATATTTGATACCTTTATGAGGATTGGTTGATGATATTCTTACAAATTTTTGTCTTCTTATATAGTTACTCTTGCCCCCCCCCGTCTACAAGAAAAATATGTTTGACTGGCTATATGCGATGAGAGGGATTTAAGTTTTCAATCCTGTCGATAACTCTTAGATGTGACGCGAACTAAGGGATGATGAGAAACGTGAAATAACCAAAAGAAAAATTCCCAGGGGGCACGTGCTAGAGTTGCTATCAAACTGATGTATAAACGCGTGGCGCAATCACAGTGGGTTGATAGAGCGCTGCTAGTTTGACGAACATGAATACAGACATAAAGTCGATAGAAAATTACGAGTAGATACGTGTAAGCGCGTGTGTTGATATGGCTTTGAATATTGAAGAGCGCGCGAAATTTTTGAAATACTTAAACTACGCGGAAAAAGATTAATAATATTGAAAGCAAATTTCAGTTTCTCTGTCGCGGATAAGCCCGTTGATTAATCTATATATTGAATAGCGAAATTCTATATCAAGTCAGAGTTTTAGGATAGTTTTATTTATTTATTATTTTTTTTTAGCCTCTGAATTTTGTCGTCTTTGTTATTGGATAAGGCGAAATGAAAAAGCATATATTTTTGCTGTTCTTTGTTTCTGGTTTTATCATTTTTGAGTTTTTTTTTTGTTTTTGTTTTGTAAGAACTGATTAAAAGTTTGTTTGCTTTTATTCGTCCTATTGTTTCTTTTTGTCGGTTGTGGCGATGGCGGGGGGGTGTTATTGTGTATACCATTCCATAGTCGGCTTTGAAGGTTCTCTTCGCAATTCCAATTCAATTGATTTCCACGTATAAGTCTGCTTTATTATGATAAGAGTTTCTTTCGGATTGGCACGATTCAAAATCGAAAAATAGAAAAAAAAAATAATCCAGTCGTTGGTGACATTGAATGAAACAATATATCTAATTTAAAAGCGGAAGAAAGACAGAATATTTGATGACTAGGGAGAACCCCGTTGAAATTCCACGGTGCTAAATATGTATAATTAATGTTAATAATAATATTCCTTTAGAGATAGTGTTAACCCCAACAGACATTAACTATCCAGTAAAGATTATTCTTTTCTTTTTCCTTTGAAATAATTTTAATTTTTAACTCAAGATTATTAAAAAAAAATAATAATAAATATGCTTCTTTACCTATTTATTTATTTATTTATTTATTTATTTTACATGGGGTCACCACTTATCAAGGCTCGAATGCCACTCAGGGATAAGGGTTATTGCGTGTACAGTAATCAATGAGATAGTATTGTAGTAATCATTAGTATTGTGGGTTTTAATAGAGTGTCTTACTTTAGGGGGCGGTTTGTCGTGTTTCTTTTTTGGAGATTTGTCATGATTGAGGTTTTGGGTTTTGTGGAGCAGATCTGTAGACTTGGTTGGAGCAGGACAGAGAGGGAATAATAAGAGAGAAAAAAGCCAAGAATTTTTTTTTTTTTTTTGTGGCACATGATAAGGTAAAGCCGTAACAATTACCCACTAGTATGGCATCGAGAGGCCCTACCAGAAACTACTGTATGTTCCAGAATCCATTCACCAAATGGCAATACAGCAGCCCCGGTACTTTGCACCTGCTGATAGGACAGCCTTTTTTTGTAACATATTACTTATTTTAAAAAAAAATAAATGTTATCTGCTCTTACTGTAAACATTGTCAGCTAAATATTCCTCAAATCAATAAAATACTTTTTGAAAAGAATTCATTAAAAATTGTACTGTTTTAGTCGCAAAAAAGCGACATGATTGGATTTTGGAATAATTCATTTTTAAAAATGTTAAGTCGGAATTGTTTATCTTAATGCCATTACAATCATCACTCATATTTTCTCTTTGATAAACCGACCATCATATTTGCATATGACAAATGTAAGAAGTGATAATGCACGTAGCAATATGAAGTCCTTTAGTCTATTATCATAGAAATGATCACCTTAGCCATGAACTATACCGTTGAGAATAGAGATAATATAGATGAATAAGTCTTTTAAGAATATAACCAACTAGTAAGTCTTTTATGATTATAACTAGGGCTAGGACAACATAATATTGTTTTCATTGTTTTCAATCTCGAGTGTGTATCCGTTGATATCCTATATATATATATATATATATATATATATATATATATATATATATATATATATACATAAGAGGTAAGGCGCTTAGGCTCTGATGAGTCGTAGACGACGAAACACGTGTCAGTGGATAATTACATTATAAAAATAATATATATACCGCTCCCCATGTGGGGGTACCAAATTGGTTAAAGGGAAAATTATTCCCAGCTCACATTTAGGTAAAAAATGCGCTTTCGTAAATAATTGAATTCATTCAAAAACATATCGCTAAAACCAAAACAAACAACATTTATATATATATATATATATATATATATATATATATATATATATATATATAGATAGATAGATAGATAGATAGATAGATAGATAGAATGATATATATATATATAAATACATATATATACATATATATATGTGTGTGTGTCTATATATATTATAGAGTAATATGTCAAAACATTGTTAATTCACTGTCCGCATAGCAGCAATATAGCGCAACGGTTAGAAGTTCCGACTGTCTTTTGGGCGATTTTAATAGCACAATGGCATAATCTATGAGGATGCAGATCTGTGGTAATGTTTTCAACGGAAGAAGGTTATTAAAAAGAAATCCTGTTTGTGGAATTTTCGTTTAATGTTAATGACATGAACGAAAAAAATGCCCACACTTATCAAGACTAAAATATAAAAACTCTAAAATAAAAGTAATAAAAGACTGATTGAAAACTGCACGATTATAAATATTATAAAAGGATTGGAAGCTTACACCATAAACGCAAAACCATTATAAAAAAACAACTTTTCGTTGGTGAAATTGAGGATTAAATGATGAAATAAGCAGCCGCCAGAACTATGAGGTTACCACAAGTAAACTGGAGGCCAACTTTCTTCAAGCGATGATTGGATGCAATTTGTAAGATACGCTTAAATATGATATTTTACTTCGTGAACATAACGTATTTATTATAATAGACAATTCTCTGTCGATTATTTATTGAACGTATTAGTTAAATCAAAACTAATATGTATATATATGCATTATATATATATATATATATATATATATATATATATATATATATATATATATATATATATATATATATATGACTTTGGTGCTATCAGCTATATTCGAAACCAAAGTACAACTTTCCACCCTTATTCCTTAGTCTAAGAGCAACGCCCATACGCATATATATTCGTATGAGTATTTCTCTAAAGACAAGGAATATACATATATACACGCATTTATATATATATATATATATATATATATATATATATATATATATATATATATAAAGCTGAATGTCTGTGTGTGTGACTGGTCAGGAATAGTCTTCTATATGGTTGACTATTATAGAAAACTGATCACCTGTAATGATAGAAGATTTATCGAGACACAGGAATGGATATGTTTGATCTGGCATAATGATGATTCATTAAAATTGTAGAGATCCACAAAGTATGGAAATAAAAAATTAAAAAATTAAAAAAAAAAGTTTACAAATGTGTTTGATATAGATGTACATAATAATGCTTTGATAAGTATGTTTTAACTTAAATAGGGATGGTATAATAAAATTGTGAGGTCTGCGTTCGCGCCAGGCCTCCATAGAATGGAAATAGGCACAAACTTTAATAAAGACTTTTCATATCTATCTGCGTAAGTATACTTTGATAATTATGTTTAAGTTTGAAGAAATATAGTATAATAAATTATGGGGTGTTCGTTCGCGCCTGACCTCCATAGAATGGAAATATGCCAAAAAGTTTAACAAGGTTTTTTTAATATAGATCCACAGAATATTGTGATAATAAGTGAACAATTATGGTATAATAAATTATGGTGTTTATCTATTTTATTTTTAGTTTCATCATATTTTGCTTTGATTTTGATACCCCCCAATTCGAAGCTATCTCTTTACAACCCTTCTTTTCCATAACCTATCATAGTTTAATAAATCAGAGTCCATTTTCTGTAGGCTGTTTTTTAACCCAGTCAACCGCGGGTACTTTTGCTAGTATATATATATATATATATATATATATATATATATATATATATATATATATATATATGTATGTATGTGTGTTTATGTATGTATATATAAACCTCTCTATATATGTATGTATATATATATGTGTGTGTATCTACATATATATATACATCTATATCTATCTTTCTATCTATCTATCTCTATATATATATCTAAATATCTATATATACACGTATATATATATCTATACATATATTCATATATCTATCTATATCAATATCTATATATCTATATATATATTTTTGTATAGAACTATCTATCTTTCTCTCTCTCTCTCTCTCTCTCTCTATATATATATATATATATATATATATATATATATATATATATATATATATATATATATATATACACATACATACATGGGCAAAAACAAAATGGCCCAAGAATGAAAGAAGGGAGAAATCGATTTTTCAATATTTTTCCATGAATGTTTGTTAATTCTTACTGAATCTTTCTATTTTGCAGATCATTATTATAGTATGGTAAGACCGCATCTTGGCGAGGATATAAACAGTAAAAACGAATTGCAGTATGAAGGCAGTCCAAAATGACTTACAAGCAGATTTTTCATATTTTAAGAAAAGAAATTGTGAAAACTTCTCTTTTTACAGTAAAGAAAATTGGTCAAAGGTTCGAAGTCGAACACTCGGTAAAAAAGAAATCTGGATCTGGTCGCCCTATGGTATTCACTTTGAAGGACGATCACAGGCTTAAATTAACTGTTTTGGAGAATCGAAAGAAAACTTATGTTGACCATAGCAAAGAATTCAAAACAGGAGCTGGAAAATCTCTTTCTAGGTGTGCAAAGAAGCCATTTTTATTTAAAAAGAATATCACTGCTAGACATATTTTTCTCGTGTTATGGCAAGAAAGATACACACTGGTTCAGGAATGTTTTCTGGTCAGATGAATCAAAATTTTGTATTGTTAGTTATGCTCCCGAACGGTCAATTCAAAGAACTGGAGAAAGATGTTCACGAAGATGCATAAAACGACAGTTAAACACGGGAATAGAAGGGATAAGTGGATGGGGACTTTTACTGCAGCAGGAGTTGGGGAAATTATTAGATCTGAGAAGTCAATCAATGCAAAGGAATACATTCGCACATTAGAAACAGGACTGTAACCAAGTATTCAGAAGCTGGGAATATCACAGAACGTTACTTTTCAACATGATAATGCCTTTGAACACATTGCTAAAGTCACAAAAAATGGTTTTCTGATAATTCAATTGATGTGATGCTTTTGCCAGGTCAAAACCCCGATATAAACCAATCGAGAATATTTGGTCCATAATATATCGTGGATTCGCTGGGAGAACATTTTCGGAGATTTACAAACTGTGCAAAGCTAATAGAGCATCATCTTGTCTTCATAGTGTTCAACTTTGGTTGAGAGCATGTCTAAAAGGATTGATCTTTTAAAGAAATCAAAAGGGAATTCTATTCCATACTAAGCATTTATTAAAATAAATGCTTTCTTCTGTATTATTATTCTCGTTTAAATTTTTTGTTTAATTGTTTTTTTTTGTTCGATGTAGCTTTTAGTGCAATAAAATGTATAACATTTGTTTCGCCAATTTTTTTTTGCTCACGAGTGTAAATATATATATATATATATACATTCATATACATATAAATATATGTATACATATGCATATATATACATATATATACATATGTATACGCATATATATATTTACATATATATACACATAAATATTTAGCATTAGAATATATATATATACACACATTTATGTATATACATATATATAACGATATATATATACATCTATATGCACATATTCACACAGATATATACATATATATACATATTCATACATACATAAATATTTATATATGCATATATACAAATATAAATACATATATATATATATATATATATATATATATATATATATGCATATGCACGCATACATATATATTTGATTCCTTACATTGGATATTAAAATATAATTTTGTATCACTTCTTGGAATTCGTAGATAAACAAACTTTGTCTGCTGTTATTGTGACCAATACTATTAGTAGTATTTTTATTTGTATTATTATTGCTAATATTCCTTTTATTTACTGCTATTGTTATAATTATTATTGTTATAGCTGTTACCAATAATATAATATTGAACTTATTTTAGACCTATACACACCATGCATGATTTCTGATATGTACTTTGCGGCATTCATTTCTATGGGAGTTGTTCACGGCAGAAACCTACGCCTTTTCCCTTTACATTTGATTATTATTATTATTGTTATTATTATTGTTATTATTATTATTATTATTATTATTATTATTATTATTATTGTTATTATTGTTGTTATTATTATTATTATTATTATTATTGTTATTATTATTATTATTATTATTATTTTTATTATTATTATTGTTATTGTTATTATTATTATTATTGTTATTATTATTATTGTTATTATTATTATTATTGTTATTATTATTATTATTGTTATTATTATTGTTATTATTATTGTTATTATTATTATTATTGTTATTGTTATTATTATTGTTAGTATTATTATTGTTATTATTATTGTTATTATTATTATTGTTATTATTATTATTATTGTTATTATTATTGTTATTATTATTATTGTTATTATTATTATTATTATTGTTATTATTATTATTGTTATTATTATTATTGTTATTATTATTATTGTTATTATTATTATTGTTATTATTATTATTATTATTAATAGTAGTAGTAGTAGTAGTACTAATATTATTATCATTATTATTTATATTATTATTAGTACTAATATTAATCATAGTAATTATAATAGCATTATTGTTAATGTTACTGCTAAGTATATCGCAGTGCTCTTTACTTTATACGTATTTCGGCATAAAAGGGCTAATGAATTTGCAACTATTTAGTACTTTCACATTTCATGCATCAGAAAATATGGTACAAAATAATTGATGTCTTTATTTATGAACAAACAGAAGAAAATACTAACTTATTTACACCACAAACCTGCATTACATAGATTTAATAGTTTGATTCTATTTAACTTTACTACAATAAATTAATATTAATAGTGTAGTTGAAAACCATGATATTAATTTTATTAACAATGTAATTGGAAACCATGTCATTTATTTTATTAATAATGTAATTGAAAACCATGTTATTAATTTTGTTAATAGTGTAATTGAAAACCATGTTATTAATTTTATTAATAATGTTATTGCTAACCACGTTATTTATTATATTAATAATGCAATAGAAAACCGTGCTATTAATTTTATTAATAGTGTTATTGGAAACCATGCTATTTACTTTATTAATAATGTAATTGAAAACACTATTATTAATTTTGTGAATAGTGTAATTGACAACCATATTATTAATTTTGTTAATAGTGTAATTGAAACCATGTTATAAATTTTATTAATAATGTAATTGAGAACCGTGTTATTAATTTTATTAATAGTGTAATTCAAAACCATGTTATTAATTATGTTAATAATGTAATTGAGAACCATGTTATAAATTTTATTAATAATGTAATTGAGAACCACGTTCTTAATTTATTAGTAATGTAATTGAGAGCCATGTTATTAATTTTATTAATAGTGTAATTGAGAACCATGTAATAAATTTTATTAATAACGTAATTGAGAACCATATTATTAATTTTATTAATAGTGTAATTCAAAATCATGTTATTAATTATGTTAATAATGTAATTGAGAACCATGTTATAAATGTTATTAATAATGTAATTGAGAACCATGTTAATAATTTTATTAATAGTGTAATTGGAAACCATGTTATTAATTTTATTAATACTGTAATTAGAAAACATGTTATTAATTTTATTAATAATGTAATTGGAAACCACGTTATTTATTTTATTAATAATGTAATTAATAACCATGTTATTAATTTTATTAATAATGTAATTGCAAACCATCTTATTAATTTGATTAATAATGTAATTGCACACCATGTTATTAATTTTATTAATAATGTAATTGAGGACAGTGTTATTAATTTTATTACTAATGTAATTGAGAACCATGCTTTAAATTTCATTAATAATGCAACTGGAAACCATGTTATTAATAGTATAATTGAGAATCATGCTTTAAATTTGTATTAATAGTGTAATTGGAAACCACTTTATTAATTTTATAAATAGTGTAAATGAAAACTATTTTATGAATTTTATTAATAATGTAATTGAGAACCAGATTAATAATTTTATTAATAGTGTAATTGAAAACCACTTTAATAATTTTGTTAATAATGTAATTGAAAACCATGTTATTAATTTTGTTAATAATATAATTGAAAACCATGTTATTCATTTTATTAATAATGTATTTGAGAACCACGTCCTTAATTTATTAGTAATGTAATTGAGAGCCATGTTATTAATTTTATTAATAGTGTAATTGAGAACCATGTAATAAATATTATTAATAACGTAATTGAGAACCATATTATTAATTTTATTAATAATGTAATTGAGAACCACGTTATTAATTTTATTAATAGTGTAATTGAGAACCATGTTATTAATTTTATTAATAACGTAATTGAGAACCATGTTATTTATTTTATTAATAGTGTAATTGAGAACCATGTCATTAGTTTTATTAATAATGTAATTGAGAACCATGTTATTTATTTTATTAATAACGTAATTGAGAACCATGTTATTTATTTTATTAATAACGTAATTGAGAACCATGTTATTAATTTTATTAATAACGTAATTGAGAACCATGTTATTTATTTTATTAATAGTGTAATTGAGAACCATGTTATTAATTTTATTAATAACGTAATTGAGAACCATGTTATTTATTTTATTAATAGTGTAATTGAGAACCATGTCATTAATTTTATTAATAACGTAATTGAGAACCATGTTATTTATTTTATTAATAGTGTAATTGAGAACCATGTTATTAATTTTATTAATAATGTAATTGAGAACCATGTTATTTATTTTATTAATAATGTAATTGGATACCATGTTATTTATTTTATTAATAATGCAATTGGAAAGCATATTATTTATTTCATTAATAACGTAAATGAGAACCTCGTTATTTATTTTATTAATAGTGTAATTCAGAACCATGCTATAAATTTCATTAATAATGTAATTGGAAACAATATTATTAATTTTATTAATAGTGTAATTGGAAATCATGTTATAAATTTATTAATAGTCTAATATGAAACAATGTTATTGATTTTATTAATAGTGTAATTGAAAGACACTTTATTAATTTTATTAATAGTGGTATTGAAAAACATGTTATTACTTTTATTAATAATGTAATTGGAAACCATGTTATTAATTTTATTAATAATGTAATTAGAAATCATGTTAATAATTTTATTAATAGTGTAATTAGAAATCATGTTAATAATTTTATTAATATTCTAATTAGAAATAATGTTAATAATTTTATTAATAGTGCAATTAGAAACCCTGTTATTAATTTTATTAATATTGTAATTCGAAACCATGTTCTTAAAAGAAATATTTAGAAAACAATAACTTATTTTGAAGGAGAAGGAGAAGGGGTAGGAAGAAGATAAGCAGTTGGAGGAGGAGGAATAATCCCTATATAAAACTATATACTCTGTAAAATCATTTCAGCCGTATTTATTCCATAATTGCATCATTATTTAACCATCCCAAAACTGCGCCTTTGTCCATTGCTCACTTCCTCGGCTATAACCCGAACCGAAATGTTCCTGGTGCATATCTCTATTTTTTAAACAATTACTAAAGTCTGGAATGATTTATTTCCGCGAGAAAGTGTGGCAAACGAACTATTAGTGATTTCAGTATTTCCTCAATACTGCTTCATTAAAACTTTTGGGCTTTTGTGTGGAGGCCATTTTTTGTACACAGAATTCGTGTGCCGGCATTTCTATTTATACTCAGTAAAGTTATCTTTTAAGCAGTTGGGGAAATACTATTTCATCTAGTCATTGGTTATTTTATGAGACGATATTACTTTTCCTTATTACTGACCACGAGATACCTCCAAAGCGCACCATAGAATTAAGTCCTACATGTAAGGATGTTCTTGTTACAAAATAAATTATGCATGATATGATACGTTCCCAAAACCTCTGACCAAAGTGAAGGGAACAATTAATATTGCTGCTATTCTTTCGGATGATCTTAAATAACAGATAAGTGCATGTTCATTGGCTGATAGGAAGGGCGCGGTGGATACCAGAAAGCTGATTGGCTAACTAAAATCTCAATAGAAGGTGCGTATATAAAAACGACAGACAACCACAAACTTCGCGCATAAGCCTGAAGAGTCCTAGAGTTGATGAAACGCGGAATATTCTGTGTAGCTTAATCGCCATATATATTTTATAACTTACTAACTAGCTCTACCTACGTATTGAGCACTTTTGAAGTAAATCCTTAAAGTTTACGCATAAATTTATACTTTCGTATATTAATTTTATATATATATATATATATATATATATATATATATATATATATATATATATATATATATATATAAGCCACAGGTGGCTTCTGTTGCCGGGTTTGAATCTATCAACCGGTGTTAATCGTGACACCCAGCACTGATGATTCCCGAAAGGATGAAACACTAGTGTTTATAGGCATTCAGTAATAAATTTAGTAAATAATTATGTCAGCCCCTTTAAGAAACTCGTTTCTTATCGTTGAGCATTTTCAGTTGAAATAAAAAGTCGGTCAATTTAGCTCTTATACACAGGTAATCATATAATGACAGACGTTAAAAAGCATTTTAACAATTTAATGTTTTATTTTAAACAGTATTTCTCGCGGTTAACGGTGGCCGAATTGAATCAGGTCCTTGCTATTGAAGCCAGAAATGGCTTCTATTGCCGGGTTCAAATCTATCGATCGGTGTTAATCGTGACACCCTGCATTGATGATTCAGGAAAGGGTGAATCGCTAGTGTCTGTAGGTATTTAATAATTATTATAGCAAATAATTATATATATATATATATATATATATATATATATATATATATATATATATATATATATATATATATATATATACAAGCAAACCTGCCACTCGTTGACTGGGTTCAAAAACAGCCTACAGAAAATGGACTCGGATTTATTAAACAATCATAGGTTATGAAATAGCTTCGAATTTGGGGGTATCAAAACCAAAGCAAAATAGGATGAAAGTAAAAATAAAATAGATAACCCCCATAGTTTATTATACCATACCTGTTCACACTGAAACACTTATCACAATATTCTGTGGATCTATATTAAAAAAACCTTGTTAAACATTGTGACATATTTCCATTCTATGGAGGTCAGGCGCGAGCGAAAACCCCATAATTTTATTATACCGTATTTCTTCAAACTGAAACATAATTATCATAGTATATTTACGCAGATAGATATGAAAAGTCTTTATTAAAGTTTGTGCCTATTTTCATTCTATGGAGGCCAGGCGCGAACGCAGACCCCACAATTTCATTATACCATCCCTATTTATATTAAAACATACTTATAAAAGTATTATTATGTACATCTATATCGAAAACACATATGTGCATATGTATATATTAAAAACTGTGGATATGTACGATAGTACCTTTCTATATAATAAGCTTCTTTAATTACCATAGAGAATAGTTGGTAAAGACGTCAATGCTTTTTTTGACTTTGACCCGAAATTTGACCCATTACCCATGTCAAAGTAACCTACATCTAAAATTTCAAGTGTTTAGACCCAAAATTGGCGGAGGAGTTTGGTAGAGTTCTCAAAGGTCAAATCGTTGAACTTTGATCTCTTAACAACCAAATTTCTGGCCAAAAATGGAGTAAACACATTTTCCAAAATCTCAGTACCCCTTATGTCAAATCTAGAGTCCGTAGGCCGAAAATTGACAGAGTTATTTGTTAGGGAAATGTACACAGACAGACACACACGCAGAGACATTTTCACTTTATATATATATATATATATATATATATATATATATATATATATATAACTACTCCATAAAATGTATATACGGAAGTATAAATTTATGCGTAAACATTAAGTATTTACTTGAACAGTGCTCAATACGTAGGTAGAGCTAGTTAGTAAATTATAAAATATTCAGTGTAGCTTAGTCGCCATATATATTTTATAACTTACTATATATATATAAAAAAATGCGCAAATAATAATGTGGCTAAAATGTTATCCTAACAGTTTACACACATACACACACACACACACACACACATATATATATATATATATATATATATATATATATATATATATATATATATATATATATATGTGTGTGTGTGTGTGTGTAAACTGTTAGGATAACATTTTAGCCACATTATTATTTGCGCATTTTTTTTTTTACATAAACATAAGTGCAAGATTCATAAAACAAAAATCCACGGAACTCGAAAAAGTCTAACCTCCCTCTTTTTGTGTTTCTTATGTTGTTTATCTTTACGCTATCACGTCTAAATAATTAAAACATTAAGCAAAATAGACGCAACAGCCAAAGTGTGAAAATGATATATCTGTGTAGAAAGCAGGATAGGATGTAGGGATTTTATGACAACAATAAATATCGTCTTTTATGCGATCAACAGCTGGTGCGTTCGTTTTGATTTGAAGTTTGAAAACGTTTAAGGACATTAACAACTGCATGTGAACTGATTACCGAACAGACTGTATAAAAACGGTCTAAAAAAATAGAAGCCTGTAAATATACATTTTACTTGAAAAGATTTACTCAGAAAGACAGAACATCTTTCGCTAAGACCAGTAATGTAATACAGTAATTAATTGTAAACGAGCTTTAAATGTATAAACATTTGTCTCGTCTTATATTTTACTGCAATTTTATCTTCAAATTTCCTAGCAAGTTCATTCCTCCTTTCCGCTGTTGGTGTGTAAATACGTGCAAACTTACATCAACTTTGCGAAGCCTGAATGCATGCATAGTCTGCTGATCTCTGAAAACAGTGCGATTTGCTACTATAAAAAATATAAATTCAAACAAGTTGTATTCCATATTTAAAAATGTAAACCAAATGAATTTTAGCGATGACCTGCACGAATCAAAGTGTAATAGCTGTACAGATACTGGTGTAGTACTGTTATACTATTTCTAGTGCCACTGGTCGTGTGTTTCCCCACCGCTGTAGCCGTGGTGTGATTTGGTCGCGCGGAGTGATACGAAACAAAAAGAAAGAAAAGAAAAAAAGAAGGACCACTAGGCAATTTCACGATTTCCTTTTTTTTTTATCGCTGGAAGCCATGAGAGCACGTGTTTTTTTTTTTTTTTTTTTTTTTTTTGCTCTTTGTAACAGAGATGGGTGACACCTCACTCCCTTCGCGCAAGTTAGTGATTGCTAGGTAGCTTATAATTTAAAATTACTTGTTGATTATTGTAATTGTATTTTTAATATACTGTAATATATTTATGTAAAACAAATAAACTAGTTAAGATTTAAATATGTATATTGCAATTGTATTGTGTTGTTGTCTGTTCTGCCTTAAATGTCGAAACGGTGCCTGCAGCGGTTCCAGTCAGGGGACTCCAACATGAAGACGATTCCAGCTAAAAGACCACCAGCATGAAGACGTCACCTGAGAGCCAGCCACATCCAAAATCTCAGGTATACTTTTACTCTTCAACTCTTACAAAAAGACGCCTAAGCGATTGGTCATCATATTCTCATATCCTATTGTTATAATCTGGTGCCGTTTCAAGACATTTAGATAACACGCGGATCGGCCATGCTAATGACCGGGCCGTCGTATTACAGATTTGTACCGTTCCCAGGATAGTTATTTAGTTATTGTAAGCGCTGGGCGACCATCGTGCTACAGATGAAAATATATTAGGCTTGTCATCAAAGACACTAAAAACAGGCATTTAGTTGTTAGACAAAATCAGGTTTTATTCCATATTAAAACGCTTTATTACACTTGAGTGAAAAATTGATTTAGGTTAATTAAAATTTCTTTGTTCTAACTGATAAATCTATTACTTTTAGGGAAGTTATGGATCTGCACCTTTATCTCAGTTATTGATAAATTACTCATTGTATTTCATGAAATGTATAAAATAAATTGCCATGATAGTTATTATGTTCTAGCATTAAGTTGGACAAAAAATGAGATAGCAGAAAAGAAACAAAAGAAAACGAGGGTGTTTTTAAAAGTACAGCTGCCGTTGAAAACGAGCAGTAATTACTAACGCTTAGTGTATCTAACTTTTTTGTAATTTTTGTATTTTGTTATGCTGTTGTTCCGCTTTCTACTTTTGCTGAATCAGGTATCGTCATTATATCTCACCGAAAAATACATAGAATCATTTATCGTCATTATATCTAATCGAAAAATACATAGAATCATGTATCGTCATTATATCAACGAAAAATACATAGAATCATGTATGGTCATTATATCTCACCGAAAAATACACAGGATCATGTATCGTCATTATATCTCACCGAAAAATACATAGAATCATGTATTGTCATTATATCTCACCGAAAATACATAGAATCATGTATTGTCATTATATCTCACCGAAAAATACATAGAATCATGTATGGTCATTATATCTCACCGAAAAATACATAGAATCATTCAATTTTTCACTCCAACAAAAATCACTTTTACAGATTTTTTAACGTCCAAATAACTTTAAATTTAAACCCTTATGAAAATACTGATTCATATATATATATATATATATATATATATATATATATATATATATATATATATATATATATATATATATATATATATACAGGTACGGCATAATCGCGTTGACACCGAAGTAAAGCAACGTTGAGTCTGGTTAGTATTAGATGGGTGACCATTTGTGAATTCTTGGCGCTGTATGTGCTCTCTGCTTATCTCGGCATTTGTTTCCAGTCGTCCTGTAATTCACTTGCCACTGGTATTTAACAATGGCGTCTTAGGAGAGATGTGTTTAGAGATTGTGCGCCTCCTGCCACAAAACTTTCACGCGGAAGCAACCCTTCGTGGGTATCCATAATCCGTCTTAGACTGAAGGAGCCTGCTCTCTCTCTCTCTCTCTCTATATATATATATATATATATATATATATATATATATATATATATATATGTATATATATATATATATACTAGTAGTTGAACCGGATTTGCTCGGGCCCTATGTCCACTTGATAACTTTATGTTCATATTTACATATATATATATATATATATATATATATATATATATATATATATATATATATATATATATATATATATATTAAAAGTTTGGCTCATGTCCAGGTAAACTACATCTAAAATTTCAAATGTTTTGACGAAAAATTGGCGAAGGAGTTTGGTAGTGTCTACAAAGGTCAACTCTTTCAACTTTGACCTCTTCATAGTTACATTTTCGACAAAAAAAACGATTAAAAAGCTTTGCTATGAAGAATACACTTTATGTAAACTTTTAAATATGTAGACCAAAGATTGTTGAGTAATTCGGTAGAGACCGCAGAGGTTAATTTTTTTTTTTTAAAAACCTTGTCCCCAATTAAGACTTCAAAACATTTATTTTCTCAGCTCAAATGAAATGAAAAAGTTTTATCTATATACAAGTAACCTACCTCTAAAATTTTAATTGTTTAGACCCAAAATTGGCGGAGGGGTTTGGTACAGTTTTCAAAAGTCAAATCGTTTAACTTTGACACCTTGACAGCCAAATTTCTAGCCGGAAACACATGAAATTTTAAATGTAGGTTACTTGGACATGGATCAAACTATATAATTTGATTTAAGCCGAAGAAAATAAATACTAAGTGCATAAATTTGGGTTCATAATTTAATTAAAATTACATGTGCGGTGTCTACCTAATTGCTCAGCCAATTTCTTGTCTAAGCATTTGAAATTTTACATATAAGGTATTAAGAGATTGTGTAAGCTTTTTAATCGGTTTGGGTCGATAATTTGAGTTGCCAAGGAGTAATTCGACCTTTGCAATGCTTAGAAAACTACTCAGCCAGTTTTGGATCTAAATATTTTAAATTTATACATATTGGATATTCAGACATACAGCAATCATTTTAATCAGTTTTGTGGTGAACATTTGGCTATTAAAAGGTCAAAGATGAAAGAGTTGATCATTACAGATTCTACCGAATTTCTCCGCCAATTTTGGATGTAGGTAACTTGGATATAAGCAATTTCTTTTATTTTGATTTGAGACCAAAATAATAAATGTTAAGCCGTAAAAACTGAGGTCCAATTATAAAAAAAAATTATCTCTGCGATCGCTACGAAATTACGCGGACAATTTATAGTTCAAACATTTGAAATCTTACATGAAGTGTATTCACACGTAGGGCAAGGTATGAACCGTAAATAGCCGGGCTGAACTACTACTAGATTATATATATATATACAGATATATATATATATATATATATAATTATATTTATACATAATTATATATACATATAATTATGTATAAATATAATTATATATAGATAATTATATATATATAAATATATATAAATATATATTAAATATATATAAATATATATTAAATATATATAAATATATATTAAATATATATAAATATATATTAAATATATATATATGTGTGTGTGTGTGTGTGTGGGTGTGTGTAATTTGTGGTTGCTATTTTTAAAATTAAGGTAACCAGTGAAATATAATGAGGTAAATACAAGAGTGGTCAATACCGAAGACGAGTAACTTACATTTCAGAATTCCGATTTTAAAAATGAGCTGTGTTGCCTGAAGAGGTCTCTAGTTCATAAATACAAGAAGACCGAAACATGTTCATGACTGTGTAGGAACAAATTACTGCTTATGTAAAGACAAATTTAAAATATAATAATATATATACAATTATTCATATAAATATATGTATACATATAATTATATATACAATTATAATTCTCTATATATAGTTTTATGTACAGATATAATTATACATATATAATTATATATTATATATGATTATATGTATACATAAATTATATATATATAATTATATAATTATATATATAATTATATATATCATTTTATGTACAGATATAATTATACATATATAATTATATAATTATATATGTAATTATATGTATATATATAATTATATATACAATTATATATGTAATTATATGTATATATATAATTATACATATAAGTATATAATTATATATGTAATTATATAATTATATATGTAATTATATGTATATAATTATATATATATAATTATATATGTAATTATATGTATATATAAGTATATATAATTATATGTATATATAATTATATATACTTATATGTATATATATACTATATTTATATATGCATATATATTTATATATACATATATATACACATATATATATAATTATATTTATTTACATATACATATATTTATATTTATATATATATATCTATATATATATCTATATATATATATCTATGTATATATATATATATCTATATATATATATATATATGCAGATTTTTTTCATTTTAGTTTTTATTTAAATTTATACTTAGTTTTTGTAATTTAAGTTTGCGCTTTGTAAAACGTTTTAACTCACTTTTATTTGAATTTTGTTGCGGGTATTTTCGAGCTATTAATTTAAAGATTATACATATTTTATTTTAAATTGATACTTTTTTTTAATTTGAAGATAAACTATAATAAGTTCAGGGCAAACGTTGAAGATTATGGGTATAAATTCCGGAAGGGACACAAACATGACAGCAATTATCAGGAAAGCGTTTTTATTAGTTTGTACTGGTTTATCGTGTCATTTTAGTTTGAATAGTTATGTAAATAATTCTAATAATATTAACATATACATGGTATTTTTATGTGTTTTTATTTTAAGAATTAAAAAAAAAAACATAAAATTATTATGGAACCGTCTCAGAATAGTTAATTGATAAAAATGTCCAGTCGTTTTATTTGCTGGTATATTTATAATAAAACCATGCGTCACAAGATTTTTTTTGAATACTCAATTGACGTCAACTACTAATAAAAACCCATTTGAAGTGTTCTTAAGTTCTTCTCCATAAAAGACAAAATATTAAAACAGATGAGGATTCTGATTTGATGGAGGTCAGCTTCACTTTTACTGAAAATAGCTCTGCTAAAATAAACCGGTTCGTGGACGGTGTACTCGAGAATTATAACATTCAGCCATATTTAATAAACAATCATATTCAATTTATTCAGACTCCTCTCTCACACACACGTATGTGTAAATGTGTATAAATATTATTGTGTGTATATATATATATATATATATATATATATATAATATATATACATATAATGGCAGTGTATCTTAGGTTCCTAGAAGTAAGTCCATTCTGAAACAATACGTGTCTACCTAAAAGTGCTCAATGAATTAACAGAGCAGGTATATTAAATTTATTTATACAAACATTGATGGCTACATATGTGCATACATGTTTCTGTAATCACTCGTTATTGGGGAGAATACGTCTTCAGGCGAAGAATTTCCCTTGAGTCTTCAAGGGAAATTCTTCGCCTGAAGACGTAGTGGCCCCAATAACGGGTGATTACAGAAACATGTATGCACATATGTAGCCATCAATGTTTGTATAAATAAATTTTATATATATTTTTTTAATTATTTTTTTTAATTACATTTTCACCCCAAACAAGGCACATTGCCACTTTGGTGTAGGCGGCTACTATCAGGGGTAACATCTATTGGGGTACTATGTGGTGATTTGTGCAACAAGATGTCTGTACACGTTACATTTGAACTTCTGCACTTCAGTACAGTTGGGAAAGCAGGGACTTTGAATGGAATTCCAAAGTGTAGCAGTTCTGGGGAAGAAACTACTGGAGTAGAAAGATCTTTTACATCTAGGGATCTCTACTGTGTGGGGGTGAGATTTAGCTGCCTGTCGCGTTTGTCGAGGGTGTTTACGTCGTGGAGGCACACGTGCTTGCAGTTCGTCAGAGCATTCTCCATTAAAATACGTGTAGAACAGGCAGAGGGATGCAACGTTTCGTCGATGGGACAGAGGCTGAAGCTTAGATGCTAGTTCAGGGCCTATCAGATTGGCGACTCTCATATATATATATATATATATATATATATATATAAATGTATGAATATATATATATATATATATATATATATATATATATATATATATATATATATATATACAAAATTTCCTTTATATAAAAGTAAATATATATTTACAATTATATAAAAGGTACGGCAACGACTAGGCTGGTTTTTCCTGAAATTGCACACAACTTTACTGTATGTATCTGGCAGTATTCGTAAATAGATTTTCTATCGAAACATCTTCGATAAATATCAGGAATCGACAATCGAAATAATTTGATAAAAGAAAGAACAGGCGTTTTTGACCTTAAACAACATAATATAATGACTGCAGTTAAGAAGTTTTATTACCACACAAGCAGAAAGGCCAGTCATATAAAATCAACCATAGGTTCTTTGGTATGATAGGACGGCGATCGAAATTAATGTTTCTGTTTAAAGCACAATTGAACACTAATACTTGATTTTTTCATTTTAAACTTAAATTCAAGCCATTGTCTACGCACAAGCAGAAATTCCAGGCATATAAAATCAACAGTAAGATCTTTGCTTTGACAGAGGCAGGTTCGAAATGAATGCTTCTGTTTAGAGCACAATTGAAACATGATACTTGATTTGGCAATTAAACTATAATTCGAGCCGTTATATATAAACTAATTTTATAATATCAACAGTAAGTTCTCTACAGTGCAATGTAGATTAGAATGTATTGTGGACCAAGTAACCGCGGGGAGGTATGTGAAGCTGTCTTCCGATGTATCACGATGAGTTGCTTACTAGAGCAGTCCATCAATCGATTTGATTGAAAAATAGGTGCTTTCACCGATTTCGATGACAATAAAAAATATGGGAGTGTGAAACATTCGTTGATCCTCAATGAATCCAACGTATAGTCGGGTCGTCCTGCTAGTAAATCTAGACCACAAAATAGACAAAATAAAATGCATCCTTATAACCTCCAACTTTAGGACACAGTAAATAAAAAGAAGACAATATGAAAAGAAACTCATTCTGAGACTCAACATCATCATCTCCGGTCTAAACAACGATTTGGGACCGCTAAATGAGTATTCTTTTTATAAATATAAACTTATAACAAAAAATTATCTACCTACTGCAACTGCCAATACTACTGCTTCCTAGTTGAAAAAAAAAACATTGTTATTTTCAAGTCCAATGAAATAAATATATTATTGTTATCCTCTTTATTAAAAAAAGGATTTCAGTAAAAAAGTAATCTATAATATAAATGTAAATCGTCGGTTTGTGCGTATGTATGTATGTATGTATGTATGTACGTACGTATGTATGACAAAAAGTTTCGACGGAGGCAACGGATCCTTTTGAAGCCGGCCTCTCGGACGACAAATATCGAAAAATTTGCCAAAAACATTAATTTCTTCATCCTCGACTGTCATTTTCGTAAGTCATCGCATCGGTTTGATTAACTACGCTTAATTTCAACGTTCAGAACTTCCGGCCGAGCGATGGATACATCCGCTAAGACGTCACGTTTTGTTTTTTTAACCTTTTTTCTCCTTAGCGTTACATGTTCGAGCCTGGCTTTTTTTTAACACCCCTGCCTACTGTTGTTTTGAATCCCCCGTCCACTACTACCACTTTTTACACCCCCGGGTTCCTTACTACACCACCTAAACATCCGGGCAACGCCGGCCACCCCTGCTAGTATATAATAGACTCAAGGCATTGGTAAATAATGATATTTATTTAAAATAGAATAATAAAAATTGAAATCTGATAATTTATAATAAAATTCTCCAGTGACCGAAGCATATCTTTATACTTGCTTTGTGGGTAAAAAAAATATCATTTTACTATTTTTATATACCTGTCAATATGAATCAGTTAATGCAAACCTAATAACATGCTTTCTCAATATAAGTGTTGTTAAAAAAAAGATACGTATTACTTTTTCTTACTTATTACTAAAATAGTCACTGGAGACGTTTGCGCGTTGCTACTAGTGAGATTATATGGATGGATTAATAATTGAAGGTATTTATTAGACGCAATTAGTCAGGGTGAATTAAAACTCAGAACTTAGTAAAGTAGTAAGTAAACAGTAAAAAGAAAAGAAAAACTGATAAAGCAATTTAAATATAGCTGGCCTTAATATCTAATGAAAACGAAAGTCTTTTAGGCATGAAATCTAAAATGGAATGTTCATATAAGTAACATACTCTAATATGTAAGTGAACATTGTTGAAACAAATATGGAAAACCATACGCATAATATATTACATATAAAATAGAATTAGAAACTCCATTATAATTTTAACCGATATGACTGTCAACAGAAGCTAAATATGAAATGTTGTCTCGTGTGAGTTTAGTCCCCCATTCATACGTGCTTCAGGAAGAATGGGTCCAGTCGAATAATTTAAAACGTATGCTAAATATCTTTCTATTTCTCTACTTCCGCCCGGCCTTCTTAATGATTATATTTAAATAATTTCTTAATAGTCTGCATGCATAAAATTTTATCCATAGACACGTGTTTATATATATATATATTATGTATATCTATATTATATATATGTATCTATATTATATATATATATATATATATATATATATACTAGCAGAAGTACCCGTCGTTGACTGGGTTCAAAAAACAGCCCACAGAAAATGGACTGTGATTCATGAAAGTATCATAGGTTATGAAAAAGAGGGGGTTGTAAAGAAATAGGTGTTGATACTCAACAATTTTACCCTAAGCAAAATATGATGAAAGTAAAGATAATTTTCGCGAAAATACATTTTTTTTTTTATATCAACTTTGTTTCCATTCGTAGCCAAGAGTAACCAACAAAATGATGTTTCCTTACAAAGAGAAAGCCTTATATATCTAATAATATAAATATACAAGAAATAAATGTTACCATAGTCAATAAAACTTACTTTTATAGTAGAAAAGTTCATTGGTTTGTATTTTTAAGTAGTTTGTAAAATTTTTTTTTTAATTCACGAACCGGTTTAAAAAAATTAAAATGGCTGCGACTTTGAAATGGGGAGTCCAATTTCCAATTTGAAGGCGCAGCACCTGAGCATTTTGTGTTAACAATTTAAGAGAGTTCCGTCAACGTAAGGAATATTTATAAACATATTTTAATGTTTTCCGTTATTTTGTGCTTGAGAAATATTCGATTATGGCATGTGTAGTTTATATAAAAATTAATTCAAGTAGTTATCGCCTCAAATTTCGTTTTAATTTCGGTTCGTTGAAATTATTTCAAGTAAAGAGCATTAAAAACTATTTCAAACCAAAATATACATGAACTTAACTTTTATTGACTATGGTAATATTTGTATATTTATTTTTTCGGGTAGTAGTTTGTTGGCTTTTCTGCAAATAATAATATCGACGAAATATCGAAAAACAAAGAAAGAAAAACGGGTTTGAAAAATAATGAAGTTTTACTTACTTCAGTAAAATAATCCGAAACAGCAAAAAGTAAACACGTAATTACTTTAGTTTTTTTTAAGTAAAGAATCGATATAAATATGAATAAGAAGAAAATGGCGACCTTTTCAAGCAGAACAGCTTCGTTTCAGTTTTACAGTATTGAACGGTGTAGTATTGGGCCGTCGGATTCAGGGTTGTACTATTGTAATGTAAAGAACACGCAGAAAGGATTGTAATAAACTGAATTCCTTTTAGTACACTAACAAAAAAATCTTAAGCATATATAAATATAAATTCAAATGTTATGTAATTTTTTTTAAAAAGACACGTAATCACGCGAGCAGGATTTTTTCCTTCTTTTGATACGATAACAAGTAACGTTCTTATTTTTTATTATTTATCTATTTATCTATTTTCGAAAGAGTGCCACGTGCAAATGGAGGAGGAAAAACACAGAGTTATGCAAAATGTGTGTCGAAAATTGTCTAAAGTTCCGACTTTGGGGGGGGCTTTCACTTTAATAAGGTGAGGTGAATTTATTCGACACAATATGATTCAACTACAAAAAATAAATAAAAGCTAACGTGAATTAAGATTAAAGTTAAGGTGTTATTGTGGACTCTAACCCCCTTTTAAAAACCTTGTTAAACTTTGTAACATGTTTACATTCGATGGAGGTCAGACGCGAACGAACACCCCATAATTTTATTATACCATATTTCTTCAAACTGAAACATAATTATCAAAGTATACTTACGCAAATAAATAGGAAAAGTCTTTGTTAAAGGTTGTGCCGTATTTCCTTGGAGTACAGGCGCGAACGCAGACCCAACAATTTTATTATGCCATCCATATTAAAGTTGAAACATACTTATCAAAGCATTCTTATGCACATCTATATCAAAAACCTTTGTAACCGTTTTTTTTTCATTTTTTATTTCCATACTTTGGGGGCCAGGCGCGAACGCATACCCCACAATTTTTATGAACCACCGTTCTGTCAGATCAACCATACCCATTCCTGATCCCCGACACATCTTCTATCATTATATGTAATCAGTTTTTTAAAATAGTCAACCATATAGGAGCCTATTCGTGACAAAACATACACACACACGTTCAGCTTTATATTATACTAGCGGGGGGTACCCGGCGTTGCTCGGGTATTTTGAGGTGTGTTTCGTTTTGGATAAATCTAAACTCCGCGGGAGGGGGGTTTAAATAATAAAAAAAGTTTTGTTAGGTGAGTATGAGGATCGAACCCGAACCCTTGAGGCAAAGTTGGAAATTAAAGTGTGAAAAAAAAAAAACGTGCGACGTTAACCACTGGGCAACTGCGACATATAACAGAAAATATGTTTGAATTTATTTATTTAACTATTAACAATAAAATTGACACGTGGCCGCAATAAAAGTTAACTCCACTGCTTCTATTTGACCTCATTAATGAGCGAACTTTTGCTGCGGGTCAGTTTTTGGGGTTTGTTTACCCAACTTTGACTGTTTTTTTCCCCCAAAATGTTGGGGGGAGGGAAACCAGCTCTCCATTGTCCAGATTGAATAGAAATTGTCTGATATATGGAGTTTGGCCTCGCATTGATAAAAACTGATTACTTCTGGGCATTTCTGGCGCGATGCTAGGAAAGCATCGTTTGAATTTAGTTTCATTTTATTTATACTAAAAAGCAGGACAAACATGCGACAGAGCGAAATAGCACGAATCTCATAAAAGTCGACGTAAATAAATTTAGAAGCGACCAGCGTTCCCAAATTGTAGATATTATTCTCTAAGGGCTATATAAATAGTTCTAAGCGATCGTACCCCCCCCCCGGGAACGTGTGCGAAAAAAGCTTTTGCGAGACATACACAAAATGGTCACACAATTTTGCCTTTTATATATATAGAAGATATATATATATATATATATATATTATGTATATCTATATTATGTATATATATTATATATATATATTATGTATATATATTATATATAATATATATTATATATATATTATGTGTATATACATTATATGTACATATATTATATATATTATATACATTATATGTATATATATTATATATATTATATATATATACATGTATATATTATATATATATTATATATATATTATATATATATATTATATATAAATGGATATATATATATATAAATGGAAATGTATAAAAAAGTATACGAAAAGTATAAAAGCTTATAACATTTCTTTATTCGTTTTCAATCGGTGACGTGCAGGAATACAAAATTATATTATGAAAAAAAAATTTAAATGTTTTTTTACTAGTACATAATTTACGACCGATCCTTCAGTCTTCATCAATTCATGTATATGTACATCATGTTTCCTCCATAACATATTTCATTAAATGAAGTAGACGTTTTTTTTCTATTAATTCTATTTTCGATCCTATCCACCTTCCGATTAACAGTCTTAACTTCTGTCGGGAACTGGCTGATTCAATCACCACATTTATTTTAAGTCCTTCAAGATTCATCGTCATGGATAAATTAATTTAACTAGTTTTGAAAAATTTATAGAGTTATTTTTTCTCATTGGCTAATTATTTTATTTATCTTTAATAATTAACCAATGAGGAAAAAATATAAATAGTTCAAAACCAGTTGGATTAATTTATTCCTGACGATGGATCTTGGAATTTTTTAAAAATTACTCGGACTTATGATAAATATGGGGATTACATCATCTAGTCACCACCATAAGTGAAAACTGTTATCCGGAAGTTGGAAATTGTCGAAAATAGAATTAATAGACGAAAACCGTCTGTTTTATTTAATGACTAGCGGGGAGGGGGTACCGGACGTTGCCCGAGTGTTTGGAGGTGTGTGTGGTCGGGTGGAGGCGGAGGTGTTAATGAAAACCTAAGAATAAGCGAGGTAAAAAAAGAAAACAGAAAAACGAACGTTAAAACTTAAGCTGGGGTACTCGTGCGGTTGGAGGGACGTAATCAAAACATCGAAAAAAACACAAAAAAACTGATGTAAGACTAACGAGCGATGTTAAATGTAAAAATCGAAAAAACAAAAACAAAAAAGAAAACTGAAAAACGAAGTTAAAACTACCCCCTTCCCCCCAAAAAACACGTGAAAAATGGCTTAAATAAGCCTGTTTCAATATTAAAATTTAAAAAAATCGGTGGGTACCCGGGTGTTTTTGGGTGAGTGTGGTCGGTCGGGGCTGGGGGTGTTAATGAAAACCTAAGAATAAGCGAATTAAAAAAAAAACAGAAAAACGAACGTTACGTGAAAAATGGCTTAGATTACACTGCTTCAATATTAAAATTTTAAAAATCGAAACATCTCATACCACGAATTGAACCCAAAAACGTGTAGATAATGACCCAACGCTCTAACCAACTGAGCTAACACGACACACATGAAATTCTCTCAGTTCTTAAAATATTTAAACTAAATCAGGTCATGACGTTGTCTGACGCATGCGTAGAACTGATCTCGTCATGGGAGGACGGTTTAAGCTGACCCCCTCCTGTAGAAAATTGTTGATTTCAGGGTGATAAAATAAACGCTTTTGGCCAATTTTTCGATATTTGTTGGGCGAAGTATGAAGCTTCAATATGAGACCAAATTTGTTAATTTTTGTTCTGTCCGTCGAAAGTTTTTAGCAGACACACAAACATACACACATACATACCCGGCGTTGCCCGAGTGTTTGGAGGTGTGTGTGGTTTGTTAATGAAAACCTAAGAATAAGTGAAGTAAAAAAAGAAACAGAAAAATGAACGTTAAAACTTATCTGAAAAATAAAGCTGGGCAGGGGGGGGTACCCGGGCGGTGGGTAATCAAAACATCTACAAAAAAACTAAAAAAAAAACTAACGTAAGGCAAACGAACGATTGTAAATGTAAAAATCAAAAGAACAAAAACAAAAAAGAAAACAGAAAAACGAACGTTAAAACTAAAAACAAAAAAAAAACACGTGAAAAATGGCTTAAATAAGCCTGTTTCGATATTAAAATTTAAAAAATCGGTGGGTACCCGTTTGTTTTTGGGGGTGTGTTTGTACGGTCGGGGTGGGGTGTTAATGAAAACCTAAGAATAAGTGAAGTAAAAAAAAAACAGAAAAACGAACGTTACGTGAAAAATGGCTTAAATAACACAGCTTCAATGTTAAAATTTAAAATATCGAAAATAAAATCTCACACCAGAATTCGAACACAAAACGTTTTGATAATGACCCAACGCTCTAACCAACTGAACTAACAGGACACACATGATAGTCTCTCAGTTCTTCAACTATTTAAACTAAATCAGGTCATGACGTTGTCTGACGCATGCGTAGAACTGATCTCGTCATGGGAGGACGGTTTAAGCTGACCCCCTCCTGTAGAAAATTGTTGATTTCAGGGTGATAAATAAAACGCTTTTGGCCAATTTTTCGATATTTGTCGGGCGAAGTATGGAGCTTCAATATGAGACCAAATTTGTTAATTTTTGTTCTGTCTGTCGAAAGTTTTTAGCGGACACACAAACACACATGCATGCATACACACATTTTCGCTTTTATATATATAGACTAGCGGGGGTACCCGGCGTTGCCGGGGTGTTTCGGGGTGTATGTGCTCTTAAATTAAAAAGAAACCGAGGGGGGGTAAAAAGTTTTGGTAAGGTGGTAAGATCGAACCCGAAGCCCTGAGGCGAAGTTGGAAAATAAAATGTGAAAAAAGCATGAACCGTTAACAGTTCAGCCAGCCAGAATGATTTACTGAAATATGTTTTAATTTATTTAAGTAAGAACAAAATTGACAGGTGCCCGCACGGAAGTCGTAGAGTTAACATTTTGTGCGAGCGTTACGACGAGGACGACGACGACGACGACGTCGTAAGAAATAGCTATTCAGCAGTTAACATTTTCAACGGGACAGTGTTTAATGAGGTCAATGACCAGGTTTGTTTATTAGGGGAGTGTATCGTGTTAAAATGAAAGCAACCATCTGATATGATGACGGTATGCTGGCGTTGACCAAACGTTACATCGCTTTCTAGAGACCATTGGCGCCAGCGGGGGGGGGTACACGGCGTTGCCCGAGTATATGGAGGTGTGTGTGGTTTGTTAATGAAAAACTAAGAACAAGCGAAGTAATGAAATAAAAAATAAAAACGAACGTTAAAACTTAAGCGAGGGGTACCCGGGCGGTGGGGGGGGGGGGTAATCAAAACATCGAAAAAAACTCAGAAAAAAAACTAACGATTGTAAATGTAAAAATCGGAAAACAAAAAAAGAAAACTGAAAAACGAACGTTAAAACTAAAAAAAAAAAAAAAACGTAAAAAATGGCTTAAATAAGCCTGTTTCGATATTAAAATTTAAAAAATCGGTGGGTACCCGGGTGTTTTGGGGGGGGGGGTGTCGTCGGTCGGGGGTAGGGTGTTAATGAAAACCTAAGAATAAGCGAAGTAAAAAAAAAAAAACAGAAAAACGAACGTTACGTGAAAAATGGCTTAAATAACACTGCTTCAATATTTAAATTTAAAACATCGAAAAAAAAGACATCTCACACCACGATTCGAACACAAAACGTTTAGATAATGACCCAACGCTCTAACCACCTGCGCTAACACGACGTACATGATATTTAGTCAGTTCTTCAACTATTTAGAGTAAATCAGGTCATGACGTCATCTGAAGCATGCTTAGAACCGATCTCGTCATGAGAGGTCGGTTTTTTCTTTACCCCCCCTGTAGGAAATTGTTGATTTCAGGGTGAACAAATTAACGTTTTTGGCCAATTTTTCGATATTTTCGGGCGAAGGATTGAGCTTCAATATGATACCAATTTTGTCAATTTTTTCTCCGTCTATCGAAAGTTTTTAGATGACACACAAACACACATACATACATGCACACATTTTCGCTTTTATATATATAGATCTCTCTCTCTCTCTCTCTATATATATATATATATATATATATATATACATACAATGTTTTATTAACTATTTGCTCTTATATATATATATATATATATATATATATATATATATATTTAAAATGCACGTGTGCGTGTGCCTTTGTATTTGTAGTTAGTGTATTTTTGTAAACTAAGAGATTGACAATGATCCTTTTCACTGTATCTATTCTGTTATATCTGGTCTCTCAAACACGTTTCTTTTATTAATAATGTGCAACGACGTGATCGTCAATCATGGGGGCCGGTGTGATAACGCATGTCAAATTGAGAGACACGAATGCTTAATTTTCGACTCTTGATCAAAACGGCAACCTTTTTAGAGACGAGAGCAGAATATAAGTATATTATTGCCAGCTCGATCCAGACGTTAAGACATTGTTGACAAATGAAACAAATCTCTCGGCTAAACACCGTTATTACTCGCTGAACAAGAAAGAAGATGAGGAATTAAACATAACAAGAGTCAACGAAATGCGGACGAGGTTGGGGTTTGATCCTGACGACGCTTGGTTATTTTCAGGGTGGATTCGCCATTTCCTTCCCGATCGGCGTACATATTTGTGCCAGAGATAAATCCTCCCGATCGAACCGCTAATCTTTATCTTCATCTTTGTCAATTCATCATCGCAGGTGACGTGGTGTCTTCGGCGAACTTATCGAAATAACGAACTCTATGTGCAACTCGATGTTGTAGTTAAGATTCAGTGTTTACGTGATCCGTCTCCCTTCTTCGTAATCTATTATTTGAAATATTTCCATTCAAGTTTCTGACAAGACGTTGAGTTGTCGGTTATCTTGTCAATATGGATGCAAACAGAACAACAGCTCATCAGAGATGACAACTTTCAAAAACAGGCGACATAGTTGGTAAAAGAATATCTCTGAAATGTATTACTATTATTATATAATATCATCATCCCAATAGGATATATATATATATATATATATATATGTGTGTGTGGGGGGGGCAAAAAAAGATGAAATTTTGAGAGCAAGAGAAAAAGAGCGAAGCAAGAAAGTATAGTGTACCTACAATAAAACTTTTATGAAACAAAAGAATATGTATATTTATATATATATATATATATATATATATATATATATATATATATATATATAAAGATAGATAGATAGATGGATAAGTTTTATTTATATAGATAAATATTACATATTTACATATTTATATAAATAAGATATTATATTTTGCATTTTTTTATTGAGCACTCTTAATTTCGTTTTAATTCACGAGTTTCATCTTGAATACCATTAACTTGATATATATATGTGTATATATATATTTATATATATGCATGTATATATATATATATATATATGTATATATAAGTATTTGTATGATATTTTTTAATACCTTCAGACACTAGTGTCTCCTTCTTTTCAGGAATACTCAGTGCAGGGAGTTCCGAGTAACGTTACTCGGGAGATTCGAACCCGGCGACGTAACTAGCCATGATTCCATTTGCCTAGAACGAACCGCTCGGAAAAGGTTAACTGCGGAAGAAACATAGTTGAAATTAACGTTTATATGAAGCATAAATGTTATTTAAGAAAGTCGAGAGTGATCATGTGATTTTAACATCACGATCTGCACACGTAGGCTTAAGTGACCGACTTTTTTCATTTTAGCATAAACTGTTCAACAATAAATACAAAATGCTTAAATTATTCAGGCACAATTATTACTATTTTTTGTAATACCTATAGACACTTATGTTTCCTTCTTTTCGGGTATTAACAATGCAGGGAGTCACGATTACCGCGGGTCGGGAGATTCGAAGCAGGCCACGAAGCAATCTTTGGCTCAATTAGACAGGAACTAGCCGCTCGGCAAATAAATAAATATATAAATATATATATATGTGTGTGCGTGTGTGTGCATTAGTAAAGTGTGTATATATATATATATATATTTATATATATGTATGTATATATACATATATATATATATATATATATATACGTATGGCACAATTACGTCGACACGCCGGTTCTCGGCAGATCACCCAAGTTAAACAACGTTGAATTTGGCCAGTACCAGATGGTTGACCATTTGGGAAGACTAGGCGCTGTATGTACCGCTCCTAGTCGTAGATATTTCCAGGTTAGTATCTAGAGGCGCATTAATTCACTGGGAGCGAAGCACCCCCAGTTTTAGTTAAGACATGCATCTAGGAGAATGTAACTCTGATGGAAAAACCTATGTTGTACTATGTGCTTTGGCATTTTGGCAGTCGTCTCCACCGACAAGGATTAGCAGAAATAGCAAAAAGGGTGGTTGGTTCTACACAAAGCCTTCACCACTATAAACAAATCATCTGTATGGATTTCCGAATAACTCAATTGTTGTAGCGGAACCTCGTGCGTCGAAAGCGATGGGAAATATCACACACACATACATACATACACACACACACACACACACACACAAAGCAAATAGTTAATAAACATGTTAAAAACACTTTGAAAAAGAGTTAAAACATATTTAATCTGAAAAGGAAACTCAAAATAAGTGGATAGTCCTTATTCCGCGGAGTTTCGAAGAAATACTTTCCTTCTCATCAGAGGGTAGGAATTAGCAAAATGCGGGATCGGATTTTGCATACAAAAGTATTTGATGAAACTGCAAGTAAGTCAAAGATTTTATTTGATAGCAAAAAGTGAAACCGAGTGAATATGGTGGAGAAAAAGGTGACTTCACGCGAATGGATAGTCTGGTGAAAGGTAAATTATCCAGTGACGGTAAAGCCCAAAATTATAAATCCAAGAAAGTTAATTGAATTTCCAGTCGCACAAGTAAAATCCAGGGAAATCACGTAATTGGAAGATGGTCCAAAATAATCCAAAAAGCCGAAATCCATGGAATAATTCACAAATATGTACAAGGAAAAGAGGGAAAAATTCCAATAATATTAATAAAGGAAAATAAGATATGCGTTTGACACGGGTGCAGAGCCCAAATATAATTATATATATATATATATATATATATATATATATATATATATATATATATATATATATATATATATATATACTAGCAAAAGTACCCGTCATTGACTGGGTTCAAAAACAGCCTACAGAAAATGGACTCTGATTTATGAAACTATGATAGGTTATTAAAAGGAAGGGTTGTAAAGAGATAGCTTCGAATTCGGGGGTATCAAAACCAAAACAAAATATAATAAAAGTAAAAATAAATAGATAAACCCCATAATTTATTATACCACACCTGTTCACACTGAAGCACTTATCACAATATTCTGTGGATCTATATTAAAAAACGTTGTTAAACTTTGCGACATGTTTACATTCTGTGGAGGTCAGGTGTAAACGAACACCCCATAATTTTATTATACCATATTTCTTCAAACTGAAACATAATTATCAAAGTATACTTACGCAGATAGATATGAAAAGTCTTTATTATAATTTGTTTCTATTTCCATTCTATGGAGGCCAGGCGCGAATGCAGACCCCGCAATTTTATTATACCATCCCTATTTAAGTTAAAACACACTTATCAAAGTATTCTTATGTATATTCTATCTATATAAGAGCCAGGTACGTCCAAGGATGGAATACTGTTGCCACATCTGGGCAGAAGCTGCTAGAAAGTACTTGTCCTTCCTTGAGAGAGTTCAAAATAGACTTCGTAGCCTCGTAGGAGATGTCCTTTTCTCTTCCCTGCAACATCTGTCTCACATAAGAGATGTTGCGAGTTTGTCTCTGATGTATCGTTATTTTCATAGAAAGTGTTCGACTGAGCTTCAGTCGATGGTCCCCCCTCACCAAACTTTCACAAGAAACAGTCGTCTAGCTGAAAACACAATCAATAATTCCCCCCACACTTTATCTGTGCCTAAACCTAAACGTAGATTCCATGAACAAAGCTTCCATGAAGCTTTCATGAACTGCACGCCTGTGGAATTGTCTTCCGTTTTCCTGCTTTCCAGCTGACTACAATATGGTTGTGTTCAAGTTTAACGTAAATAATTTCTTGATGAGCCGTTCCATATAAGTTATCAAATTTACCGAATTTTCATTACTAATGATTACTATATTGTCCAATTTCTACTGTACACTCTACTGCACACCCTTGTCCTTGAGTGACCTCTTGGCCTTGATAATGTGGTGATGCCTGTGTAAAAAAAAAATAAATGTACATCTATATCAAAAACACTTGTAAACATTTTTTTTTTAATTTTTAAATTTTTTATTTCCATACTTTGTGGACCAGGCGCGAACGCAGACTCCACACTAATGATTAAGCACTCTTCTGTCAGATCAAACATACACATTCCTGCGTCTCGATACATCTATTATTACATGTTATCAGTTTTTTAAAATAGTCAACCATATAGGAGCCTGTTCGAGACCACAGTTTAGTGAAAAATAGTATGTAAATCACGATAACATTATTGAGGATTAAATATTACAGAAAGATAAAGTCCACTTGTTACTGCCATAATAGAAATAAAAGGTGAAATATAAAAACATTCGCAAAATAAAAAAACAAAAAAACAGGTATCCTTTTTCTATTTAATTTCATCATTAACAGTCGAGTTGCTATTCTCATCGAGTGCATTAAAATTCATAAGAATTTATTGACCACAATAAAGTTTACATAATAAACTCCGCTTTTATTTTTCTTTCTAAATAACTGCCTTTTCACGCTTCCTGGAACTTTCTACCTGGGTTCCCTGAATATTCTGTATACAACATCTCCATTCTTCTATATAAATAAAACAGTAGATGGATGTATGCGTGTGTCTGAAAATATTCAAGCGATAAACTCTTTAGCTACTGGTCACATGACACTAAAATTAACAGGAAATAGTAATCATATACCAAAGGTGTTTTATAACGTGTAAAATATTTTTTCGGATACAGAAATATGTCGAAAAGTTGAAATGCAGCACATTAATGCCGACACATTTCTATTACGTTTGCGCATGCGCAAAGTTATTCATAGCATAAAGTGTTTTAAGAATTGTCGATAGCTCAAACGGTAGGGAACGTGGCTGGAGCGCCAAAATTTGGGCTTCTGTTCTAGCTGATTGCACCCAAGTAATTTTTTGTATAACTTCAAATCAGACTATATATTAGGTACAATGTAACATTCAATTGAGAATTGTCGTTCTAATAGAAATGTGAAATCCGCATGAATTAAATATTTTTCGACCAGGTAAGGCAGGTCTCACCTCCCTTGTCGCTAGTAATATGTTTAAGAGAACTGACATGTCTATATTATGTTTAGTTCCTAGCATATCATAAGCTTCCCCGAATAACATAATTCATAGTATTCAGACTGCGATATAAGACAATCACAAACATAATTACTCAAAATTTCAAAGTTGGATTTGCAGATTTTTTTCTAGCACTATTCCGTGCCCATGCGTAATTACCACGTGGTTAGTTTGCTTTAAGCCATTTCAATACCTAGTTTCTAAGAGCCTTATAGTAAATACTAGACTACTACACACACACACACACCATTACTCCTGATCTTAAATGGAACACGTATATCAAATCTGTTGCCAAGGCCGCTGGAAAAATGGTGGGATCTTTCTATCGATCCAGTAGATATCTCACTGCTGATGCTATTCTCTACCTATATAAGAGCCAGGTACGTCCAAGGATGGAATACTGTTGCCACATCTGGGCAGGAGCTGCTAGAAAGGACTTGCCCTGCCTTGATAGAGTTCAAAATAGACTTCGTAGCCTCGTAGGAGATGTCCTTTTCTCCTCCTTGCAACCTCTATCTCACAGAAGAGATGTTGCGAGTTTGTCTCTGATGTATCGTTATTTTCATAGAAAGTGTTCAACTGAGCTTCAATCTATGGTCCCCCCTCGCCAAACTTTCACAAGAAACACTCGTCTATCTGTAAACACTATCAATAATTTCCCCCACTCTTTATCTGTGCCTAAACCTAAACGTAGATTCCATGAACAAAGCTTCTTTCTTAGAACTGCACGCCTGTGGAATTGTCTTCCGTTTTCCTGCTTTTCGGCTGACTACAATATGGTTGTGTTCAAGTCTAAAGTAAATAAGTTCTTGATGAGCCGTTCCATATAAGTTATTAAATTTACCAAATTTTCATTACTAATGATTACTATATTGACCAATTTCTACTGTACACTCTTTAACCCTTATCCTTGAGTGGCCTCTGGGCCTTGATAATGTGGTGATGCCTTTGTAAAAAAAAAGAAAAAAAACACACACACAGACTAACACGCACACAAATATATATATAGGCCGTTGGTTCAGTATGTTTTATTAGCTATGGAATTAATGTGTAAGCGTGACACTTGTGACGTAAAGAAAATAGTTTTTGTGACGTAACAGAAATATTTATATGAAAGTATATAAAATTATTTGATAAGTGGTTTGCCATACTTATAGGTAAATATGCACTGAACAGATACCATAATACCTTAAGTAGAATTCAAATTTTGTCATATCTTTCAATTTAAACGCGAAAAGAAAACAAATGGGACGCTGAAAAAGTACACAGTAAAACAATACGTTTTATTGTCGCGTTGATTATTTATTTATAATGCAAATTAAAAAACATATTTTCAGGGTTATTTATTTATGTTGGTAGTGTAGAAGAAAATGTATGAATGTTTTTAAGAAAGGTGTATTGAAAAATGAAGAATAAAAAAGAAATGAAGACGGTAGGTAAACCGCCGTTGTAAAATGCTCTTTTGGTTGTCAACGGATTAAATTAGATTTATTTGTAAGAAAATTGCGTTAAAATAACTTAAACGTAATACGAGAATGAACGATGAAATAAAAATGCAGAAAGTATTAACAATTGGTTATTTGGATAATTTAAACGAGTAAAAAAACAATTGGAACGCTGAAAACGTACACAGTAAAACTATACGTTTTAATGTCGCGTTGATTATTTGTTTTTGGATGCATGCGAAACTTGAAGTCGTAAATCGGATGTTGGGTTGCAGCACCAGTTACAAGGTCATTTGAGTTTATGATTATATAGAATAGCATTGATTTTGTCGATAACTTTATAGACATTCTTCTATCTCTAATAAAAGGCCCGAAGGTGCAGTGGATAAGGGCGTTGAATCTGGACGGTTCCAGGCGACCACTGTCTGAAGACAGCGGTTGCACTCCTGCTCAAAGCAGGCCGGACGATAGTTGGCCAAACGTGGTGAGACGACAACAACTATGGAAGGCAGTAATTACTGAGGATATAATCATTCCTTTCCAATTGCGGTTAATCATCTGAAGAAGTCCATAGAAATAGTTTGCAGAAACGTGGTCAAACAACAATTACAAAAGTAATAATCTGCAAATAAATTAATATACAACTTACTGATCCCAAAGAATTCTCATATACATATAAATCATGTGACCTAATGCTCTTCATTTCATTATATATATATATATATATATATATATATATATATATATATATATAGATAGATAGATAGATAGATACGTATATGAGTCATATATATTATATATATTATATATTATTTATATTATAGTATATATATTATTTATATTATAGTTTATATACATAATATATATTATATATGCATTATATATTATATATACATTATATATACATTATATATATTACATATATATCCATTATATATATATTACATATATATGCATTATATATATATTACATATACGTATGCATTATATATATTACTATATACATTATATATATACATTATATATGTATATATATATATATATATATATATATATATATATATATATATATATATATATATATGCAAACGTGTGTGCGTGTGTGTGTGTGTGTGTTTTCTTTCATAGGCTTTGAAATGTTCGATTATAGCGCATGTGGAAAGGAATAAATCTTATTGAAATCACAAACTTTGTGCACCTATTGATCTGTATTTAAGACCCATCATAATATCTTTATATGATTCATCTCCCAACTTTGTTATCAATCATTGCAAATACTTTGATATTTGTTACCGGCAAGTTGTCGTTTATCTTATCAATATTGACACGAACAGAACAATCGCCCTTCAAAGATGACAACATTTAGAACAATAACAGAGTTGGGAGAGGAAAAGCATAGAGATTTCTTCTATTATTATACGAAATAATGGCGTATATACTTGCATATACACGCGCATGCATATATATATATATATATATATATATATATATATATATAAAAGTGAACGTGTCTGTGTGTCTGTGTATCTGTGTGTTTGTCTGCGTGTCTGTGTACATTTCCCTACGCAATAACTGTGACAATTTTTAGTCTACAGTTCGAAATTTGATATACAGGGTACTGAGATTTGGGAAAATCTTTGTGATCGGCTTTCGGCCAGAAATTTGACTATTAAGGGGTCAAAGCTTAACGATTTGACTTCTCCGACAATTTTAGGTCTAAACACTTGTAATTTTAAATATAGGTTCCTTGTACATGGATCTAACTTAATAACTCCAAACCCAAAACAATAAATTTTAAGGGGTCATAATATGGGTCAAAGTTACCGATATATAAAAATATGTATGGATGTATGTCTGTATGTCTGCCTAAAACTTTCGACAGAGGCGACGGATTTTACAAAGATCAGTATCGTTTTTAAGTTCGACATTTCATACGATAAATATCGAAAAATTGGCTAAAAACATTAACATCTCCACCTTCAACTGGGCACTTGTCTACAAGGGCGGGGGATCACTTTTTCGCTGATATTTTTTAAAGTTATCCTCTCCTTATAATTTAGACAATGTTAATATAATTCATTTTAGGTTTGGCGGGGGTCGTAACCGCAATTTTTTTCACCCGTTCCTTTCCTCCTTCGCGGTACGGGTTCGAGTCTGCCTTCCTACTACCACTTTTTTTTCTTTTTTGGTCAACAGACACATACAAACACCCGGGTAACGCCGGGCTGAAATGTTAGTATATATATATATATATATATATATATATATATATATATAATTAAAAAATGGAAACTATTATATATATACACAACAAACATATATATACATATATATACATATATCTATACAAATATATACATATATCTATACATATATCTTACTCTCTCTCCCTCTCTCTCTATATATATAAGTGAAATTGTCTGTGTGTGTATCTGTCTTTGTACAATTCCCTACCAAACTACTCTATCAATTTTCAGTCTAAAGACGCGAGATTTAACATAAGTGGTATTAAGAATTTGAAAAAATCTTTTTGCTCAATTTTCGGCCAGAAATTTGGCTATCAAGAAGTCAAAGTTTAGCGATTTGACCTTTGAAAGCTCTACAAAAATTCCGCCGTCAATTTTCAGTCTAAACACTTGAAACATTAAATCTATGTTACTTGGGCATTGATCGAAGTATTTAATTTGATTTGAGCCCAAAACAATAAATGTTAAGATATCAAAATTGAGGTTAGGGTTAGGGTTAGGTTTAGGGTTAGGGTTTAATTTGATTTGAGCCCAAAACAATAAATGTTAAGATATCAAAATTGAGGTTAGGGTTAGGGTTAGGGTTAGGGTTTAATTTGATTTGAGCCCAAAACAATAAATGTTAAGATATCAAAATTGAGGTTAGGGTTAGGGTTAGGGTTAGGGTTTAATTTGAGTTGAGCCCAAAACAATAAATGTTAAGATATCAAAATTGAGGTTAAATGAAAAATAAAAAAATTGACCTCGGCGGTCTCTAACAAATTACTCAGCCAATTTTTTGTCTAAACATTTGAAATTTTACATAAAGTGTATGTAGACAGAGGGTAAACTTTTTAACGATTTTTTGCCTAACATTTCGCTGCCAAGGGTTCAGAGTTTAAAAGATTTGACCTTTGCGGTCTCTACAAAACTGTTCAGCCAATTTTGGGTTTAAATATTTGAAATGTTGCATAAAGGTTATTCAGACATAAGCAAGCTTTTAAATCAGTTTGTGGGCGAAATTTTGGCTGCCAAGATGTCAAAGTTGAAAGAGTTGATTTTTGCTGATTCTACCAAACTCCTCCGCCAATTCTGGGTCTAAACATTTGAAAGTTTAGATATAAGTTACTTGCAAATGAATATATATACATACATATATATATATATATATATATATATATATATATATATATATATATGCACATAGATTATAAACAATATATAGGGCCCGAGCAATACCGGCCTGAACTGCAGGTATATATATATATATATGATTGCAACGTCTTGTCAAACGAGTGCCACTCCCTCAGACATTTAAAATCTATGAGTCCAAATGTCTGAGGGAGTATCTATACAAATATGATGTTACAGAGTCTTAGCTTTGTAAGACAGCTAAGTCTCTCTCTCGGTTCAAAATGTTGAGATCCAGCAACAAGCAAGAGCAAGATAGCCAGCAACAAATTAAACTGCAGACCAGCTTAATGCGGGTACTGGTCTTCCGCTTTATGGTTTTTTAAATCAGAGATTTGCTTCTCCTAGAAAGGTTGCCTTCACCACGGCTTACGGGAGACCTCTCTACCCCAACACACACACACACACACACACACACACACACACACAAATATACACGATGCTAGTTGGCCGTTGACCCAGAAAAAAGTTCATTCGCCCTTTGGAAGGTCTTGTTTTTAATCCTTCAGGGAGACTAGCCGCCCTCCTCACCAAACAAGTCTGGTGGGGGAACCAGTTTAGTCGCCGGTGACCCGACCATGAGGCAGGTAGTACTGGGTTACATGGTTCCTGTAGCATATGAAATGACTTGACATATATATATATATATATATATATATATATTTAAAAATTCAAACAAAATCTCATACAATGTTACCACGAATTACCTATGTCCATTTGATATGTCGTATTGATACTATTAATCAATTTCTAAAATTAAATTTCTTTATTTAATTTAAATTATTTTTTTCTAATCCGGACTAATCAACTAAGTTATATTGTTGCGATTCTACGTAAGTTTCGTAACTGGAATTTACTTTGTTATTTACAAAAATATCGACGAACCTGATCATGTGATTCATGAAAAGTTTTTGTTTAAAACTTATCCAATAAGGAAAGAAAGTTTAACATTACTTTATACTTAGTTCATTCTTGCTCTTCGTTTAAAATTAAGGATCTCAATTTATTTTTTATTTTATTTTCTTTCGTTCCTTCCTATTAAGATTTACGATTATCGGATATTTTAGATGTAGAAAGGGAGGTTGCTTTGTACGTTCGAAATTTTAAAGATTTAGTTGAATTATAAGTTACCAAAGTCCTAATATATATCCATAACGATGAAAGGGAAGTAACTCAAGCCGTTCTATGTTTCTAGGTTGGGTAAATTCCTAATATGTATTTATGATTTATATATTAATTAAATAAATCCAATCAAAACTAGGCTAACCTATTCAAAATATATTTTTATATGGTTAAAATATGTATTACAAACTTATACTTTGAATAGGTTATCCTAGTTTTTTTTTAATGAAGATTCGAAAATACGTAAATATATAAATCTTAAAAAATACTTGCAAGGATGTGATATAAGTAAAATATAGAACTAACGATGAAATACACTATTTGTCGCAATTAATCCATTCTTTGAAGTCTTGGTTTTTTGTTAATATATATATATATATATATATATATATATATTGTTTTAACAAAATCAAGACATCAAGGAATAGATTGATTGCAACAAATAGTGTATTCATGAATGCTCAGTTATGAAATATGATAATTTTGTAGCTTACAGTTTAAGTCATCTCTATTTGGCTTAAAATTTATTGGTATATGAACGATTACGGAATTATATAAACCAAGTAAAATTCGGAATCCTACAAATAAGACTATATATATATATACATATATATATGTTTGTATATATTATATATATGCATATATATATCTATATATGTATATATGTGTGCATATATATGTATATATATATGGATATATACGTATTTATGTATATATATGTATATATTTACATATATCCATATATGCATATATATATATATACTTTGTTAAAATTAAACTATAACATAATAGATAAACGTCATAATTTTATTTTAAAAAAATTAAGTTTAAACTGGAAGTGTACATTCAATATCTTCGTCCTTCAAGAGTTCACTTAGAAGTGAACTCTTGAAGGACGAAGATATTGAATGTACATTTCTAGTTTAAACTTAATTTTTTTAAATAAAATGATGACGTTTATCTATTATGTAAAACCTAATTTTCGATGTGGTTAAGTTTGAAATAATAAAATTTTGTTGGAATAATTGCGCTATTTTAAACACACGTTTTGCATTTGAACTCTTCAACACTCAAATAGCATTTCTACTGGATGTATATAAAAAACTAGTACATTTTTAGAGGTTTTATTTGTTTTTAATTTAGAGTGATACCGTATCCAGTTCTCAGTTGAAATAATGACGTTGAACGTAAGATTATAACGTTTATTTCTTCTTTTCATAATAAGTGTGTATGAAAGTCGCAACGCTAAAATAATTACAATTGTTTTCAACAGTATATTATATCTATACAACATATGATTTATGTGTATAATATCTGATAAAATATTAATGTAATATCTATTATATATAATATCTGATATTATGTATATGTAATATCTGGCATGATATCTATATAATATATATGATACAATATTTATGTGATATTTGATAATGTATTTGATATGATATCTATACTAGCAGGAGAGGGGATGGGCGCACGACTTTGTCTGGACGGAAAATACGCTTTAGTATGATATTTTAATTGGTCCAAATTTCGTATATATTATTATAGTCGTGATTTCAAAAGTAAAATATCAAGCATTAAGGTGCCATCAGGTAGAATTGAAAATGAAACGGTAGCATTGAAAACTGGTGACGTTACCGCTTTACCAACGTGAAACGCATATAAACATATTAATGATTAAAAGTTAAAAATATACTAAGATAAATGTACAAAAAATGTTTAACAATTTTTTTAATTTTGACCCCTTGTTAACCTCTTATGTTATTGATTATATTGAAAGTAAATAAGAAATATTCGAACTTTTGAAGTGACACTGTGCACATATCATGCTCTTTAAAAACTTTTTTGAATAGTCTTAAGAAGCTAAAATAAGGAGAGCGTTTATTAAAAAATACGCAATACGTAATGTTAAAATTTCATAAATATTGGGCGTATTTGATTTTTTAGGAAGGGCTTTCTCCTTCTTTTTGGCTCGTTAACTTGAATTAAACTGCATGTATCCTATAGTGTTTCACTTACGCATAGTACCTATTTACAATCCCTCCCCACGGAACAGAGTTAAACACCGGGGTCGTTTTTTAACGTGGAGAAAAGGTACAAAAATAAAAAAAAATTGTCTCAGTCGTGAAGGACTGTTCATCCACTGAAAGAGACTAAGAAATGGAAGTGCAGCATCTGAAGAACAGATATTACACTGTGATCTTGACCAAAAGAATGTGTGTTATATATGTTCATAATAATAATAATTATTATTATTATTATTATTATTATTATTATTATTGTTGTTGTTGTTGTTATTGTTCGTTGTTATATTTATTATTAAAAGTGAGTCTTAGAGTCTTAGAGAGTCTTATTAAGAGTGATGTTGCGTTCTGTGTTCGTGTTATGAAGAGATTCATATATATAAAATGTTCATACTTAGAAGTGTAGTGAGGAGACAGTGTTGAGACAGTCTTAGTGTTCACATTGTAGATATGAGATGTAGAGACATTTTGTATGTGAAGACATTTTAAAACACAGGATATATAAGACATACAATGATAATTTCCTTTACCTTTTGGTAGAATTACAACACAAAGACGACGTTTATAAAAACACATGACGCGTTTATTTCTTCTTCAACCGGTCGGTGGCTTTCTTAGTCAGGAATTCAAAGTTTTACATTATATGTTTCAAAGGTGACCGTCTCGCTTCCAGACGTTCGATTTACCATCTCTCGACTCCAGACTGTCGGTTCTCGTCCTCAGACTCTCTCTCAGACTCCCTCCGCTTAACTCTAAAGTTTCTAACTATATCGAGAACTTCCCATTTTCCATGACGTCATACACATGTTAAAACATGTGTCTTCTTTCACGTGTTTTGGAAATGCGTGTCCAAAACTTTTTCCTTTGTTTACAAAAGGAATTTGAACCTATATTCCCAGTAACCTATATTTCCAATATGTTAAAAACATGTTTATTAAATTATCATATAGTTGCATTCCTCAATTCAATTTCATAACAGAATTGACAAATGCACATTCCTTTCCTTAAAACTATTATTTTATCTCTAAGCTAAACAATGGTTTGTTTTTACATTCCATTTTCTCATTCTCTCTCTCAATCTATTTCTAAACCTAATTTACGAGGTTCGAATTTCGTCTATTCTATTTCATTTTTACATTTAACTAAATCTCTCTATTTATATACTTACATGAAAAGGGGACACCCCTTATCATGTAACATGTGATATAAAATGCACAATACTCGATTAAATATTAAAGAAGTGAGCCACATACTCAGAAATCCATAAACATATACACGTAAATAGAGATAAGTGATTTTTTGGATATCCTGTATAATTTTTATTCATACTTCAATTTAAAATTTATTTTGTTTTTATTCGTAATTAGCTTTGTTTATGCATTTTTAATTTTTGAGTTGATTCAGTTCTTGTACTATTTGCATTCTTTGGGCGGTTTTTCACATCTTGAGTGATGTTTTTATTATGTTTCTGTCGATGTATATTGTTGAAATCGGGTATCTTCTTGTAAACTCAAGAATTTGCGCGGAATTTTGAAGGAAACCTTTTCTTGTATACACAAGGGTAGCATGCTCCCGTTCCGTCAGTCATGACCGGGAAGATGTTCAAAGTAATTCACAATTGTATTTTGAGCGTCGCCCGCACAAAGTACAACCACAAATTACTAAGGACTTCTACCCAATTGTGGCTGGTGGAACATACTAGCCCGTTGATTAAATAACAGATTGCCTTAGAAATTCTCTGCAGATTCTACATTTCGACAGAAAGATTCCCGAGTTCGACAATGAAACACCTGCAAAACGTCGGATATTATATCAACCGAAAAGCTGTGTATTACACCGGCCTTTCTAACACAAGGGAAATTATACCGGTTCTCGCTATATATATATATATATATATGTGTATATATATATAGTGCCAGTAATACCTACACCGATGGAGGAAGCGATAATACTACCACTTACTAGCTGCGTGCAAGCCAATAATACCCGTTTCCTTCCTTTATACCTATGATCTTAAATACACTAGTTCTTTAAACCAACCTCGACTTGATTTTCTTCTTTTTACTATTATGCCACGACACAACACCGTGGCAAAGAACACCTAAGATAAGAATAGTCTTGCTTATTTGAATGACCCTTTTTTAATTTGGAATTCGTCTTTTTCCACTTACTGTTGACATTTTTTTAATTTGATTTTCAGTGTTTTAGGTAAGCATGTGTCGTTCAACAAGCGCCATTAAAAAGAAAACAATGGCATGTTATTTAAACTCAGGGGAATCTGTTTTACGTTTTTAATCTAAAGCAGAGAAAAAAGAAGATAAAGACATAAAATGAACAGAAAACGATTCTAATCATAGCGAAGAAGATTTTAATCGATTTCTAAATTGGAATTATCATTGAAGCATTCAACAAAGTCCGTACTCTGTTTATGAATCCAAGTTGGTTCAAACTCATCGATTATAAACCAGTGCACTCATCTCGTTTATGTATAGACTAACGTGTGTAGAGTCGATGTGACCGCCTCATCAAAAAAATCAACATAAAAATAATAAAACAACAAATACATCAATATATGTTTATTTTATGTTTTCTATCCTTTATTTTTACTACAGCAAACACGACATATTGCTACTTGCACGTAAGGGTCTAGTGTCCGTTTAACAGGATGAGTAACTAGAAAACCGAGATTTCTGTTCACATTACATTTAAAATTCTACAAGTTAGTATAGTCAGGAAAACAGGAAACAGGGAGGGAATTCCGAAGTCTAGCAGTCCAGGGAATTAAACTATTAGAGCACAAGATTCCCAGCATTTAGGGATTTTAACAGTGAAAGAATGTGATTTCTATGCTGGTTGAAGTGGTAGTAAATATTGCTCCGAAAGTGAAAACCAGTGCTATGAGTTAAACGGAACACATTTTATTACAGTACTGTTACATGAAAGAGCTGTCTTGTATCATGTAAGTAAGAAGACATACTAGATAAGTGAACATGATATTAGGATAAGCATAGAATCGAACCCTGTAGGCAAGTTTTAAAGATAATGGAAAATGGCATGTTAGAAATTAAGTCCATTGTTAATTCTATTAGAAATAATTAAATATCGTTTATGTTGGAAAAAAGTCGTTTGCTTATTCCTTTAAAAATTTTTGGATAATGAATATGTCAGTTAAAAGAATGAACAATGCAAATTTTAAAAAAAGGTATTGTTTAAAAATAAGTTAGATATTAAACAATTAGAATTGAAGAGTCTTTGTTTGCCAAAAGTGTGTTTGGAAAAAAACAAGATTTGTAAATCCACGTGATATAGTCACGTTTGAGAAACACACTTCTGACGTCATAAACAAAGGGGATTTCTCAATATAGGAATCTAAGAGTCCGAAGTAAGAAGTCAGTTGAAAGTTAAGAGTTCATGAGAGAGAGAGAGAGAGAGAGAGAGAGAGAGAGAGTCAGTTGGAGAGGAGAGCCCCTGAGAAGCGGAGGGAGGAAAAATAGACCATGTAAATCAAAGTTTGAATTCCTACATCATCGATCGGTCGATTGAAGAATAATAGAGAAACCAACTATGTTCGGAACTTTTGTCTCGTGTCGTCATTACTTACAACGAAAAGGTAAATGTGTTTTTATCATCATCTTATAACGAACTCTTGTGTAACCCGCTTCCAAGTATTATGTGTCCTCTCCACCATCATCATAAGTGAAGTATCTCCTCCTCCTCCTCCTCTCTATATGTGTATAAGAACTGTTGTTGCATATATCTCCCAGTCTGTATTAATATAAAACCTCCCAAAATTGTCAGTCATCATCATGACGTAATATATATATATGTAAATGTCTGTCCGTCAGAATTGTCATCACCATCGTTATACATGTGCCCAATATGAACTTCCCTCATCTTTAAATATGAGCCCCCCTCCTGCTACACAACAGTACTAGTGAAACAGACAACATTGTGGCGATACGACCGAGATTAGACTTGACCAATAGTTCCAGGCCAATTAGATTTGAGGTCCTTTTGTGTTCCCTAAGCGTGGTAGATGCACTAGTCAAGATATGGCGACAATATTCTACGGATGAGAAAAGATGCAGAATACTCTCTGCGATTAATAATATTCTAGCTCGGTAGAGGGAGCCCACTTTTTTGCAGCAGTCCCGGCAATGTTCTTATACCTTTAATTCGTCTTCTGGACAAATCAGTTTGCAGAAATGCACTCATAAATTCCTGTGAGCATTTATTTCTGAAAATCATTTTTTTTTTTATAATAAGCAAATTTTGAGCGCGTGAAAAAATGTGAATGAACAGAAAAAAATTACTGGATAGGATAAGCTACTCACGTTCTTCTCCGCTTCTTTAGCTTACTGTATGTTTTTTTTTCGTCCACGATAAAATAACACGATTACAGATGAAGATGCAAATTCTTCAATTTTCACAGAATAAAAATTATTCCTATACGTTCGAACCGATAAATTTACCGATCATGTGTAAAACACTAATGCTTTAAATAAGAGAGAACTTAGCATATCGAATACCAAGACAATATGAAGCACGCTCCTAATATACAGTGAAATATCCATTCGGTCAGATATCCTTTTCGATAAATTTCCGTCAGTGGAATGTATTTCAGCGGAAGGTACACTAAACAAATTGCCCGTCGGGCAAATGTTATCCGCTGTCCAGAAACAATAAAACAAGCTCAATAGCGAGTATTCAAAACCATAACACGTGTCATTGAAATCAGAGTGACTGTCATGTCTACAGCATCAGAATAAGATTCTGTATAAATGCATTCGATAAAAATATTTTATCAACTTTCTAATTGACGTGTTCGATGCTTTCGACTCTAACACATAGAATCTGAATTCTTTACATTAAATGTGACGTTTGGTACAAACTCTGCTTCAAACGTTAAAACGTTATGACGGTTGTTTCCAAAGCTTTCTATGAATAAATGCATTTAAACGAGTTGTTTAAAGAAATCGAATAGAGAACCAAGTCATCACTGGCGATAACATTGAGAGACTTGAAAGTTCACCGTCCAAACAACAAAATCTATCAACAAGTAAAGTTTAAATGCAGTTCGAGATAATAACTGTTTTTCGCCATTCCAGCGTTCTGCTTGTGTCTACTGGCATTGTAAAATATTTAATATGAAACTGATACCAATAAATTCACAGCGGTTCTATAGGACTTCAAAAAATCACTGAAGGGGGTTGAACTTAGCTTATTTATTTTTAATGATATCTTTCTGTAATTTTAACCCGAATCTTACTAAGGCATATGAACATTTGAAATAAATTGCAAAATAAAAACAATCTTTGTTTATGAAAAATAATGTATTTTAAATGTTGTCCATTTTATTATCTCTCACTATGGCAATGTCAAATGGCAACCACGTTCCCCAGACTTGACTAGCCCCGACTTTTTCTTGTGGGGATATCTTAAAGACTAGTCTACGTTAAAAATATCCAAACTCTGATAGACTTGAAGGAAAAAATCAGCAACAAAATAAGGAAGTTTATGGCAAGTGCTCGTCTGAGCTCCAATCTATGCCCCTCTCACCAAACATTCACGAAAAACACTCGTTTGGCTGTAAACACTATAAATAACTTCCCCCACTCTTTATCTGTGCTTAAACCTAAACGTAGATTACATGAACAAATCTTCTTTCTTAGAACTGCACACCTGTGGAACTCTCTTCCGTTTATCTGCTTTCCAGCTGACTTAAATATGGCCGTATTCAATTCCAATGTAAACAAGTTCTTGATGAGCCGTTCTTCTGAAGTAATCCAATTTACCAAATTTACACTTTTAACGATTACTATGATGTTGTCCTATTGACCAATGTACACTCTTTAACCCTCATCCTCGAGTATCCTCTGGGCCTTGACAAGTGGTGATCCATTTGTAAAAAATGTATTTTCAAATAAGTTTTTGTTATAATACCTTTACTTTATATCTCATTTAAAGAACGTTTTCGCACTATTTAATCGTTTATATTACAGTTCTTTTGAAGACCATCACGTTTTCTTTTCAGAACGTTGAATACAAGATGGAAAAAAGGAAATTCACACAATTTTTTTATATCAATTCAAGCTAGACCGAAAAGCTATTGAAATAGCACGCGATATAAGAGAAGCGTTTGGCCCAGAAACCACTACTTAACGCGCAATACAATGGTAGTTTAGGAAATTTCCTGGCGGCGACGGGAGTCTTGAAGATGATAAGCTTAATGGTCGGGCAATCGAATGTTGACAACGATCAATTATGAGCCTTAGTCGAAGCCGATCCGTGCACAACAGTTCGAGAATTTGCTTCTGAATTAGACGTAATGTATACGACGATTTTTAATCACTTGACAGAGATTGGAAAGACAAAAAAAAAAAACTTGATACATGGGTGGCTCATGAATTGAATGAACGCCAAAAGAAACCCGGTTATGAAGTGTCATCTACCCTTATTTTTCACAACAAGGGTGACTTATGATGAAAAGTAAGTTCTTTACGATAACCCAACGAAGCTCTACGACACTCCCCAAAACTAGAGGTGCATCAAAAGAAGGTCAAACCAAGTCTCATTTATTACAGTTTTTTTTTTTTTGCAAGCGAAACCATTAAGGTGGAGAAGTACTGTCACCAAATTGATGAAATACGTCAGAATCTTCGACAACAACACTCAGCCTTAGTCAACAGAAAAGGACCAATTCTCCTCCACGACGATGCCCGGCTGCACGTTGTTAAACCTACCACGCAGAAGTTGAACAAATTGGACTACAAAACTCTGCCTCATCTGCCATACTCTTCAGGCCTCTCACCTAGCGACTACCTCTTTTTCAAGCATCTCGACGACAATATTCTGCGTGAAAATGTAAAAAAATATATAAACACCATAAAAAAAATGCCTCCAGCTAGACCATCGCCACCTGAACGTAAGATCTTTCCGTTACTGACATGAATATACTTGTTTTGCGTTGGGAAAAGTGTGTTGATTCTGTTGCTGCTTATTTCGATCAACAAATTTTAGTTTTGGCTGAGATATGTTTATTTGAATTTAAAAGTAAAAATCTGAAAGAACTTTCTTTTCAACCCGATAAAAATAATCTGAGAAAAAGGATATTATTACTATTTCTAATCGTGGTCTCTTCTCCCATTTCATCGTTACATTTCGGTTCCAATATTGTTGTAATCTCTGAATTAAACCTACATATTAGTCAGTTATCCAACGCAATATGTCCGGCTGGGTTTGTTGTTTCAAAGACCCTTGGCAATTTCACAAAGGCATGTAATTTAAAACATATGTGTTTGTAATAGACGTAGAGAGGACCTACCTCAGAAACGGACGAGAATCTCTCGGCAGTAGGCTGAAAGACAGAAAAAAGAAAAGAAAGAGAGACCCAAGATGGCGGCTGTTGTCTTTTAAAGCCTTCGGTCACGCGCAGATCTTGAGCAATCTCGTGTGGTACATGCAAATTAGGTGTGCCCGAAACATTATGAAAAACGAGTCGCTGGGAGGAGTGAGAGAATCGTTTAAGATACGCGAATAGAGAACGTCGACGTGTATCTCGTGCTGTGAACAACGAACTCTACTCAACTCAACTTGTGACTAGTGAACCTCTGCTTGACGTTTTAGCCAAAAAGTTTTATTGCTTTGCGTTAGACAAAGACTTCTGATGCAGGGTTCTAACGTAACTAAATATAAATTACATTTTAAAGCCGACGTTGTTTTTACTATAAATTTTTCTTTGATAACGAGTTTTCTTGAAATTTGGTATCTCTCATCTCGCCAATCGTCCACACTATAATAAAAGCCAATGTGTAATGATTCGTATCAATATATGTATATATGCATATCCTTGTCATACACAAGCTAGACAAAACAATTTCACAGCGAGAGGAAAAACTAAATAGCAATACTCGCATCGTTAAACCATGATTTGAAACAAGCAACTCTCTCATATAGCATTTTATGTAATAGATTTTTATTTTAAGATTATTTCCTTCTTTTTAATTTCACCTTTATAAAAAAAAATTACGTTATTTTGTATGAATATAGATATTAGTACAAACACTAGCGGAGCATATTTTTCCGTAATTTTTTTTTTTACACAGTGGTCACCACTTATCAAGGCCCGGAAGCCACTCAGGGATAAGGGTTATTGCAAGTACGTACATTACGTTAGTGTGGAGATTTGATGAAGTGTTTACTTAAGGGGGCGGTTCATTAGGAATTTGTTTACGTTGGACTTGAACGCATCCAAGTTGTAGTCAGGTTGGAAGCAAGCAGACAGAACAGAGTTCCACAGGCGTGCAATTCTAAGAAAGAAGCTTTGTTCATGGAATCCAAGTTTTGATTTAGGCACAGATAAAGAGTGGGGGAAATCTTTCACAGTGGATACGGCTAGACGGGTGTTTTTCGTGAAAGATTGGCGAGGGGGGACCACAGATTGGAGTTCAGACGAGCACCTGCCATGGAAATAACGACCTTTTTCTCTCAACTTCCCCTGAGCTATGTTACTGACGGGTTTATACACTGATTGCATATTAATCCATATCGAATAAAGTGTCGGTCATTTTGAAAATCTAATATATAAAACGTAATATGTCTGTTTGTCTGTTTTTATGTTTTCAAACCCTATCGCCTAACGGCGTTAGGGTTCTCAAATAGTTGGGGGAGGGTTTCCGAGCTGTTCTCTTATGGGTCTTTAACCGGTTAAAATAGATTTTAATGGGTCAAAAAATGGTTAAAATTTAAAAAAATGTCATACATTGTGTACATTTATCTTAATTATTTTATTACTCTTAATGTGTCTGACTCGTTGGTACAGTGGTAACGTCACCAACTTTGCATGCTACAGTTTCGGTTTCGATTCTAGCTGATGCCACATACATACTTTTTTTATACTTTTGAAATCACGACTCTATAATAATATAAACAAAATCTGGATAAAGTGATCTATCATATTTAAGTATTTTATGACCGGGAAAATCCGGGTGCACTTCCCGCTAGTCTAATATATAAAAAGCTATATATCTGCGTTTATATCTGTCTCCATATTTTCAAACTCTATCTCATCCGAAACTAAAAGTCGCAGATGGTGGCTAGGGGCCTCAAATGATTGGATTTTTTTACGGCCCATTCTTTTATGAGTCTTTAACAGGTGAAAATAGTTTTTAAGGGGTAAAAATTAGTCAAAATTGAAAAAAATATCGTTAAACATTTTGTACATGCATCTTAGTTTATTTTAAAAATTTTAATCATTTCATATGCGTGTCACGTTACAATGGTAACATCATCAACTTTTAATTCTATTGTTTTGGTTTCGGTTTCGGTTCCAGTTGATAGCACCCAAATACAATTTTTTATTTTACTTTTGAAATCACGACTCTATAATAAAGTATTCGAAATCAGGACAAATTAAAATATTATATTTAAGCGTATTTTACGACCGAGCAAAGCCGGGCCCCCGCACCTGCTAGTAATTTAGCCTATAATAACCGATAATATAAGAAACATTTATTCGATAGATATTTCAATCTATTTCCATTGGAAAAGTAAATAATATTCAAGTAACACATATATTTCATATGTTACTATGTATTTTAAGTGCTGTTTAATGCAAATGTATAGAAAATGTTTTAAAATACGTCTAACACTTGGTTTATACGTTTTTGTATTTGTCGTTGCTACAATCCAATATTATTGCTTTAGTGAAGTCCTATTCTAAGATTGTAATCATTACTCGTATTCCCAATATAACGCAGATTGAAAATGTCTATCATTCTTATATGGACTAGAAACGCCATTTTTGATTTAATGTCTAAATTGATTTCTATATTAGAATATCAATATTCGATTAACAGTTTAGCAAAAGTGTAAAAAAAAAACATATTCGAGAGTTCCATCTTTTTATTGAATTCAATAATAAAGCAAGAGGCATTCTATTTCTCGTATGGTATAATTTTTTGCACGCACTCCTAAAGTAGTCCTCTCTCTCTTTTTGTCTTGCTTCTCAGATAACTGTGACAGTATGATGTCCAGACCTCTCTTCCAGATTTTATACGTAAAGGTTGACTACTCGAAAGATGCAGGGTATATTTTATTTAACCTATGAATGTAGACTCTAAATTTTTATCTTCTAACCTACAATCGCATCAATCAGGACCTATTGTTCACCCCTGAATCAGACAGAAGTTCACACTGACACTAGAAGAATCGGCGATTTCTATTGAAGCGAATAAGCTGTTTATTGTCAATAAGAATCCCTGGACCATCTCTATGTTTAAGTTTACTTTAGTCGAAGTTCTCAGAAATCAAGGGGCCTATTTCCTAAGACTAACACTTGATATGTATATACATACATATATATTCGAATATCCCATTGAAGGTCTGCTTTACCTCTCAAAACCTGAGTTAATATAGAAGTTTGAAACATGGGTTTCCTCTTCCAATTGACCATTTAAATATGCTATAGTATACCTCTCATATAATCTCCTAGTGCTATCAAATTTCAGGACAAGAATTTATCTATTCTGGTGGAGTATCCAGCTTCGTGATGTTACTTGAAATAACATTGATTCGAGAAGTTGAACCATTCCCTATAAAAGGCAGATGGCCATAGCGAAGAAATTTTATTTGAGCGGTGAATACTATGTTATTTTGAATATTTAGTCTGCCATTATTTTCAGAGGAAGTATCTTCATGCCAAATTGTCCCTACAAACTCCTGTACATAGATCTCTTAAACACACTACTGTCTAGTAGACATTCAAGTTATCTGTGTTTCATTTTACTTCAGTCCAAGTTTTCAGAAATCAAGTAACGTTTTTCCTGAGACTAACAATTTATCCCCATATAATATACATAGATATTCGAATATTTGATTACCATTTTCTTTTACCTCTTAAATACTGAGTTAGTAAAAAAGTTGGAAACATAACCCTCTCCCTTATTGACCATTTAGATATTTTATAGTATATCTTTCTTGTGATAGCTTGGAGTTACCTGATTCCAGGAACGAGAATTCTTCTAGTCTGTAGAGTATCTAACTTCGTGCTGCTATTTAACGTTACATCACTTGGAGAAGGTATACAATTCCTTGTAAAAATACATTGTAAATTTACCATAGTAAGGAGATCTTATTTTTGCTGCGAATGCTACGCTATTTTTAATATTTAGTCAGGGTTTATCTTTCTAGGAAAGTTTTCTCATATAAGATTTTTCCGACACACTCCTGTACGCGGAGATAGTGTCAAATAGACATTCAAATTCATTAAAAATGCAAATATTCAACATGAATTTAGACAGGTACTCTGCTATTATGCACTTTTTTGTAGAACTTTCTACCAAAATTTCCTTTACCTATTGTCATCAATCTTCATGGTGCTGTTTCGTTCCCCCGTTGACATGCATTACCTCCTATTCGTAAGCAGCCCTTTGAACTATAATATGTTGTGACATAAAGCGAAAAACATGCTGTATTATAAATAATTCTCAATTACTATGAAAGATAGTTTAAATTAAACCGTAGTTGAATGGAGATTTGAATGGAAGGTGACATTTAATGTTAGGAAGACTAATCTACTCTCCTTTAACAATTACAAGAAATCTTCCAACCAACAACCGATATTCATGACAAATAACTCTCTACCTGAGAATTCTTTTTTTTTTAACTCCCCACTTCATTCTCAGGAAATATGAACTGGAATAAATACATTAAGGATATTTCAAAGGCTGCTGCAAGAAAGATGGGCTCTCTCTATCGTGCTGGATAACTGCTCACACTTGTGAGTATCCTGTACCTCTATAAGGTCACCATTTGCTTATATATGGAGTATTGTTTCCGCATTTGGGCTGGTGCATCTACCAATATTCTCTACCTTTTGGATAGAGTCCAAAAAATTTCTCCAATCTTATACGTCCCACTTTGTCAACTAGGCTTCAACCCCTGTCGCATCGCCGCAATGTTGTATCCCTGTGCCTGTTTTACAAGTATTTTAATGCAATGCACTCTGATGAACTCATTGCACTTGTGCCCCCCTCGATGTACCGCCTTAGCGACATGTCTTCACGGTTAAGGTCCCTTAATGTCAGAAAGTTTGCTACACAAATGGCTTCTTCCCTAGTACAGCCTTTTGAACAATTAAAAGCCTTAATTGAAGCCAGTCCTCGCAAAACTATACGCGAAGGTGGTGTTGATCTCGAGGTCAACCACTCAAAAGTCGGTCACACTTTTAAGCAAATTGGGAAGTAAAAAAAGTTGGATAAATGGGTACCGCATAAATTGAACGATAATAAAAAAAATCGTCGTTTTGAGGTTTCGTCTATGTTCCTTCTGCGAAAATAAAAACGACCAATTTATCGAGCGGATTGTGACGTGTGATAAGCGATGGATCCTCTACAACAACCGGCGACGTTCGTCACAATGGTTTCAGGCGAGAGAAGCTCCACAACACTTCCCGAAGCCGAAATTGCACCTAAAAAAAGGTACGGTTACTCTTTGGTGGTCTGCGGCTGATCTCATTCATCACAGCTTCTTGAGTCCTGGCGAAACGATTACAAGGGAGAAGTACTGCCCACAAATTGACGAAATGGACCAGAAGTTCCAATGTATGTGGCCGAGATTGGTAAATATGAAGGGACCAATTCTCTTCCAAGACAACGGCGCCCGCATGCTGCTACACTGACCCTGAAGAAGCTGAACAAATTGGGCTACGAGACTGTCTTATACGCCATATTCACCCAACCTCTCGCTCACTGATTATCACTTTTTCAAGCATCTCGACAATATCCTGTGTAGAAAAATGCTTCAAAAACCAAGATGATGCCGAATCGGCCTTCAATGACTTCATCGCTTCCAGAACTCCGGATTTCTATGCTAATGGGATAAATAAACTTGTTTTTCATTGGCCAAAATGAGTCAATTCTAATGATTCTTATTTCGATTAATAAGGTTTATAGTGAAAGGGGTTATGATCTTTTAAAGTTGAGCGTCAAAAAACCACATTTCTGTATCAACATGCAAAAAACATAATAATGTTTGATACTCAATATCACCCGTTATTTGATCATTTATTATCGAAACACAAGCTATTTGCTCATGAAAGAATATAGATCTGAAATTAATCAGAAACATTAATATGAACACTGTTCAAGACATTAAACAGCAAATAAAAGACAAAATTAAAATAACTATAAATATTATAGTCAGTATCGATATTACATAAATATACAATGTGATAATAACGTGTTACACATTGATATTAGATTCTAGTTACAACTAGCCTGGATGCTCGGCGTTGACCGGGTGTGTGTTGAGCAAAAAAAAAAAAAAAGTGGTAGTAGGCAGGCAGGCTCGAACCCGTACCACGAAGGAGGGAAAGAATGTGAAAAAAGTGACGTATTTACTGTTGGGTTCATCGGCAAACCGGGAGTGGCGAAGGTTTAAATTAAGGCTTGTAAATCGTAAAGACGCGATGACTTTCTAAAATATCATCGAAAATAGCGACCCTTCACTGTAGAAAACTGTCCAGTTGAGAGTGAAGGGATTTATGTTTTTAGCCAATTTTTCGATATTTGTCCTTCGATCTCGTGAAAATCCGTCGCCTATGTCGAAAGTTTTTGCGAGACATACATACATACATACATACATACATACATTTAAACAGACAGGTGAGATTTATTTTATAGATTGTAGTATTCAGATCGCGCATACTACAACCACAGTAATCAGAATTCCTTCACACCTTAAACAATTAGCGGCCATAGTCTTTATTTTCAGAACTAAGTAACGAAAAATGGCATATTCTAACGATATTGTATTTTGCAGAGATACATCTATAGTTAGTTATAAAAATCGAAGTCGCTTTCAAAGATCACATTTCTATTTTTTCACAAGGAAATCACCACTTATCAAGGCCCGATGGCCTCTCGAGAACATGGGTTAATGAATACGTAGTGCAGTAAGCGTTAACGGTCTATATTAGGTAGAATTTGATTATTTATAGGGACAACTTAACAAGAACTTGTTTACATTTGATTTGAAAGCTACAATATTGTATTCAACCGGGAAGTAGGTTAGCGGAACAGTGTTCCACAGGCGGACAGTTCTGGGTTAGAAACTTAGTCCATGCAATCTGCGTTTAGGAATAAAAAAGTTTGGGGGGGAATGGTATATAATGATGGTAGCTAGTCTAGTGTCTTTTATGGAAGTTTAGCAAGACGGATCATAAATTAGAGTTCAGTCGAGCATTTGCCACGAAAATAACGTTAAAGAAGAGATAGGCTCACAACGTTTCGCTGAGGGAAAGAGGTTGCAGAGAAAAGAAAAGGGCTTCACATACAAGGTTTCGAAGCCGGTTCTCAACTCTATTAAGGCTGCTTATGGCGTGCCGAGCAGCTCCTGCCCAGATGTGGAAACAGTAATCCATTTTAGGGCGTACCGGGCTCTTGTGCAGGTAGAGGATCGCATCGACAATGAAATACCTACAGGAACGGTAGAGTGATCCAACCATTTTCCCAGCGATATTGACAACATAGTTGATGTATGTGTTCCATTTCAGATCTGGAATGAAGGTCAATCCCAGAAGATTGTCAAGACACGGATCTTCCTAAAGACGACAGTTTTTAATTTGGATTGGGGAGTAATGGAAGTCAGAGCGATTATGATGAAAATATATAAGTTTGGTTTTCCATGCATTCAAATAAACCAGCCACCCTTCTAAAGATCAGAAGAAAGAGAAGCAGAAAGATAGTTCTCTTTACTGGTTTTTGAAATGTTGTTATAGATTGTGGTGTCGTCTGCATACATGTCTACGAATGATTCACGAATGTGATTTGGGACATCAATGATGAGGATCTAGAAGAAATTTGGGCCCAGGATCGAACCTTGATGGGCGTTATGAACATTAATCTGAAATTTGTCGTACACTTTCAAGCCTCTTCTATATTATTTTGAGCAAAATCGAGATACAAGGAAGCCATGTTTTCACCATAATTATATTTAAATACAACACAAAACGAGCCCTCAGTTATTTACCAGCTATGTAGCTTTTATCAAAGTGCAAGGCATGCAATAAATGATGGATGATACATTGCTTGAAAAGTGATTTGTATATTAATATCATTTTTGATAAGGACACTAGTCTAAAAACAATACACATACCTGGCGTTATCATTTTTTGAAAAGTTACTCATCATTTTCCTTATTATTTTTCATATTTTTCTACAAATATATTTGGTAGGAGCACAAATATATTTTGTAGAGGCTCAAATATATTTTGTAGAGGCTCAAATATATTGTGTAGGAGCTCAAATATATTTTGTAGGAGCTCAAATATATTTTGTAGGAGCTCAAATATATTTTGTAGGAGCTCAAATATATTTTACAGAAGCTCAAATATATTTTACAGGTGGTTAAATATATTTTATAGGGGCTCAAATATATTTTGTAGAAGCACAAATATATTTTGTAGAAGCTCAAATATATTTTACAGAAGCTAAAATATATTTTATAGGGGCTCAAATATATTTTGTAGAAGCACAAATCTATTTTGTAGAAGCGCAAATATATTTTACAGAAGCTCAAATATATTTTATAGAAGCTCAAATATCTTTTGTAGAAGCTCAAATATATTTTATAGAGTCTCGAATATATTTTATAGAGGCTCGAATATATTTGGGAGAAGTTTAAAATATTTTAAAGAAGCTCAAATATATTGCATAGAAGCTCAAATATATTTTACAGATGGTTAAATATATTTTATAGGGGCTCAAATCTATTTTGTAGAAGCACAAATATATTTTGTAGAAGCTCAAATATATTTTAAAGAAGTTCAAATATATTTTAAAGAACCTCAAATATATTGCATAGAAGCTCAAATATATTTTACAGAAGCTCAAATATATTTTATGGAAGCTAAATATATTTTTAAGAAACTCAAATATATTTTACAGAAGCTCAAATATATTTTGTAGAAGATGAAATATTTTGAAGAAGCTCAAATATATTTTGAAGAAGCTCAAATATATTTTATAGAACTCAAATATAGTATCTAGATGCTCAAATATATTTTATAGAAGACTTGAGAAAAAATATTAACTAATGAGAAAAAAAGTCTTTATTAAATCATTTGTCATGTTTCTCGTATATTTGTGGCGATAATCCAATATTCTTTAAAAAAAATTATTAGCTGAGCTTTATTTTTAGGTTAATATGATTCCAAATATAACGTTTATTGAAATTGTTTATCGTTCTTAGAAATCTAAGAAAAATAAGAATAGCCATTTTGATGAGATGTCTGGGCTTGGCTTCTATATTTGACCATCAATATTTGAGTTAACATGTAGGTAAAAGTGTACAGCCCACATTGAAAAGTCTCATCTGTGCAATATCATGCTTGCTTTTATTCGGCAAATATTCAATTCATTCGGTAATTTGAAGCATTGCGTCATCTCTATAGATGTAACAAATGTCACGAGCTGCTTTTGCGTCGTTAATGCTTTGATTATCTTAGGTGCTTAAAATACACCTTTTAAAAACTTTCTATACAAATTTAATACGCAAATGATAGAACAACGATACGAAAATTTTATTTAACACATTACTTCAATATTTCTCTTCTCACACATAATTTAATACGTAACGTTCATAATTATACTCGAAAAAAGTAACTTTATTGTGTCATTTATAAATAAAGATTCGCAATTGTAATATCTCTTTGAGAATATGCTTTCTGTGTGTAGAACCTCCGTCAAAAATTAAAAAAAAATAACTGTCGAAAATTTAATTCCGACCAGAGTTGGGCTGGATAGTCCCAGAAGGGGCCGGTATCAATGTTGCGAAATAATCGTTATTTCACGATCCCAACTCGGGAGTCAGTTAACAGCTAGATAAAGAAATACGACGCATTGACTTCGTGCTGAGTCGTTGGACAAACTCCAAGAGGAACCAACGACACCCGCATCCCGCAGAGGCCCCCGTCCACAGCATACCTCACTATCACGCCCAGACTTGGAACGGTGCAACCAACTGGTAATAGATAAAGTGCTCATCGAGGTACTGTTAGCATCACATGACAAGGATAGCCGCAATATAAGAAACTACTGGGCAGACAGGGAACATTGTAGAACACGGATGATGTCGGCACCCCTCAGAACACTATCAATGAAGTGGCGTGCACCAAGGACCATCCCACCTGGCCCAAGGCATGTTTCATATATGTCCAAACTCCAGCGCTTCGCAGTAACAATGTCAAATGCAGAGTCAAAGACACCTTAGGGTAGAAACGACTTTCTCGGACCTCCATCCCCTTCTTGGCATTAGACCTTTTCCTTATTTTTCCACCAATGTATAACAATTTTTCAGCAGACTTTGCAATGATATTCTTTATCTGATAAAATAAGGTCTAGATCTGAGAAGTTTTAACACAAATAAGAAAACAGAAAATGCTGCAAATTGCAAATAAAAAGATGAAAATAGTAAGAATTATTGTAACGAAAAAAAAAAAAAGGAAATAAAATGCTATGCCAATAGAGGGCTGCCTTTTATTAGAAGATATATTCTGACATGCTATTAGTTCTTCGCTTCCTACTAAACATTTAAAATGATTTCGTCTAGTAGTGTTTTTCGTTTGTTAACTATCGGAAAAATCGGAAATAGTAAATCTTACCAAAGATTATACAATTGTACACATCTATATATCTTTAAAAGTGAAATTGTCTGTGTGTGTGTCTGTGTGTGTACATTTCACTACCAAACTACTCTGTCAATTTTCAGTCTACAGACTAGAGATTTACCATAATGGGTATAAAGTTTTGGGAAAATCTTTTTAATCGGTTTTCGGCAAGAAATTTTATTGTTAAGGGTCAAAGTTCAACGATTTGACCTTTGAAATCTCTACCAAACACCTCCGCCAATTTTGGGCTTAAACACTTGAAATTTTAGATGTAGGTTACTTAGGCATGGATTAAACTTTTTTCATTTGATTTGAGCCCAAAACAATAACTGTTAAGGGGTCAAAATTACGGTGAAAGTTAAAAATAATTTTACCTCTGCTGTCTCTACCAAATTACTCAGCCAATTTTTGGTCTAAACATTTGAAATTTTACAAGAAGTGTATTCAGTCATAGGGCATGCTTTTTAATCCGTTTTTAGCGAAACTTTTGGGTGGTAGGGGGGTTAATGTGCAAATGATTTTACCTTTGCGGTCTCTAGCAAACTATTCAGCCAATTTTTGGTCTAAATATTTGAAGTTTTACATAAAGGATAATCAGACATGCAGCAAGCTTTTTAATCAGTTTTTTGGCGAAAATTTTGCTGGCAATAGGTCAAAGTAGAAAGACATGCCTTTTGCAGACTCTACCAAACTTCTCTGCCAATATTTGATATGAAACACTTGAAATTTAAGATGTAGGTTACCTGGACATGAGTGAAACTTTTTAATATATGTGTGTATATATATATATATATATATATATATATACATTTATGTGTATATATATTTATGTATATATATAACTATATATATTTATGTATTTATGTATGTATATATATATTTATGTATATATATATATATATATGTATATATATATGTATATATATATATATATATATATATATATATATATATGCATATAAGGCTATGAACAGTACATAGGGCCTAAGTAAAGCCGGGCTAAACTGCTAGTTATCAATAAAATCCAGGGTTATTAGAATTGGATAAACTCAAGGGTTATTAGAATGGGAGATTGTAAATTGTTTTACGCAATTAAAAGCGCTAAAAAAGCATTAATAGAGAAAATGGATTAAGATTAGTTGGCGTATTTTGTTACTTATTTTCTGACTTTGTCGTCATTTTTTAGGTCGAAAAATCTTGTAGTCCACAAATGAAACTTGTACGAAAATAAATTAGAAGTGGAAATATAATTTGTAAACCCCATGCTAATTCTCACGAAATCCTCATTTAGCTTGTCCTGCATAAGGAACAAGCAGTATAAGAAAATACTTACCTTGGAACGATTTGAATTAATATTTCTAACACGCAAATGAATGTTATTGTTTCATATTAATACAGTGATTTCGAGTTCTTTGTCAGGTGTCGTAATTTTCCGGAGTTATTTCTCTATTTTTATTTTATGGATGTGAGGATTTGATCTTTCTATTAATTGGGGATCTCGTTCAATTTGCCTTTATCGATCCTGCGGGTAATCTATTACTTTCGACTTCAAGAGATTCCTGCATCTGACATCTCAGTTCTAAAAATTGACGGATCCTGGTTATGTATTAATGAACGCTGACTCACAACCTTACAAATTAGTGGTTCCCGACCAGAGTTCTTATAAGTGGCAATTCCTCTACTGTAAGTCACTATAAGTGGTGACCCTCTTGTGAATCCGGAAACTGATGTCTACACAGACGAGACATGATTGTTATTTTAGAAGAGCGTCACTGCATAAATAACGACGGCGAAATTCATTAAATAATAACTCCTGCAGTATACGGACTGTGATCAATGAATTACCGAACGAGAGGCGGACCAGAACACTCGCGCGGTACATAATGAAGAACGACACAGTTCATGAAATTTGACTACGCTGGTATTGGTTTAAGTCCAACTTTGGTTCACACATGTAGAAGCACAATTTTATACGCAAAGAATCCACAGCAAGCTTACCAAACTCAACCACGTCGTGGCATCGCTATGCCACGAAGTATTGGCCGAAGTGCGTGAAATCATGCTCTTCGGCCAATATGGCATGGAGGATAAATATTATTACATAGTAGATAAATTAATAGGTAAATATTATGGCATATTGAGGAGTGTAGTCTTACAACTTTATCTTGTATATTATACATCTCTTTTATCTACTCTAATCTATATATATACAAGCGAAAATGTATGTGTGTTTGTGTGTATGTTTGTGTGTCTGCTAAAAACTTTCGATAGACACAACAAAAATTCACAAACTCGGACTCATATGAAAGCCCCACCTTCCGGACGACAAATATCGAAAAATTGGCCCAAAGTGACCATCAGAAGTGCGTCAACTGATCGATTTTCTGCAGGGGGGGCCCCAGAAAAGTGACATTTTAATGTTAAACATTACATATTTTTAAATCGATTTATAACTGCCCCCAAAAATACGGCCGCCAACTCTTCTACATAAAGTATAAACGCGGCCGTTTATTTTGGGTCAACTTGTATTTAAAACCCGCTGAGTCATATCACGTGATCTTGACGTCAGCAACCTCTAATGGCGGTCTTAATTTACAATATAAAAATGTTGTTATCGGTAAAAAAAAAAATTAATTAAAGCTAAACTATGAACTTCTACGCTATGGCAACGTTACCAAAGTTATTACCACATTCAAAATAGATAGATAGGATAGTTAAACGAAAAGTAAAGCCAAGTCAAACATGTAAAGTAAAAAAGAATACGCTTACAAAAAATATTAACGATCGAAGTTTTTTTTAAAAATAAAAACAGCCAGACGCCATTTTCCAGTCTTTAGAGTAAGTCAGACGAAGTGAGAGAGAGAGAGAGAGAGAGAGAGAGAGGGAGAGAGAGAGTGTGTGTGTGAGAGAGAGTGAGAGAGAGAGTGAGAGAGATGTCTAGACAGATTCGACAGGAGGGAGGGTCAACAACCCATGCGTCAGATGACGTCATGACGTCGTGACCTGATTTACTTTAAATAGTTGATAAGCCGAACAAACTTTATATACTCCGTTTTAGCGCAGGTTGTTAAGGTCTTGGTTCATTATCTAAACGTTTTGGGTTCGAATCGTGGTGTGAGATGTTTTTTTTTTTCGATTTTTTGAATTTAAATATTGAACCCTGTATTATTTAAGCCATTTTTCACGTTATTTTTTTTTGTGTGTTTTACCCCCACCCCGCTTAATTAAAACGTTGTTTTCTTTTCTTACTTCGCTTATAACAATGCTTACATCGTCATCGTCGTTGTAACGCTCGACGACTTTCAAACATCTTTCAATTCTGGCTGGCCGATTTTATTTTCAAACTTCGCCTCAGGGGTTCGGCTTCGATCCTACCCCCCCCCCGGCTTCTTTTTTATTTAACACCACACACCCCTACAAACACCCGGGCAACGCCGGGTACCCTTCGCTAGTATTATATAAAGGTCACTTTGTGCGTGTGAGTCCTTTTCTCGTAAGTTCAGCAACGGCTGAGTCTTTCTTTTGCAAACTTCACAAAATGGTAGTTTATACGTCTGGCAGTGTTCTTAGATATGTATTGTACAAATAATTAATCCGATAAGAATCGAAAATCGAAAGTATCTGATGTTTAAATAGTCTTTCTCTCTTATAGATACACAAGAAGAATTTTTACAGTGGAACATTTTACGTTACACCAACCAAGATAAATAATAAAATCTCAACAGATTTATTGTCATCTGGAGATATGGCTCAGTGGGAAAGCGTCAAATCATCCCCTGGTCAAGCCCGAATGTATCCTACTATTTTATTGTAATTTTTTTCTTTAAGAAAATTACGATAAAAGAAGAGGTACCATTTAAAATCGCTGTAAATTATTACTTTGTTTGCATATTTTAAAAATAAAAATAAACCGGAAGTGACTTTTCCAGGGTATTCATCGCGAGGTACAAAAATCAGCTGACGTGTTATTGTAAACAAACACAGATGGAATTTGA
>NC_136489.1:129710838-129713338 GCF_053919585.1 Euprymna scolopes
ATAATAAAAAATTCGAGCGGAAATTACAAAAAAACATGCTAAAAACTTGAAGAACAAAACAAAGAAAGATTAACAAATTTTAAACGTCAGAAAAAAAAACAAAAGATTCCAACTTTAAAATATTGCAGGAAATCATAAAACAGAGTGAGAGAAGGGTTTTACTATGAGACACACAAAGGGATAAACATGAAGTGGAAAAAGAAAAAGGCATTAGTGCAAAAATAACGAATAAAAAAAAGGAATTTGTTTAAGAGAAAAATAAAAGATAAATTAAACCATTCGTCCATGTACGAAGCATTGTTGTCATATTTGGACTGGGGCATCTGCTATTAGTCTCTCACTCCTGGACAGGAATCAAAAGAGAGTCGCCAACATATTACGTCTCGAACTGTCAGCTAGGCTTAAACATCTGTCTCATCGACGAAATGTTGCATCCCTCTTCCGTGTTTTACAAGTATTTTAATGGTAGCTGCTCCGACGAACTACAAAACCCTGTACCCCCTCGACGTAATTGCTTCTAACAAACCCGACAAACAGCAAAATCCCACCTCTACAAAATAAAGATATTCAGCTGCCAGAAACCTTCTATTCTATTTTTTCTTCTCCAGAACTGCTAGACTTTAGAATTCTCTTCCAAATTCCTACTTCCTCGACGGTACTGACACGCAGAAGTTCAAATGTAATGTAAACAGTCATCTTGCTGCTCAACTCCCTACATATTATCCCTGCAATCTATGTCTCAGATAGTAGTCTCTACATCAAAGTGGCAATGTGCCTTGTTTGGAGTTAAAATGCAATAAAAATACAAAATTAAAAAAAAAAAACAGAAATAAAAGGGAAGAAAAATAGAAAGAAACGAAAAAAAGGGACACACAAAAATTAGACATAAGTGTAAGGAAAAACAGAACTGGAATAAAAAGAGAAGAAAATGTTTAACGAAAAGCTGAAGGAACCGTAAAAACAGAAGAAGAAGAAGAAGAAGAAGAAGAAGAAGAAGAAGAAGAAGAAGAAGAAGAAGAAGAAAAAGACGATGAGGAAGGAGCAACAGAAAAATGTGGAAAAATAGAGGAAAGAAATAGAAGAAAAAAGAGGAAACATAAATTCAAGACAAATAAATATAGATAGTCTGTGTGGAATTAAAACATAAGTAAAACAAAAAAGATCGAAGAAAAAGGTGAATTAGATAACAAAGAGGAAAAAAAAAATAAAAAAGAACAGAGACGAAAGAGCGGAAGTAAATAATATTGAGAAAGAAAAAAAAAACTAAATTCAATCTACGAAGCATCCTAAACACAGACAGGACGAATGATATCAGTCTGGTTTTGCATACCAACGTAAAAGAGAAATACTTTCAAGACTTTTCAATTATAGGCGCCACCACAAGGAAAAGGGGAGGAAATAAAAAAAAACAACAAAAATACGTGTCAAAAACCCATTAGACGTGATTCATACTTTTTATAATCAACATATTTTGAATAACTGCGAGCTCTTATAGGAAAGTATCCCGGTTGCATTTCCAGAGAAAATGAAATGCAGTTACAGCAGACAGCTACATCAATTCAGAGGATGTCCTAGTCAACATTATAAAGCAAAATAAATAAATAAACCTTTCACATCTGAAATAAAAAAGATATTGGTCAAATTAATGTATAAATCTTTGTTTCTGATATAACATAATCAATTAAGATTAACACATATTTTTTAGTTGCTTATAGAGTGATTTATATATTTAGTAAAACATAGGGCTATGATAAAAGAATAAGATTGTTTTGACTCTCGAGTATATATCAGACACAGTTAATCAATTAAGAACCACATCACTTTATCTAAAAAACATATAAGATATTAACTGATATATACTCGCGAGTCAAAATAATTGATAGAATATTCTCTTGCCATAGCCTTAATGATTACATAACCAGTATATGTTTTGACGCATAAAAAACTAAACAATTTATAGGTTGTAAAAATCAAAATTTTCGTATATTAATAGGAAGTTTTTTTTTGTTTTTTTGTTTTTCTTTTACATGGAGTTCACCACTTATCAAGGCCCAATGCTAACTCATATCTTTATCCAGTTCTGAAAATAAATAATCACAAACGAGATTGAATAATTTTAATAGGATGATGAAGCAATTTTTTTACATGTTTGAATATTTACTGATATTTAATTTTTTTGAATAACAAAAATTTAATACTAGTTTGAATAGTTTGAACATAAGATTTCCAGAACATAATTCTGATATTTAAAGATTGTTATTCATATATATATATATATATATATATATATATATATATATATATATATATATATATATATATATATATATATATGAATAAAAAAGAATACGAAAAGTATAAAAGCTTATAACTTTTCTTTATTCGTTTTCAATTGGTGACATGCAAGAATACAAAATAATATTGTGAAAAAAAATAAAAAAAACTTTTTTATGAGTACATAATTTTCGACCTATCCTTCAGTCTTTCTTCGGTGTAGTCA
>NC_136489.1:129715838-129730838 GCF_053919585.1 Euprymna scolopes
ATCTCAAAAAGTAGACATTGTGTTTAGATGTTGTTTAGGAATAAAAATATAATTATTTTCCAACATTGAATATCTATTCATTTAACATAACGTCAACCTACGATACAGCACAAAGAAAATTCCATTAGCGAAAAAAACTATAATCTGAATTTAATTTTTCAGAAATTGCTTAAATACTCATAACAAACACATTAAAAATAACAACGGATTAAAATGTTTCACTAAAAAAATTAATTTCGATTTGAATTAAATAAACGAAAAAGTAGAATGGTGCGCTTTCAAATTTTTGCAAAATATTTACAAAATATATGCGTGTCTTAAAAAAGGCATGTAAATGCTAATGTTCCACCCCCTCCTTAATGAAATAAATAAATGAACATATGTAATTAAAATATAAATCCTATTTTAAATTAAGATTGCTGAGACATTCAAGTTTTTTCTTTCTATAACAAAATACAATAAACATTTCTACATAATAATGATGTAGGTCTGGATGTTGCGAATGCAGATATAGTATTGTATGATTGCGAATACAGATATAATGTTATGCAATTATTATTATTAGTTTCACACACATTAATATATATTCATATATATATATATAATAAACATTTAAGATGACAGATATATATATATATATATATATATATATATATAAAATGAAGGTAAAAAATGAATCTTTTCATTTACAATAAGAATCTTATTGTTTATATATATATATATATATATATATATATATATATATATATATATTAATATAAGCGAGATAAGACTGATAGTATTCAGATGAAAAATTATTACTTGAAGTAATACTTTCAAGGTGATCCTAATGCGTTGTATCTATGTTAATATATATGTACGTCTATATGTGTACTCATACATGTGCGTGTTTGAGTAAGTATATGTTTGTGCATGTCTATATATGTATGGCTATACATGTGTATACGTATGTGTATATATGTGTATATGTGTATATATGTGTATATATGTTTGTATGTATGTATATATATATATATATATATATATATGCGTGTGTTTATGTGAATATGGACATTTAATGAAGTTACACACCTTAGTCGTAAATTAGTACACTCTAACTGTCTGTATCTCCCTGGACCATATAAATGCGCAGGCAAATATGGAATTATCCCCCTCTCTAAAATAGAATCATTAGATAAACCCGATCATTTGTTGATGTATGTATATCTTTAACGGTAGGTGCACGCTCTCTCTTCTCTAATATGTGTGCTTGCGTGTATGCGTTATGATATGTATATATGTAATTGAGTACACATGTGCATTGGTATAAGGATGCGTGTGTATATAAGTCTGTATTTATGTATGCAAGGTATGGATCAGTGCTTGTGCGTATGTGTATACTATGTATATGTATATGTGTATGTCTATATGTGTATATATACGTGTGTATGTGTGTCTGTGGGTATATATGTGCTTATATCTGCACTTATGTTAAGGATTAACAGATAGATATACAAGTAATTATTATATAGATATATAAAAATTCAACCACGTTTGGGCAACCCCACACCCAGCCCCCCATTAAAATGAATTCTCCCCATTATAAAAATAGCTATTTAACCACAGTCTATAAAGCACTCACTCAAACATCAATTCCAACTCAACGAACAACAAAACAAACTCGTTCATCGGTCGCTTTCAAACAGAAATCTATACACTTTCAAAAATTTTTTAACAAACTTAATTAAACCAGATCACATTACGATAACAAGCGTAATGAACTGACTGTATCTCCACTAATCAAGTTAACTTTAAATATACATTCAAAATTAAAATAACCCAATCTTAAAGTCACTTAAACAAGAAACCCTCCAAGCATTCCAAAATTTCAGACCATGACTCGTCTCTATCTCCACCTCACCCGCTCACCCATCCGCACAGGAAAAAACAGCACACCTACCCCATATCACGAAAACTCCCATCGAAACTCACAAGTATATCCATTTCCCAATTGAACTTGAAATCAAGAGGTCAACCCATTTAAAGAATACAAAAATACAATTCCCCCGTCCCCGCCGAAAAATTCCATTAAGCACCTGTATACCTGCCCAATTTTAACCGCCCTCTCTCTTTACCCTCTCTACTTCAACCCACTCTCCTCTACCCCTCATCTAAAAGGCTTCCTTCACCCACTATCAACAAGAAAGCGAACTATCTTTCTACCGGGACTCACTTCAGAAGCAAATCGTCCAACGCACCGTTCTGAATATCATCTCCCGGATTATTTTGGTATTTTGCTACCTATACTATTGATTTCGAGGTCCATTGCATACATAACTCAATGGTCAAATTCTATTACTCACGAGGATAATTACAATGGAATGGTATATCTATCCAACATCGGATACACTTTGTCAACACCGAGAAAGCTTTTGGACTACATCAGCAAACACACACTCAACGCAACAACGAATAAGTCTGTCCCGTATACTTTTCGAAAGATCAATAAGGAGCAATATGCTTTCGCTATATGGGAATATTACTTTCTCCCCTGAACCTATTTTTTGCCCACCTGGATTTATAACCCTGAAGGAAATTGTACTCCTTCTGATAATGGATTGCCCAGGTTGTATCAACTTCTCTTTTCGTAAATTTTTTTCCATATAAATATCTATAACCACCCAAAAACTATTTTCAATTATTGTGTTGAAAAGCAAAATAGCATCCACTCGCAGCTGAACATTTTGCTAACCGCATTTCATTTCCTCTGATGATATGTGCCAATATTGAAAATCCATGGATTAAGGAAATTAATATAACCCCTTCTATATATTCCTTTTTTCAAACAATAAATTCTTAAATCGAATATATGTGTTTATATGTTGCTTTTTCAGAATTTAAAATGTAACCACTAAACTTATATTAATATATATCTTCTTGGCAGTACTTCGAAAACGAAGATTCTATGAAGGGGGTTGTCCACGTCGCCTGAAGGCAAGCTTGTGACTGACGAGCAATGTCGGGACAAGCAGGTTTGGCCACAACTGCTGCAGTCAAAAGTCGCGTTAGGTGTTTCTGCTAAGGCTTCCCGAATCTTCCCCCTGCAGTGCTTTTCCCGAATATTCTCTGTGAGGGAGATCTCAAAGGAGGCGGCAGTCTGGTGGACAGTACGTCGCCATGTATCACGGTCAACAGCGAGAGCAGATCACTGGATGTGGTCAATGTGGCAGTCACAGAGGGACATCTTCAGAGAATTTTTTTTCGATGCCCCTCTGTCCCGACGGCCAGTAGAGAGTTCGCCATATAGGACTATCTTGGCTAGGCGATGATCGTCCATTTTGGAGACGTGCCCCACCCAGCGTAGATGTGACTTCACCAGCATGGCCTCGATGCTAGTGATTTTCGCCCGCTTGATGACCTCAACATTGGTGACATAGTCCATCCAGTGGACGTTGAGAATGATGCGGAGAAAGCGCTGATGAAAACGCTCGTGGATTCGTAATTGGTGGCGGTAAATTGTCCAGGACTCGAGTAGGGTGGAGGGTACTAAGTATATATATACATGGCAATCAGCTGATGATCCCCGTTTTCTATTTAAAATTTTTTGTTACGGTTTTCTCTTTTCATCTTTATGTAGTTCAATTCTGTTTTAAAATTGAAGACAACTACGAAATCGGCTTATGCAAGTGCCAAGTCTATTTCTATTTAACAATTTTAGTTAAGTCCTTTTTTCATCCATATATAAATGAATTCTCTTTGGTCATTATAAACTTTGTATAAATTGGATTATGTATGTGCTTAGTCTGCGATAGGTTAAAATTATTTTTTTCTTTCCGGGAATCTAAACTGTATTCTTTATTTTTATTTTGGATTATTTTTTTTATTGAAAGATTCTTTAGACTACATACATACATACATACATTCTGTACCAAAGAATTTATATACATATATATATATATATATATATATATATATATATATATATATATATATATATATATATATATATATATATACTAGCAAAAGTACCTGTCGTTGACTGGGTTCAAAAACAGCCTACAGAAAATGGACTCTGATTTATGAAAGTGTGATAGGTTATGAAAAGGAAGGGTTGTAAAGAGAAAGCTCCGAATTTGTGGGTATCAAAACCAAAGCAAAATATGATGAAAGTAAAAGTAAAATAGATAAACCCCATAATTTATTATACCATACCTGTTCACACCGAAACACTTATCACAATATTCTTTGGATCTATATTAAAAACCTTGTTAAACTTTGTGGCATACTTTCATTCTATGGAGATCAGGTGCGAACGAACACCCCATAATTTTATTATACGATATTTCTTCAAACTGAAACATAATTATCAAAGTATACTTACGCAGATAGATATAAAAAGTATTTATTAAAGTTTGTGCGTATTTCCATTCTATGGAGGCCAGGCGCGAACGCAGACCTCAACTTTTATTATACCATCCCTATTTAAGTTAAAAACTACTTATCAAAGTATTCTTGTGTACATCTATACAAAAAACACTTGTAAACGTTTCTCTTTTTAATTTTTAAACTTTTATTTCCATACTTTGTGGACCAGGCGCGAACGCACGCCCCACAATTTTAATGAACCACCGTTCTGCCAGATCAAACCTACTCATTCTTCCTGTGTGTATATATATATATATATATATATATATATATATATATATATATATATATATATATATATTCTGTTAATTATATAAACATTGTTGGTAACATACGTTGCTACATGTTTCAGTGGAGTCCCAATTCAGGGAAAACACTTCATCAGACCAGGAAAGAACCAAGACCACATTGTTTTTATAAGGTATTTAGGTGCGATCTACATGCCGGTAAAATTGAAGTATATTTTTTGAATGTGACCAGTTTTTTTTTTCGGAAGGTATTAACCGCGTTTAAGCCGCTAGTAATATGGAGATGTTGGGTGATTATTTTAGCTAGGCGATTATTTATTGCTCTTGATTAAAGATTTCCTTTATGCTTAGGTTCCTTTATGGTTGTATATGTTTTATTAATGGTAAATGGTAACTTTAATTTCATATATATATATATATATATATATATATGTATCAAATTATTAACGATGTATATGTATCAACATTATTAACGATGTTACATTTTTTAAAAATTTAAGGAACAAATGAATAAAAATCCACGAAACTTAGAGAAATTGCTTACAATACTATTCAGCTACTCCAGTCCGAAAATAAAAATATTTAAAGCAGTATTAGCGGAAGATAGGGATATCTGTTGATTTCAGTGTGTCAAGTTATTAACGAGGTTGAGAAAAAACACAATATACCCATAACGTGTTTATTAAAATAATTTCCAAACATTTAATGAACTAAGAAAGATGCTTAGAACACAATAAATGTATAGAAATTTCTACATTGGAATAATTAGTAGAGAATATGCGATCCTTTTTTTATGAATGGCTTGTAAAAGACGTTGGTTCACAGAATTATTCAAATTTGTGATCTCGTCAACAGTTATTCCTTGCGATACCTCTTGGAGAGCATCCCACAACTTATCTTTGCTTTTAAATCGACGTCCACTTGCATAAATACGTCGCTTCATGATACGCCAGTGGTTCTCAATTGGGTTCAGATCTGGTGAATTCGCAGGCCACTCCATCCTCCGTAGCCCAGAGACCCCTAGTTGTTGCAAATACTCTTTGCTTTTGTTTGCTGCATGCGAGGCAGCATTATACTGCATAAAAATAATGGTTCTTCTGAACGTCAACCTTTGCTTCTTCAGCCATGATTCGAAGTGCTCCTACAGAAAAGCTATGTACGCATTTGGCGTCATTTTTACGCCTTCTGGGACTCTCGATGGGCCAAATAAAGTACTTCCAATAATCCCAGCCCAAATCATTATTTCAACACCACCTTGTTGGCGCCTTAAACACTGATGACAGTGTCGTCCATCTAGGACCCATCTTTTGCCCCAGCCATCTGGACCATCAAGCGTGACACGCATTTCTTCCGTGAACAAAACTTTGGAAAAATCCGTAATCATGTTGTCCTCTGTCCATTTCAATTGGTTTTGTATGTGATGTTGCTTTAATGGAGTCTTTGTAACAGGCGTAACAGACTTTGCCATTTCTTCCAGAAGGCGCCATCGAGTACTTTTTCAGACATTCTTCAATCCGTCTTAGTCAAATTCTTCTCGACTTGTGTGCCCAGGGTTCTTAATAACTTTACGTTTTATTTGGAGTAGAGAACAGCGTGAAACAACTCTAGATTTACTTTGATCAGCTCTCTTACGTACCTTTGTAGGGTCCTTGACAAAGTTCTTCAGAGTTGATGGTACCTTCCTATTTTCGATATTTCGACGGTAGTTTTATCTTTTGCTAGCTGTTTTGTAATAGTGCTCTTTTTAGAACTACTCAGACCAACTTTTACAACCCATTTTATTGACGAAACAAACTGCCTTGTTAATAATTTGAAACACATCAAATGCCGTGTATTCAGCAATTACGATGGCAAGTTCTTTACATTGCGCGGAACAGTACGAAAATTTCACAGCACGCGCAGTTCAGCATTGTCAACGTTTCCAAAGCTTTTGATACGAAACTACCGGAAATTTTCTGAAACTGGTAAAAAAGGTTATCTCGTTAATAATTTGACACGCAGTATATATATATATATATATATATATATATATATATATATATATATATATATATATATATATATATATCACCATCATCATCAGGGCGGGCTCCTTGCCCGGACCAATGTGACTCTTCCTCTCCAGAGTTTCCTGTCTTCCATCAGTTGCCTCGGATCTTCAGGTTCACAGTGGGCATCGTGTGCCATTTACTGGATGTACGTGGATTTAGATCGCCATTTGCTTGCGCGCCCGTGTTGTGGCGTTCATAGCAATATATCACTCACCAATTCATGCTTTCTCCTCAGACAGTGACCGGCAAATCATAGCCCTAATGTTATATATGGCATGTAGCCCTAATGTTATATATGGCATGTAGGTTACCATAAAGTTGCCACTTCGTGGGATAATTTTGCCAAGATATATTTGATATTGTTCGTAGCACACACACGCACACACACACACACACACACACACATTTCTGTGAAAATATTGTGTCAATTATATGTAATTTTAATCATATTGATGTTTTAATTTATGAAGATCACTGTAATTACAGAGCATGTGACATAAATGACAAAAGTATATATTCCAAATTTCAAGATGTTTACCGTTTTAAAATTTATTCCTTTAAATACATTGATGTGTATAATTCGTACGAAACAGGTGCTGTGTTGAGTTGAGCATGCCAATATACTTAAACAAAGAAATTGTACGATGGTCAACATTCTGAAATTAGGAATATAGACTTTTTGTATAAATAAATAAATATATGTATATATATGTATATATATATATTTTCTTTATGTCCTCTGATGAGGAGAAAAACAAGAATAGTATGCTTTTAAACGCTGCAGAATAAGGACTTTTTAATTTTTGGGGGGGGTATTCAGGCGAACTATAAATTTTGATTGTACTTTTCAACTTACAGTTTTAATTTTCTTTTCTTGCATATATATATAAATATAAATATATATAAATATAAATATATATAAATATAAATATATATATAAACATATATAAATATATATATAAATATATATATATAAATATATACATATAAATATATATAAATATATACAAACATATATATAAATATAAATATATATATAAATATATATACATATATAAATATATATATATATATATATATATATACATATATATGTTTCAGAGTGCAGGTGACTCACAAATCGCAGGATTATTTTTTACTTATATAAAGCGGTAATAATATATATATATATATATATATTTATATTTATATATATCTAAAGTTTTACTTGTATAAAACGGTAATAATATATATATATATATATATATATATATATATATATATATATATATATATGGACAGACAGACAGACAGACAGACAGACAGACGGAGACTGAGAGAAATGATAGTCGTCATGGTAAGAAACACTTATAATATAATACGAGGTTAGGTCAAGTTATTAGTAGCTGGAGTTCGAATGGTTTGTCTTGCGGTACATTTATAATACATTATCCTTAATGATGATTTAATACTAATTTGATCTTTAAATCAACCATCAGCCAAGTCAACTGTATATCAAAAAAATCGAAATAAGAAAAATGATTTTTTTTTAAATTTAATAAACCACCGATAAAAAAATGTCAAGTAAATAATACAAAGTGGAAAAGAAATATATTTTTAAAAAGTTAAAAAAAACAACCTTTTTGACAAACAGAGTTTGAAGACTCTGACACTAAAATAGTGGATGAATCAGAGTTAGTTCTGGTGTTAAGGTTGCGAAATATTACTTAATCGTGACCCCCAGCTTTGGCGAGAGTAAGTAGACAGAAAACTATAAATCATACACCTGTGTATTAACACTCGAGTGCAGGTAACACATTAGAATGTGCTCTAGAATTAACTGCTGTAAAGGTAAGAAATAAGAAAATTCTCTAGAAGTAACCGCTTTGAAACCTTCTCAAAGAGCCCCAGAAGTGAGCCACAGAAGGAGCACCTTACTCATCCAAATAGTTAGGTTTGTAGGTAATGGAAGTACATCAACGTATTACAGGCCCAACCGGACCAACACAGAGACTCAACTCGAACACTGCCGTTCAAAGACAGTAAGCCTCTGGAAGGACGCAATGCTCTTAAATAACAGTTAAATCTCATATCTGCAAATAATTTCCAGCCAGCAGCAGGAATAAGCTAGAGCCAAAAGGTCAACACATCTTGCAAAGTCAAAAGAGAATCCGAGCCTCCTCTGGCCTCCAAACTTCCCAAGTAAAGAGAGTTGTTATTTTTATCACAAGCGTAAATGCAAAAGCTTACCGAAGTAAACGCTTTCCAAATTTTTTTAACAGTTTTGAAAAAAAAACAACAACAAAAAAAAACGTCCGCCGTAAGGTGAGTACGAACGCAAAACTGATAGTTATGAAACAACCCTCTAACCCATACAGTTACGGCGGTGGTCATAACATAACGTTGCAAATGTGTGTATTTAACGTATTAGAGATATGAATGGGTCACGCACGCGCACATATCGTCACGGTCGTTATGGTAGAAAAATGAATTTTTTTTTTCTGAACTTTCGATAATACACGTCGAAAGGATCGACAGTTTCAACAACACCATATTCATGGTTGTTTGTTTTGGGTTTTTTACTTTTAGATCAACATAAAACACGCACAAACTGACAGACAGCTGAGATTTATATAAAAGTTATTAATATCTCATATATTACTAAAGTACCAATTCAATCCTTCAAGACTACATACATACAACCTGTAAAGTTACAAAGAAATATAGCAAAAGAACAATACAATTAGGGTTTTAAGTAAAGATGTATGCACATTTGTTTTATAGCAATGTGAATACAAATTATAGCAAAACTATACATAATAAGTTTACGCTAATACTTTGATTACAATTTTAAAGATAAAATTAAATATCCGTAAACAGCTGCACAATAACACATTCAAAATAGTAAACACAATATAAACATAGTAAAAGAGGATAAGAAGAGAACAAATTATTTGGTTCAGTCCACCATAAAATCGGATGCTGTAAACTTACATAAATAAAATAATCAAGAATCTTGTCGATGCGACTGATATACCTTTTGTCTTTTCGTAATATAAAAGTACATTTAACGATATAGTTCCAGAACACATGTTAGCATAGAGGTCTGTAGAAAAGACTCGGAGAAAATCGTAAACAAATAAATAAATGACAAGACTTAAACTTTTAAAATACCTCTTACTAGTACTCCTACTTTGTTATTTTTCGCATAGTAAATACTCGAGTTTGCTTTAAAAAAGTCACCCTCCCCCGATGCTTGGAAAATCTTCACAACAACAACAACTTATCTTTCTGTTTATAATGCCAAGAATTCTATTTTTCTTCTGAGTACAAAAACAAACAAACAAACGTCCATTAATAAAGTATATTCAAAAGAACTTTCTATCATGGGGACACGTTACAGTGTAGCTGCTCCATCATGGCGGATTTCAAGTCCTACGTTAACGGACATCTGCCGATATGTAATTAAACTTTGGTCACTTACTAACCAGTTTTCAACCCGCTTATGATACTGATTCATAATCCAAGTAACAAGTATCGATTGTCTTTGAAACTGCGGCACTTACCTTAAAGCAGAAGGAAGTTTCATGGGAGCATGAAATTAACACACGGTCCCTAGTCGCATGCATATGCCCTGTTTGAGGAGGTGACAACGTTAGGTTTTGTGCAAGTTTTGCAGAGAATGTTAAATCTTCATACATACACCGCCTGGTATTACCAAATCGGCCACCGATCTGGTGTTTCCAAATTGGTTACCCATCTGTTACTGACCATGTTCAACGTTGCTTAACATTAGCGATCAAAGGAGAACCGGTGTTTAAGTGATTATTCGGTATATATGGTTTAGCTTTGGTAAATGGTGAACCATTAGTATGAAAATTATATGGCAATTTCTTTTTATTTAGCTATTTACTTATCTTATTCAATGAGCGTTTGGAATTTTTGTGTGGTTTTCCTCTTATCTTCCTGAACTTATATAATAATTTTCATTATGTTATTTATTTGCCACATTTTAATAAATATTGGACTTCTGTATGCGAAACAATTAAAAAAAAACAAAACATAAAGACTTATCAAGTGTTTCTCTTTGCAAGAGGATCAGAAATGTTGCTTTATTAAAATAGAAAACCATATAAAAAATATCTACAAATGCTCATAATCTGTTTACAAAATTATAACAAAAAAGAAAACATCTTTATCTGCGTGTGCTGACTTATTTTTTTCGATATAAGCTAATAAAGATAAACTGAAAGAAAAAATAGGACTTTTTTTTTCTTTTAGCAATTTTTACTGCACTAGATTTAGAGTTCCAAGGAAGCGTAAAAGACACCGAGTTGGAAAATCTTATTTTTTAAATTTATATACATATTCTTAAAGAACTTACCGAGTCTATCTAAGAAAAGCAGTCGCATTTTCGCGAGGAAATGTACAAGAAAAAAGATAAAAAATAACGATTAAAAATAAGGATTCATTCTCATCTATGAAATTAAATCTCACCTGTCTGTTTAAATGTATGTTGAAAAATTGGCTTACAATCTCAATTCCTTCCATCACAACTGGGCACTTTCTACAAAGAGGGGCCGCTTTGTACGCCGATATTTTCAAAAGTCATCCCCTCTTTACGATTAACAAGCTTTAATTTAAACGTTTGCGCATTCTGTTTTGGCGATGGACGCAACGCCAAGGCCGCCATGTTTTTTTTACATTCTTTTCCTCCTTCACGGTATGGATTCGAGCCTACCTGCCTGCCTACTACCACATTATTATTATTTTTTTATTTTTATTTTTATTAGCTCAACACACACCTCCGAACACCGGGCAACACCAGGCCCGTAGGCTAGTAATTCACAATAAATTTTCAGATAAGCATTGCTAATTTTTTATTATTCTGGTTGCTTTTCTAACCTGAAATGCTATTCTCATGACGTTTCGGCAAATGTAACTCTCGATATTATTCTTGTGGAACTGAATTATGCGCTAATTTTATGTTCGTAAGTACGGTGTCACCCGCCAACACATTTTAAAAGATAGTGACAGACTAATCAATTAAGATGCATAATAAACACAATTTAGAATTCTGTCGAATGTGAACATTGGACTTAAATCGCCTGGGATCAAAGTATCGAGCACATCGTGCCTAAAGAATGATGAATAATTACGTTGCGTCTGCATTCGCGCCGGATGTTAATAGAATATAAATGCTTATCAAAATCCTACACGGTTTGACAGAGGGATGTTTATAACCAGATATTTTCTCATAGTATTTTAACGAACATACTTAAAAACTTTAAAACAAATCGTTATATATATATATATATGATTAATTTTTTTTTTGTAAAAAGAATTCCAGCAGAGTGCTCAATTAAAAGGAAAATCCAAACATTAAGAGCGTATTTATATTTTGTGTACAAAAAGTTGTTAGTTGAGACAGATCATTGGTACCGTCGGTTTTAAGCCCGATAATAAGGCCCGTTTAAGGTATCCTTATCAAGCTCTCTTCAGCCAATATTCGTCTTAGAGACGAATATTGGCTGAAGAGAGCTTGATAAGGATACCTTAAACGGGCCTTATTATCGGGCTTAAAACCGACGGTACCAATGATCTGTCTCAACTAACAACTTTCTGTACACAATATATATATATATATATATATATATATATATATATATATATGTATGATCTTATTTATAATGTTCCGAATTTTACTGAAAATTGAACATTCGCTAATCGTTCATATACCAATAAATTTTAAGTTAAAATTAGATGACTAAAACTGTAAGCTACAAAATTATCATATTTCATAATTAAGCATTCGTATATTGTTTTAACAAAATCAACACATTAATGAATAGATTAATAGCAACTAATAGTGTATTTCATCTTTAATTACAATTGTTTCAAGATTATACGGACAAATTCAAACATTATGTCGTTTGAAAATTTTCACAAGAACAGCCTTTCGTCGCCAGACGTATTGCATAAAACCACTTTAACAATGAACAGTATGGAGTCCATTTTTCTTATATGGAAAAACATGGAAAAATATTTTACCTACATCTTATCAAAATGTCTTGATTTTGTTAATATATATATATATATATATACATATGATTTTCAGAATGTGAGAGATTGTATATAATAAAGTCCATAGCCAAACAACGACGCAGCCCACAAGAGCCATGACAGTCTAAGAACCGGAAGTCCTAGATTCGAGTTTCGCCTTCATTTGGGCTCATCAGTTAGACACATCCGATCTCAGGATTCGAAACCCGAGCCTCTTGCATGCAAGGAAAGCTCTCTACCAACTGAGAAACGCCCTGGACACAAGAATTTCTATTAACCAACACAGTTCAAGCAAACCGCGCCGAAATCCGACTGTGAAATGAACCTACTTCGTTTCAACAAGGGACGCGGTCATCCAACCAGCCAATAATCCCAAGCCGATATATATATATATATATATATATATATATATATATGTATGTATGTATGTATGTATGTATGTATGTATGTATAAAAGTGAACGTGTCTGTGTGTGCGTCTGTGTGTTTCTGTAGGTCTGTGTACATTTCCCTACGCAATAACTCTGTCAATTTTTAATCTACAGACACGAAATTTGATATACAAGGTACTGAGATATGGGAAAATCAATGTGATCGGATTTTGGCCAGAAATTTGGCGATTAAGGGGTCAAAGTTCAACGCTTTGACCTTTCAGAACTCTACAAATTCCTCCGACAATTTTGGGTCTACGCATTAGAAATTTTAGATATAGGTACCTTGGACATAGATCTAACTTAATAACTTGATTTGAGCCCAAAACCGTACATTTTAAGGGGTCATAATAGGGGCCAAAGTTTAAAAAAAGTTACCTTTTTTCTCAACATACACCTCCAAATACCGGGGCAACGCGGGGAAGCCATGCTAGTATATATATATATATATATATATATATATATATATATATATATATCATTGGATAAAATAGTTTAAATGTATAATAATTTTATTTCATTTTATTCATTTTAAAATGCAGCTTGTACAACAATATGCAGTTCAAATACAAGAACTTGTCCGAAATCATTACATTGTTCTGCAAAAGTGGATTATGTTAGATGAAGCCCATTTTCATTTGAATTGATCCGTAAATAAAAAAATTACAGATTTTTGGGGTCTTAAAATCCAAAGACAATTAATCAAAAGCAGTTGCATTCCATAAAGTGCACTGAATGATGTTCAGTAACGGAGGAGAAGATTATTGGACCTTCTTTCTTTCTTTTTTTTAACATCAATAAGAAAATGCTGCCACTGTTACTAAAGTGAGATACTGGACTATGATTACAGACTACCTGCGCCCACAATTTTAAAATAGGCCTGGTTATTGTTTCAACAAGATGGGGCTACGACACATAAGGCGAGAGAAGAATATGGCTGAACAACAATTTTGGGGCACAATTTATACAAAAGAAATTTTATATAAAAGAAATTAAAAAAGAGGCTTGCCTTTTTTCTGTTGTTCTTGGCCTTCGGGCCGGGATCAAAGTGTAGTATCTGTTCTGCAGATGCTGCACTTAAGATAATTTGTACCAATCAATGGAGGGGAAACCCTCTATACTGCGACAATTATTATTATTAGTAACCAGAGTGCCCCCTTTTGGCATACTTTTAGGGGAGCTGGTTTTTTACCCCACATTAAAAACGGCCTTGTGCCTAATTTGCTTGGGTGCGGAAGCAAATAAATACAAGAAATTAAAAAAGACCGCTCAGCGAATGCAAAAACTACCCAGAAAAATCGGATAAAAGAATAATAATGACTTGCTGCCCCTATATATATATATATATATATATATATATATATATATATATATATATATATATATATATATATATATATATATACATATATATATATATATATATACATATATATATATATATATATATATATATACATATATATATATATATATATATACATATATATATATATATATATATATATATATGTTACACATATGTCTAAGAAACGGATACTGGCAAACTTACTAGATCTATTCTCTGACATTTGAAAGAAACCGTAAATTGCCAGGTGTATTTTTCATTCGGACAATTCTTCTCGCCACTCCAAGTTCGGATAGCAGAAGACAATAACCGAAATGAAAGAAGGACAGCGGAATAAACAGCAATAATAATGACAATAACAACTGCAAAAGAACTTCGGCACGATGAAAACATACAATCGAAATTGAACAAACAAAATAAATGAACGATATTACATGGCCACTCAGACAAAGATGAACGCTGTTCATATCCGTAATG
>NC_136489.1:129733338-129800838 GCF_053919585.1 Euprymna scolopes
GATCTCAAAACTGCGTTTCAAAATTTATAATGATAGATGAATTAGTTTAGGAGTTTATCCTGCACATAGGAATATGTAACATGCTACACATATCAAAACCTGTATTTAATATTTATGCATATGATATATAAAGTCACACACACGTACACATATTTAATAAATATATGTTTATAATGTGTATATATATATATATATTTATATATACATATATACATATTTTGAGGTATAATATATATATATACATGTATATATATATACAGATGCATATATGTATATATACATATTCATTTATATATACATATATATATATATACATTTATATATATATACATGCATATACATTTATATATACATATATACATACATACACATTTAAATATACCTATACACATACATATACATTTTCATATACACAGACATACATATATATATACATATGCATATATATACCTATATATACATATGCACATATATATACATATATACATACATATATTCATATACATGTATACATACATATACATATTCATATATACATAGATATACATGTATACATATATATGTATATATATATGCATACATATGTACACATATATACATTATATAAAAATTTACGTGTACATTACATGTATGTATGCGCACATATTATAATTAATCTTTGTCGCTTTCTTTAAAATATATTGTTTTTCTGTTTGCTTAACGTATTTTCAATATCGGATTGACTATTTTCATTTTCCCTTTCGCGTTTAATCCAATTCTCTTCAGATTTCATTTATTTATCTTTGAATGCACAACAAAACAAATATAATGGAATCTCGTAGGGGGGCGACCACATTTGTTGTACGCGAGTGCCACTTTATTCGTAATCAAACATCGTTTCTGTATTTGGCAGGTGGAATATTTCTGGAAAATACTTTCTTTGACAAGAAACAACCAACAAAATTCGACTTCATATCCGATTGACTGAATAAAAAGAAATTAATATTCTTTCCACGTTGGAATATATTTTTAGTTGTCTAATATTTTCGAAAAATAGAGATTTATACTGTTCGACTAGGGTTTAAGGTTTTATTTTAGTTCTCACGTCGGAAGAAAAATAAACAGAAACTTGAACCATTCGGGAGAGAGACTATATCTTCCCATTGTACCGTATCATTCAAAGTTGAATATGAACCTTACTTTTACGTATTATGTGAATATTCTGGAAGTTTTATCCTGAAAACGTTGATAATTCAAAACTACTTACCGTACTTTGGGGTTAATTGCCCCAAGTCCGGATAATTGCGCCAACTAACTAAAAGTGCTCTTTTGGCGACCGTGCATATAAGGAGCACTGTTTTTAGTTGGCGCAATTGCCCCTAGATTTGACGCAATTACTCTTAGATTTGGCGCAATTATCCCCAGATTTGACGCAATTACCTCCTGATTTGGTGCAATTACCCCAAAGTACGGTATCTTATCAATCTGTAATTGTGCGTGATGATTCCTGCTACGAAAGCACATGAAATGCATACACCAAATTAGAAAACAAATCTGCTTTCAATTTCCATACTAAAGGTGAAGACTAAGATGATATATAATGCTGGAATATACTAGCTGCAATATGGGATACGTAGGGCGTCTCTATTATAAAAAATAAAATCGTTAAAGTGTCTCTGTCTGTGCACGAGTTCGTTCATTCTGGACTCCAAAACGACTGATCTGATGTTGTTATAGATTTCACACAATGTCTGGAAGCTTTCTCAGGTTTTCTATCAGAATGCCTCCGATAAGTATCGAACATCGATAATCGAAAATATCCTAGTAAAAGAAACAGTCCAATTTGACTAAAGTTTATACCCTTGTACAGCCTAATATTACAAGAGCATTTAAAAAGTTTTATCACAACACAAGCAGAACGTAGAAATTGATAAAACAAGGATGCGTTCGAAATGAATGTTTATGTTTAGATGGCTTTTGAACCATGATACTTGACTTTTGCTTTTTAAACTTTAATTCAAGCGATTATATGAAAATAATTTGACAACATCAACAGTAGATTCTATACATGGCAATGTAGATTAAAAAATATTTCATTGCAGTCGCTCAAGAAAAGCCTAAAACCACTTGATGTAAGACACTAAAAAAGTATGGTTAAAAATTATGAACAGGGTATTAGATGGATAAATACTGGGTCAGTAAGCAGCATTCATACCCCTTTTGTAAGAAACATTATTCAGGTAATATAATGACCAAAGAACAAAACAAGGGAAGTGAGAGTGTGTAATATATAGATACATATACATGCATATTGAAGATGGCTTATATATCTGTGTAATGCACAAGATACATACATACATATATATATATATATATATATATATATATATATATATATACTAGCAAATGTCCTCGTGCTTCGCACTAAACTTTGCTGTACATTCATGTATCCGCTTCGCAGGCACCCTTGCAGTTGTGAGATCAACTATTTCCTTAGGTATTTAACAACATTTAACTATCTGTAGTCTCTGACATCCAACTATGAACTTTAAAGCAAATAGATTATATCAAAGTTGACACTGATATGGTTACACATAAAAATTGAAACAATTACAAAGAATCACAATGATTAACATTTGTTTAATTGGTTGAGAGGATTACGGTGGAGGAGGGTGGTCGGATTCGAATTCACAAAGAAGTTGGTCGTCGCCACGGTGGCGGCCTCCGGTATAGTAACATTCACCATTAATTGTGCATTATCCCTGAGTTGGGTAGTTTATCAGGAGGAGCATTATATATGACTTTAACCTTTGAGCTTGACCTTGAAAAATGGTGTACATCATCAACAGATCAGATACCATCATACATTCAGGTGTGGTCAGTGGTGAAGGCTGTAGGAGAGTATATACACATAGATTATGTCCTTGACATTTGATCTTTATCTTGAAGAATGGAGTGCACCATACTTAAGTGAGGGACCATCATATCTATAACCGGTCCAGTGGAGTGGCCTGTAGGAGGGTTTTACACACACACCCACACACACACACACACACACACACACACACACACACACACACGAACGCTACTATTTTATATATATATATATATATATATATATATAAAAGTGAAAGTGTCTGTCTGTCTGTCTGTCTGTGTACATTTCCCGACACAATAACTCTGTCAATTTAAAGTCTACAGACTCGAGATTTGATATACAGGGTATGGAGATTTGAGAAAATCTTTGTAATCGGTTTACGGCCAGAAATTTGGCTGCTGAGGGGTCAAAGTTCAACGATTTGACCTTTGAGAACTTTACCAAACTCCTCCGAGAATTTGGGATATAAACACTTGAAATTTTAGATATATGTTCCTTGGACATGGATCTAACTTAATAACTTAATGTAAGCCCAAAACAATAAAGGTTAAGGGGTTCTAATAGGGGTCAAATTTTAAAACATTAACCTCTGCAGTCTCTAGCAAATTACTCAGACAATTTCCGGTCTAAACATTTGAAATTTGACATAAAGGGTATTCAGAAATAGGGCAAGCTTTTTAATCGGTTTGGGTCGAAAAATTGAGCTACCAATATATAAATGTACGTATGTATTTGCATTTCTGCCTAAAACTTTCGACAGAGGCGACGGATTTTCACAAGATCAGTATCGTTTTGAAGCTCACCTTTCAAACAACAAATACCGAACGATTGGCTAAAAACGTTAATATCTTCAGCCTCAACTGGGCACTTTCTACAGGGAGAGGTCGTTTTTTCACCGATACTTTAGAAATTCATCCCCTCTTTTCGATTGTCTACCCTTTATTTAAACCTACGTCACTTCCGGGTTGGCAGTGGTCGTAACAGCAAAGACGTCACGTTTTTCCCCCGTTCTTTTCCTCATTCGCGGTACGAGCCTGGCTTCCTACTAATTTTTTTTTTTTTATCGCAGCACACACCTCCAAACACCCGGGCAACGCTGGGCACCCATGCTAGTATATATATATATATATATATATATATATATATATATATATATATATAAGTGAAAATGTCTGTCTGTCTGTCTCTGTACATTTCCCTACACAATAACTGAGATTTGGAAAAATCTTTGTAATCAGTTTTCGGCCAAAAATTTATACAATTAATTAATTAATTAATTATTAATAATAATAATAATAATAATAATAATAATAATAATAATAATAATAATGATAATTATAATGATGATGATGATGATGATGATGATGACTTCGGTGCATTAGCTTGAATCGAAACCGAAATAAAAACTTATGAAAAAATATATGCATATATATATATATATATATATATATATATATATATATATATATATATATATAACTTGAGTTCCTTCAGCCATAATCGAAACCAAACTTATGAAGAAATCTAAGATAACTAAATACTAAAATTTCGTGTTCAATATGAAAAGAAACCAGAATCGTTGTAAGAACATATGATTATAGAAATTATGGAAAAAAGACAACGAACTCATGCAAATGAATTTAATGAAAATAACTTCACAGTGGAAGAAGTGAAGGAAAAACACAAAGAATTGTTAAGATTTCTTGTTCCTTAGAAGCGCCGATAGTGTTTAAATAAAATAAATACGTATTATATACGCTTGAAACCAAAAACAACGCATTATTACAAAATAAACAGACATTTATTTTGTTTGAAAATTATGTTGAAGTTCATAAATATATTTCGAGGCAAAGCCTCGTCATCAATATAACTTTTTTTCTTTCTTTCTTTTTTTTGCCATGTTTTTGCTGGGGCAGATAATCAGAAAGTAGAAGTGCGTTTGTTGTTTTTACGGTAGTTTTTACGCACTGTTCCAAGATTTAAAAAAAAACTACCGTAAAAACAAAAAACGGACTTCTACTTTCTGATTATCTTCCCCAGCAACAACATGGCAAAAGAAAGACAGAAAGATATACTGATGATGAGGCTTTGCCTCGAAATATATTTATGAATTTCAACATAATTTTCAAACAAAATAAATATCTGTTTATTTTGTAATAATGCGTTGTTTTTTGGTTTCAAACGTATATAATTTATTTTATACAAAGAATCGTGCTTAAAGGGGCGATATGAACCGTAAAACCATCTCCAGTTTGGAGTTCCTAAAATACCGAGTGAATGCCTGGCATCCGGTAGGATGCCATATCCCGACGCACAAACATACTAAGAACACTGAAAGCAAAATCGTCACTTATGTTAGTGTAGATGCGGTCATTTCTTATTGTATTCCATTTCAATCTACGTCACGTTGCATATTGGCTTTGTTAGTTGATGCTTTTGTTTACATAACATGTCTTCTTGCAGGAGCATGAAAAATGATGTGCTGCTCATATTATTATTATTATTATTATTATTATTATTGATGATGATGATGAGCCGAAGTGTCTGACTGGTTAAAAGCCCGTATTCCCATGTGCACGAGTAGATGTATATTTTACGTGTCCTACGACAACTAAATAAGCAAGGTAAACAAAAGTAGTTGACGTGTGAAAACGCGTTGTATGTGCTTGCTTGGTATGGAGGTTAAAGGAAATAAGGAAGCTAGTGATTGGGAAAGAAATGGAACTTATTGATAATATAACAGAATGTGTGAGATTGACGAAATAAACAAAAGAACATTTTTTAAAAATTGATAGGAAACGATTTCAATCAGCAGGAAATGCACGGTGACCTCGCATAAAATAAAACAGCGAAAGACAGTCGAATAAATATAGATTCTTCGTTTTGTAAAGAAATGAAACGAACGTCACATTCTAACTGGATGTGATCGTCAAAGTGAGCGAAAAATAACAGTGTGCAGATGAAAATGCCAGAAAGATACGAAGAAAAAACGTAGAATATAACAGAAAATCAAAATGCAAAAAAAAACAAAAAAGTGTTGCCAACGGAAAGAAGGTAACGGCCCACGCAGAGAATGGGGTAATATACAAAAGTAGAAAGTTCCACGCGATTCGATCTTTTTTTAAGATATTCATGATGTTGTGTTTGTAATCGCTTTTAATGGATTTATATGTGAACAGATAGATTACAAGTGCATTTTCTTATTTCACTTTTCCGATCAAGCTCGCCTTAATAGTCGAACCATTTTTGGTCCCCCGACAAAAGGACAGTGGAGCTGTAAATTCACCATGTTCGCTCGTCCGTGTAGAATATTGCTAGGGTGAGCCTGCTAATCCAATGAAGATGTTGTGCTGAATGGATGCGATAATTGACAGAGTGTAGTTCCTGGCAGAAGTCTAGAACAGTAAAAACCCATGAATGCCAGAGCAGCTGGCATTTGTAGAGTGGCACCTGCCCATCCTGGCATGTTTAGCCAATCAGGCGCCTCAAAATAGAACAATCCACCATCCCTGACTAATTGTAGGCTGGTCCAATGGCAATTAGCATACCACTAATTGCTACTGAATAAATATGTTGAAATTAGTTAAATGGTCCATAATGGCGGAGAGGGAAGGTAAGCGCATTCTTGATTCTTGATTCTACAATGTTGTTCGCTCGTCCGTTCGTCTGTTCGCACTTTTCTCAATAACTACGTCTTGGAAATTTTTGAAATTAAGTAAAACAGTAACAGAACGGATTTTCCGGGAAAACTCTGGGTTCCCTCTAGGGGTGGCTTTTGGGTTAAAATGGTTAAAATTGACATTTTTGTGCTTATTAAAAACATTGATGCCTTGGATTTTTATAAAACTTTCTAAAAAGTTGTAACCAACTGATTTCTATATAATTTTGTTTGTCTATACTTCGTGATAACTCTTGGATGTGCCCCAGGGGCTCTTTTAAGGCTAATAAAAACACTCGTTTTTTTGGTGAATACTTGAGAATATTTGTCCAAAATTTTCTGTGTATGCCTATTTAGCAGTTTTGCATGGTGCTGAACTCAAATTTAAAAATGTTAAGGCCTTGGGGACTTTTAGGGCTAAATGGGGAGTATGTGTGCAGTCAGCACCAACCCTATTCAGGTTTAACCGACTTCCTCCGAAGGAGGAAGTTTCATGGGAGTATGAAATTCACAAGTGGTCCCCAGTCGCATGTATATCCCCGGTAGGGGAGATTACGACGTTAGGTTTTTGCAACTTTTTGCAGGGAGGTGTCGACGTCCTCCTACATACAGCATCTGGACTTCCAAAATTGGTCACCCATTTTAGTAATGACCAGGTTCAACGTTGCTTAACTTCGGTGATCTGACGGGAACCATTATGTCAACGTGATTATGCCGTATAAATGGGGAGGGGGAGGCTAATGATGGACTTAGTAATTTTTTTTTTTTTTTGCATGGTGCAGAACTTAAATTTACATATGTTAAGTCTAAAATGGCACCATTTGTTCATTTTCACTTGGATTTGTACGTCCCTGAGGGACTTTTAGGACTAAATGGGGCTGAGAGGGTAAATGCTGAACTTAGTCATTTTTTATGCCTTGTTCACTGTGCAGGGAACATGCATGCTTCACTTTTATAATTATTTCAATTTAAGCAAAAACAAATTGAAATGTTTGTTAGGATATAAATAAATTCTGATCTCAATAAAAATAAGAATTATAATAAGGCAAAGAGAAACAAAAGGAAGACGTCACTATGCATTAAACAAACTTTATCTCAACGAACTCATAGCTTTTTCCTGTTTAATTTCTTTTTGCTAAAACAACATTAAACGTATTTTAGATCATAAAACTGTATGCGAAGCAGCTATTTATAGGAAGATTACTGCATTAATAATATTCTAAAACTTTTAAGAAGGAAGTGATAAAGAACGAACAACAAATGTGCCCTAAATAGCATAAAGAACAAAACTGACTCTAAGACTACAGCATATAAATTAATAACACTATCGCTACATTCCAAATTCAAAATATTTATTCTTACCAAATAGTCTTTCAGCATTTCAAAACAGTTTTACGGATTTTTTTTTCGTTATGTATAAACAATAGATTATTAGTATGTTATCATCTACTCTTTTCTTGCATATACTTCTCAGAAAAATATAAATTTTTCGTTAAGAAATAAATATGTATAACAGTATTATGCCAGAAAAAAAATTCCATAGAACATATATCATCGCGTCTTTACTTAGTCAGCCATGCCGGAATAAAGAATTTTAACGTTCATATTGTATTCTGTTTCTGAATGTCTTAGATAACAGCTGATTATTTATACTATTTGGGCTATTCGGACTACTGATCTCATTTTGAGTTTACTTTTCATAACATTTTGGCAAATGTAACCTGCGATCTTTTTCAGATGTATGCGCTTGACCTCGTGAATTTTCTGTCAAACTCGCACATCTGTACTGAATATCGAACGGAACTCTTTATTTAATCCGTTGGAGTAGCATGCTCTCGTTTCGTAAGCCATGACCGGATAAAGGTCTTAAGTAATTCGGAATTCTATTCATAATGTCGTTTGTACTAAAGATTTACCCTTCGACTTCTAGACTAGTGTTATTTAGAACTAAATTTTATTAGTAATTCATCCCGAGTCGGACAGAAAGATTTCCGAGTTCGACATGGCGCACCTGAAGAAAGTTATAAAACTTATATCTGCCAAAACGTTGGAAGAATATCATCCAAAATTAGAACAGTAGACCGAATCATCCAAAATAATACAAATACACATATTATATTACAATAGAAATATGCGAGCATGAAATGTAATATGGTTAAACTTAAACATGGAACAGTAAAGGACAAGTTGTTAAAACTGAAAAAAGGCAAGCTATTCAAGTAAAAAATGTAATGAATTTATAACTTAAAATATTGCAGCATTAAGAATTGATTTTATAATGTTATACATTGAATTTAAAAAGCATCTTAATTCTGCAATATTTTAAGTATTAAATTTATTATATGTTTTACTAGAATAGCTTGTCCTTTTCTTTTCCAAGTTTAACAACTACTCCTTTAATTTTCCATGTTTAAGCTTAACCGTATTACTTTTTTCGTCTGCTTTCAATAAAATCTCCTAATTATTTCGCTTTCGTGTTTTCATTCTGTCTGTTTAACTTGTTACTGCTCGTTTCGAATTATTAGCAACAGTAGTCGCTGAAGCGACGTGATTGCTATGGAAACCAGTCATAAAAAGCGTCGCTCCCCTCCTTACATATTTTTACGATTTTGAACACCAGAAAATTCATCATGACTTTTGTTGTACTGAACGAAAATTGAATTTTTTTTCACAATATAGCTGAGAAGGTGATCTATAAACTGTAATAATTGTTTGAAATTTGGTTGGAAAATAAGTGAACGGTGAAGCTTTAAGGCGGTTCTAAATGACTAAAAGTGTCACTTAACCATATATTCAAACAATACCGTGTTTGAATGATACGTAATTAAACACTTTTCTTTCATTTTCCTGGTCTTCTTTTTTCCCTCATTTTTCGCATTTATTAGTAGCACTTAAACCAATAAAAACATTTTTGTCTTTGAAGATCTTATATATTGTGTTTGTTGTGGTGGCACACATTCATTTGCATATGTGGATAGTAATTACACATAAATAGGAAGACTCAGTTAGTCTGAGTGTGTGTTCACCAGAAGCCACCGAAGGCCGCCGAGAGCAGATATGTTTCTCCAGCAAAGACTCTCTTATTTGACACCATTATGTAAATATCCTGTAAATATACCTTTTCCTAATACACTTCTTATTTGATCTACCTTTGTTTGTTGAGTCGTCATTTGTATTGCTTTCTACGTTACTTGTTTCAACCTGCAAACTTAACAGTGTTAGTGACTATTTTGCTCTAACATCGCCAAATTTAGTTTTGTTAAAAAAAACATTCCTTCACGTTGTCCGATTTTCTATCTATTTGTTTTTCATCTTCAGTCATTTTTCTTTTTATCGTTACGTAGTTTATTTAATTGTACTCTTTTCAATTATGGATGTTCAGCTTCATCTGTTTCTATCTTTAAATCTATCAAATTGCGTTGTTTTGCGTGTTTGATTATTACTATTGTTATGCCACCATTTAGTCATATCCTACAACTTACTTATTTATCATATTCGAATGTTTTAGATGAAATCATCTATAACATTTATTAGGTAATATATTTTGTTAGCATACACCCACAGCGTTGCTCAGTCGTAAAATACGCCTTAATACGATGTATAATTCATAAATATTTTTTTTAATTATGTAAATCAAATTCTGTATTATAAATAAAGTAAGTTGGTAATCTCAATAAGTTTCCACCTTGAAAAAGGAAGACGAATGAACACATTTCTAAAGAAATGGCAGAAACACTAGAGGAAGACCTCCAATCTGTGGTGGAATGGGGACAAAAGTGTTTGGTCGCGTTCAATGCTGCCAAGACTAAACTAGTTTCATTCAATAATTACAAGAAACCCTCTCTACCACCTATAGCAATAGCCAACGACTCTTTATCTGAGAGTACATCTTTCAAACTCCTTGGCCTAACGTTCACAGGAAACATGAGTTGGAACAATTACATTGAAGGCATTGCCAGGGCCGCTGCAAGAAAGGTGGGCTCTCTCTACCGTGCTAGAAAACTACTAACACCCGAAAGTATCCTGTACCTCTATAAGACCACCATTCGCCCATGTATGGAGTATTGCTGCCACATCTGGGCTGGTGCATCTGCTACTAGTCTCTCGCTCCTTGACAAGGTTCAAAAGAGAGTCGCAAACCTGATAGGCCCTGAACTGGCATCTAAGCTTCAGCCTCTGTCCCATCGACGAAATGTTGCATCCCTCTGCCTTTTCTACAAGTATTTTAGTGGTGAATGCTCTGACGAACTGCAATCACTTGTGCCCCCACGACGTGAGCACCCTCGACAAACCCGACAGGCTGCTAAATCCCACCCCCACACTGTAGAGATCCCTAGATGTAAAAGATCTTTTTACTCCAATAGTTTCTTCCCCAGAACCGCTAGACTCTGGAATTCCATTCCAGGTCCCTGCTTCTCCAACAGTACTGACGGTCAGAAGTTCAAGTTTAACGTGAATCGACATCTTGCTGCCCAAATCCCTACATAGTACCCCAGTAGTTGTTGCCCCTGATAGTAGCCCCCTACACCAAAGTGGCAATTTGCCTTGTTTGGGGTGAAAATAGTAATAAAAAAAAATCCGTATAGATAGTAAAATGATTCGCTTTTCTTGTTTCTTTAATATTCAAACAAACAAAAAAAAAAAAACACGAAAAACTGAAAAGATTTCATTTGTTTGTTTTTATTATTCCTTAATCGGTAAAATAGTAAAACATTTTGTATTTACTTTTTAATAGCTTCATCGATTGGAGACACGTTTCGAGCGCTATATATTCGGTTTTGGATTCTACCTGATGGCAAATAAGCTAATTTTTATAATTTTCAGTAATCATTATTTATTAATATTAGTATATTAGGTAGAATATAATATTCAAAGTGAATTGGCTTTCAAAAGTAAATACGAAGTTTGCCTGAATTTAAATATATTAAGCGTACTTTAATTGTCTCTATATGCTATTGTTATGGTTGACTTGAATATAAAGATGTCGTACAGTATGAAAGGCTAATTGATTTCTTAAGAAGAAATTGAGTACACTTGTTTATTTCGGCTTGAGTCACAAGCTTTTACGTGTCTGTAAATTAGTCAAACATTTGTCCGTGTGTATGTAGTGTGTATGTGTTTTTATAGTAATAATATGTATGTGTTTTTATAGTGATAGCGTGTATGTGTTTTTATAGTGATAGTGTGTATGTACGAACTGCGCTGAGCGTCGTGTGTGTGCTTCGCTGAATCTACAAGCGTGTTCTAGTTGCCAAGTGCTTTTGTCCCAAGTTCTTCTGAGATGGATAGTTACGTGCACATATGTGTCGATTTTGGAAGGAAAGGGGAAAACGAGAGGAAGGTATGTTTGCGTATTTAAATTACATACTAGCCTGCGTGCCCGAGTTGCCCGGATGTTTAGAGGTGTGTGTTGAGCAAGAAAATAAAAAACTGATAGTAAGCAGGTATGCTCGAACCCGTGACGCGAAGATGGAAGAGAAAGTGAAAGAAAACCTGACGCGACCAGAAGTTCGAAACGTTGAAATTAGTAAAGTCATTCCAATCGATACGATAACTTTCAAAAATAGCGAAAAAAAAAAATCCCCAAAACTTGTAGCAAACTGCCCAGGTGAAGATGAAGGAATTAATGTTTTTGGCCAAGTTTTAAGCATACATACATAAATGCATACATACATACATACATATTTTTAAAAAGGCAGGTGAGATTTATATAATAGACTAGCCTGGGTGCCCGGCGTTGCCCGAGTGTTTGGAGGTGTGTGTTGAGAAAAAAGTGGTAGTAGTCAGGCAGGCTCGAACCCGAATCGCGAAGGAGGAAATGAATGTGAAAAAAGTGACGTCTCTGCTATTGCGTCCATCGCCAACCGGAAGTGGCGAAGGTTATAATTAAGGCTAATCAGTCGAATAGAGGGGATGACTTTCGAAAATATCGACTACAAAAGCGACCCCTCCTTTGTAGAAAAGTGCTCAGTTGAGGGTGAAGGAATTAATATTTTGACCAACTTTTCAATATTTGTCGTCCGAAGGGTCGAGCTTCAAAATGATACTGATCTCGTGAAAACCTTCCTCTCTGTCGAAAGTTTTAGGTATACATACAATCATACATACATACATACATACATACATTCAAACAGACAGGTGAGATTTATATAATAGATTAGGAACCATACTTTAGTAGCAATTAAGTTTACCAGTGCGAATTTTGACAAGGGACACATAAGTACATTTCAGAAGAAGTAAATTATTATTTAGTTAGTTAGTCTCTCTATCTCTCTCATAATTCGATTCTCCTCAATAAATCTTGGAGAAACTCTGCGAACGTCTCCTTCTGTCTTCCCTCCATGAAAAGTTTTATTAAAAAAATCGATAAGGAAACATTGACGACGAGAAGATACGTGACGGAGATAAAAAGATTGCCGTATACACACCTGGTATATATAAAGAACTTTATTTTATCGTGCATTGATGAAAACGTTTCAGGGTGTAGTAAAAGGCAGAATTTGGTGTGAAAATTATTACGTCTGTTATACCATAATTTTCTTTAATCGAGAATCTATACGTATAAACAGCATCTATGCTGCTGCTGTTTTAAACAGGATTTTTCTTTTCTTTTGTTTCTCTTATTTCTCTCTTTATTAATGCATACGACTATTGTTTCATTCATATAACCGTTGGTTTTCTTCACATAAAAAATAAAACTATTTTTAGTTTTTGATAATCATTTTCATTCTTTTTTTTTTCTTTGCGTAGATATTTGCGTATCACTTCGCCAATTCCTCATTTTCGTTTGTAAGTTTTCCTTCTAAAAAAGATTTCCTCTTCACTTATACTGTATTTTTCCACACTGTCGTCGTGTTCGCTTTTCGTTTCGCTACTTTGTTTCCATTTCATCGTTTTCATGTCACTCCCTATCAATCAGCTACAGCCGAGTTAGAGCACTTGGCAAAAAGACGAAGACTTTTTACTCGAACCGTTTAATGCAAAACGCTTGGGAAATCATAAGCCCGTAGCAGACGGATCGAAAAGTAGCTTAATAGATCAGGAGACCATTAAAGAGGAGGATTTGTTTTTTTGTCATCAGCATCCAGATTGTTTCCGCCCGACCGCCGAACACGGGCAGCTCGAGATGATGGCTGTCACTGGACGACTTAGATTCAAACTTTTTCTTTCCACATTTTACTTCGACAACAGCTTAATACCCTGACGGCTAGAAGGCTGTTTCTGGCGATAAATGCGGAAAAAAAGCCTTCACACGCATGACTGACTCCGTTTGGAAATTCTAAGGAAGGATGGAACGAAAGAAAATCAAGGAATGAAAAAGAGATAATACTTGTAAAGAAAGAGGTAGTAATAATATAAGGTTGAACGACGAAGAATATAAAGATTGAAAAGTAAAAAAAGCAATATTATGAGGGGAAATAAATGATGAAATAATTATTTGAATTCAAAACCCTATTAAAATCCAAGGGTGCAAAACAATAGAAAAAATAGGAATATCGAATTAAAAAGAGGAATAAACTAATCTTGTTATAGAATGTCCATATTTAAATTTCACACTATATACAGGTAACCAATGAGGTCAACTGTTCTAATTTCTAATTAGTTCGGTTTTCTCTTTTATTATTTACTAGCCTGGGTGCCCGGCGTTGCCCGGATGTTTAGAGGTGTGTGTTGAGCAAAAAAAAAAAAAAAAAAAAAAAAAACGTGGTAGTAGGCAAGAAGGCTCGAACCCGTACCGCGAAGGAGGAGAAGAACGTGAAAAAAAACCCTGACACCTTTGCTATTGCGTCCATCGCCATTCCAGAAGAGGCGACGGTTAAAATTAAGGCTAGTCAATCGAAAAGAGAGGGGGACTTACGAACATATCGGCAAGAAAAGCGAACCCGTCCTTGTAGAAAAGTGGCCAGTTGAAGGTGAAGAGATTAATGCTTTTAGCCAATTTTTTCGATATTTGTTGTCCAAATGGTCGAGCTTCACAACGATACCAATCCCGTGAAAATCCGTCGCCAATGTTGAAAGTTTTTGTCAGACATACAAACATACACTCGTGAGCCCAAAAAATGGGCCAAACAAATTTTATACATTTTATCGCACTAAATGTTATATGGAACAAAAACAATTGAACAAGGAAACTTAAACGAGACTAATAACACAGAACAAGACGTTTACTTTAATAAATGCTTAGGATGGAATCGCATTCCCTTTTGATTCCTTTAAAAGATCAATCCTTTTAGACATGCACTAACCTAAGTGGAACACTCTGAGGAGATGCTATTCCATTCGCTTTACACAGCTTCCCACAGTTTGTCATTGTTTGAAAAAGTCCTTCCATCCAATGCACGAGATATTATGGACCAAATATTCTCGATGGAGTTTAAATCAGGGCATTGACCTGGCCAAAATATCATATTAATTGAATTATTAGAAAACCATTTTTTGTGATTTTAGCAGTGTGTGCAGAGGCATTATCATGTTGAAAAATAATGTTCTGAGATATTCCAAGCTTCTAGATACTTGGTAACAGTCCTGTTTCTAATATTCAAATGTATTCTTGCATTGATTGATTTCTCACATCTAATAAGTTCTCCAATATCTGCTGCAGTAAAAGTTACCGATATCATTATCCTTCCATTCCGGTGTTTAACTGGCGTTTTATGCAACTTGGTGAAAATCTTTCTCCAGTTCTTCGAGGCCCCTATTCGGGAGCATCGGGAGCATCAATAACAAGACAAAATCTTGATTCATCTGACCAGAAAACATTCCTGAACAAGTCTGCATCATTCTTGCTATAATACGAGAAAAATCTCTTTCTATCATTGATGATGATCTTAGATTCAAATGGTTTCTTTGCACACCTTTCGGAAGAAAACCCCATTTCTTTCATTCAGCTAGATATGGTATATCAAGGAAGATAATTTTCAGCCCTTGTTTTGAATTCTTTGCAATGCTCAACATAAGTTTTCTTTCAATTCATCAAAACAGTTTATTTAAGCCTGTGGTTGTCCTTCAAAGTTGATGCTCTAGGGCGACTAGATCCAGATTTCACTTTTACCAAACGTTTGACTTCGAACCTTTGACCAATTCGCTTCACTACAGAAAGAAATGTTTTCACTTTTTCTTTTCTTAAAATATCAATAATCTGCTTGTAAATCATTTTGGACTGCCTTAACCCTGCAATTCAGTTTTTTTATATCCTCACCAAGATCCGGTCTTACCATTTTTTAGGATTCATTTTTCCACTTATTATTATATGCTACATTAATAATGATCTGCAAAATAGAAATTTTCAGTTAAAATTAACAAAAAATTATGGGAAAATATTGAAAAATCGATTTCTTCCTTCTTTCACTCTTGGCCTATTTTTTTTTGCTCATAAGTGTACACACATACATACATGATGATGATGATGATTGCAACGTCTTGTCAGACGAGTGCCACTCTCTCAGACATTTAAAATCCATGAGCCCAAATGCCTGAGGGAGTATCTATACAAAGATGATGTTACAGAGTCTTAGCTTTGTACGACAGCTAAGTCTCTCTCTCGGTTCAAAATGTTGAGATCCAGCAACAAGCAAGAGCAAGATAGCCAGCAACAAATTAAACTGCAGACCAGCTTAATGCGGGTACTGGTCTCCCGCTTTATGGTTTTTTAAATCAGAGATTTGCTTCTCCTAGAAAGGTTGCCTTCACCACGGCTTACGGGAGCCCTCTCCACCCCAATACACATATACACACACACAAATATACACGGTGCTAGTTGGCCGTTGACCCAGAAAAAGAGTTCATTCGCCCTTTGGAAGGTCTTGTTTTTAATCCTCCAGGGAGACTAGCCACCCTCCCCACCAAACAAGTCTGGTGGGGGAACCAGTTTAGTCGCCGGTGACCTGACCATGAGGCAGGTAGTACTGGGTTACATGGTACCAGTAGCATATGACATGACCTGACACATACATACATACATACATACATATATACATGCATACATACATTTAAACAGACAGGTGAGATTTACATTATTTATTTTCTTTGTGCTTCTTTGCCTTCTTTTTTTTTCCTCGTTTTATTTCGTTTATATTTTTCTCCCTTACATTTCTATTTCGTTCCAAGTTTTATATTTGCTTTGTTTCCGTATTTGTCTTAATAATCTCATTTACGGTTTACTTTTTATATTACAAAATATATCTCAATACTTAGATACTCATTTATACTATAACATGTTTCTTCAACCATCCATCTAAAAATCTGTCTAATTAATCAGGACAGATATAAGTTCAAACTACAGGAAATAAACAATAAATCGATTTAGAATGAGAGCTGAAAGAAGCAATGTACAAAAAAAGAAGTAAAAATAAAAAAAATAAACTAATGAATGCAAATTATAAGTAGAGTTGAGTTGAGTTCAAACCGAAATCAACACAAAAAATTAAAGAAAGGAAAATACAGCGTTGTCGTAATAAACTTAAGATATTCTTTAATATCAGAACATTTTAAGTGCTTAATACCGATAGCATGCAACGAATGACCATTTTGGGTGAAGCTGGTTTTCCCCCACATTAAAAACGGCCCTGTGTCTAATTTGCTTTCGTGGGGACGCAAATAAATACCCACCTGCAAGTCATTCTACATGCTCTGGACAGATTCCACGTGCATTCTGTATTCGAGGAAATTTCTTCTAAGAGAAGCAGTTTAAAATTTGAGAATACATCAATTATTAGCCAAAAATACGAAGTCTTTGTTACCTTTCTAAAATATGCCAAACTTATAAACACTCTGTATTAAGTAAAATATTTGTTAACAAATAGAAAGATAAAAGGCAATATATTTAGTATGACCTTGGCGAACACTATTTGGAATATGTGGGAAATGTATAATTGCCTCTTAGTTACCATTGCTCATAAGTTAACTTTGGCATGGGGTAATAATACCTGTTAGGGAACTTAGTGATAATATATAACGCTGTCTGAAGATACTAGTTCCCTGAATAAACATTTATAAACTATTTATGAGAATGTGTTTTTCCTTTCTCTTTGCAAAACTCAATCATGTTCTGCCAAGTAAAAAATAACTTTAAAAGCAATTTTCTTCGTTTAATTCTTTTAATTCTTCTTTTAATTTATTTCTAAATATCCAGAGATATCAAGAACTTGATAACTAAAAACGTTTTTTCTCAACATTATTGGATTTGGCATTAAACAACACAAAATCGATTGGTGACTAAAAACGTTTCTTCTCAACATTATTGGATTTGGCATTAAATAACACAAAATCGATTGATGACTAAAAACGTTTTTTCTCAACATTATTGGATTTGGCATTAAATAACACAAAATCGATTGATGACTAAAAAAGGTTTTTTCTCAACATTATTGGACTTAGCATTAAATAACATAAAATCGAGATTGATGACTAAAAACGTTTGTTATCAACATTATTGGATTATGCATTAAATAACACAAAATCGATTGAGACTGAAAACGTTTTTCTCAACATTATTGGATTTAACATTAAATAACACAAAATCGATTGATGACTAAAAACGTTTATTCTCAACAGTATTGGATTTAGCATTAAATAACACAAAATCGATTGATGACTAAAAACGTATTTTCTCAGCATTATTGGATTTGGCATTAAATAAGACAAAATCGATTGATAACTAATCATACAAAATAATAAGGAAAATACATTTAACGATAATGATTAAGAAGACAATACAAATAAATATATAACAGAAACTATCTTAAAAAACAAACTAACATATGAACAATATTTTTATCATATATTAACTCCTCTCTATAATTAGCAAATTGCAGAACTATATCCTTCGACTGTTCGCTTTTTTACCTAACCCCTCCTTTCCATTTACAATGAAATGAAAGTATTGTAAAATCTTTTCCAATTATTTTGAGGAGTGTAACATTTCAGTAGATTTATAACCTATGGTATTAACTCAGCAAATCATAACAACGCGTGCGGGAGGGGGGGTCACAGAAGTGCCTGGTTTAGAACTCAAACGCGGGGTATAAAAAACGCACTATTATTCCTACTTCAAACTAAACTTCTGAACGGTAAATGTTACAAATTTTATTTTCTTATTTTATTTTAGTTCTTCTATATTCCGTTCTATCTACTAACTTATAAATCTTTGGTTTCAGATTTTCGTCTCTCGATTCAGAGAAAATGTGTAACTGTTTGATAGCATTTAATAACTTTGGAAAACGTGTTTGTATATTTTGAAATAGCATTAGAAAAGAAATCGAAACTTATCCTTCATTTTAAATACAAGGAAACATTTACCGTCCGACCCGTTGAAAAGAATGCAAATGGCCATTAAGGCACCCCCTTTTTATTACTACTCTGAAATAGATATAAATCTGGGCACTCACAAATTCATTCCACTAGGAGACGGTGGTCCACTAGAGAGCTCCTTTGAATGGACAAACAAGTTAAATGCACCAATCTATTCTGTGTTGTATGCAACATATGTAAATCTCCACCCGTTTCTTTTTATTGCTTTGCTTTGTATACGAGTGGCGTGCAATAAGTAATGCCCCTGATCCACTTCCATTGTCTGATCTTGCTGAAATTTTGCCTGTATAATGATTTATATCTCTACGGCAATGCGGCAAATTACAGCTCTGAACAATGGTCGTTTCTGTTTTACAGATGTTTGAATTGAGTCAGGTGTGAAATGAAGCCTGTTGAATGTCGAGCAGTGATCCGGTTTTTGTATTTGAAAGGACACACACAACCGAAGACTTTTGATGAAATGAAAGGAACTTATGGTGATAATGCTCCATCATATGACCTTGTAAAACGTTGGCATCGTAAATTGAAACATGACCGGAAGTCTGTGGGAACAGCTCCAAGAACTGATCGCCCCCTTCTGCCATTGATAAGGCATCTGTCCGTCAATATGAGGCTGCATGTTGGAAGATCGGTACATTACTATTCGCCAAATAGCCCAAGATGTCAAGATTAGTATAGGGTCTGTGGAAACTATCACTTATGACCATTTGCATATGCATAAAGTGTCTGCCAGATGGATTCCCAGGTTGCTCAAACCATTCCAGAAGCGAGAACGCGTCGAATGCTCGAGGATGAATTTGGAGATGTGCCAAGAAAATGAGTCGAAGTTTTTCAAAAGACTGATTACACAGGATGAAACCTGGGTCCATCACTATGATCCAGAGACCAAATCCCAGTCAATGCAGTGGAAGCACTTGGACACACCACCTCTAAAGAAGGGAAGGGTGCAGCCCTCCGCTGGCAAGGTCATGCTCACAGTCTTCTGGGACTAGGACGGAGTAGTGATGACAGATTTCCTGGCAAAGGGTACCACAATTACAGGAGCCTTTTATGCTTCACTTTTGAGGAAATTAAGGGAAGCTATCAAAATCAAGAGGCGGGGCAAGATCAGCAAAGGTACCCTTCTCTTGCAGGACAACGCTCCGGTCCACAACTCGCATGTCGCCAGATCAGAAGCACGGACGTGTGGTTATGAAATACTCCCCATCCTTCCTACTCTCCTGGCCTTGCACCCTCTGACTTTCACCTCTTCCCAGCCATGGAGTTGTTTTTGAAAGGAAAACGTTTCTTGATTTCTGAAATCATATCGTGGTTGGAGGACCGACTTGGGGTGTTCTACAAAAATGGTCTCCAGAGCTGCATCAAACGATGGGAGAAATGCATAACTCTGGGTGTTTCCTATGTAGAGAATGAATAATAACTGTGCTAAGTTTCGTTGCTCTACTACCATGTAAGGTGGGTGTGGGGCATTACTTATTGCACACCCCTCGTATCTTGCATTCCAAGTACTTATTTTTAATAATAATTTACTTGCCTATAATGAAACTAATTAATTACTACAACAGATTAGTTTTCTCACTATACTTAATAGCATACACGGCTGCTTCTTAATGTTAGAGCGGAATTCTATCTCTGATTTTAAGCTTAGTTTTTAGAATAGAGCAACACTTTCTTAAGTATGCTACTTAATATTATCCTCCCTGCGGGGCTGTAGAAATACCTGATGTAGAAACCAGGCGCATGGTTACCCCCTATCGGAGTGGACCCGTAGAACTTTACAGCTAATCTATATAAGAGAAAGAAAACTGATATTAAAACTGGAGGGGGACGACCTCATCAATCATTGTCGACAACCTTCCGGTGACTCGAAAAAAATTCTCCGGTTTGCAAATCTAAATTGCTTAAGGGGTTACTTTGCAGGCTTTCACTTTCCTTCTTTGTCTATTAGCCAGGCACAGAGATGCAATAAAAGGGACCCTTCGGAGCCATCCTGTACTTGGCCTTGTTTTCTGACTATTACATTGAACAGCGTTCCCCCTACCCCCAACTTCTTTCTTTTTCTCACTAACTGAGCAAGTTCGGTTTGCATGTTCTCACTCGACTGGTCTTGGCCGGTCTTGTCTTGGAGGTTTAGGATATCTGATTGATAGTTTGTCTGGCTGCTGTTTCCGATTGACAGTACAGAAGCTTTAACTCTTTCGTAGCGCTTAGAGCGGCTACTCTATCATAAGTTGTATAATATAAGGATAGTTGTAGTGCCACGTCGCGCATTGAAATGGACTCTGCTACTATTTGTGGTGGCTTTCACGAGCCCACAACTTCCTGGGTAGGACCCGACTAATGAACCTGTTGTGTGTGTATACTTGGCGTCAAAACTGACTCAAGTTGCCAAGATCTTTTTCCCCAATCTGAAATTAAGCAAAACGTAAGGAAATGAAGTGGCAACGACAAGAAATACCACGATTTAAGCAGACAACCATGAGGCTCGCATTCACAAATATCCATGGGCTTAGAAGTAATCTTGATGATGTAGAGTCTTATCTCTTAGTAAACTCTTCGGATGTTTTAGCATTAAGTGAAACAAACACTGCGCAATCCCCTCTATTTACTTTAACATGGAAGTATATCTCCCTATCTGCCGTAAAGACTAAGATAGATATATGCACGGCTTTAAGCCTATATCCGAATCAAAATCTCCTGAACTACGGAGAAACGTCTGGAATCGGATGAAAAGGCCTTTATGTGTTTTCAACTAGCCTTTCATCACTTATATTTAGTTACTTATATTTTATCCAGCGTTCTCCCTCTCACTGTACTCTAATCGAAAATCTCTCTGATAGTATAGACGCAGCACTCTTCTTAGATGTTAATACATGTGTTCGGTGACTTTAATTTCTATCAAGCAGAACTTCTTGCTCGGTGATACGCCTCTAACTTCAACATAGAGCCAACAAACAACTTCATCCCAAATTTCTCTATGCGGACGGAAACCACAATTGCTGATCTGAAAATCACATGTTCACGATGTCTTAAAAACCTTAGACACCTCCAAAGCGTATGGGCCTGATATCAACCCTGCTATACTTGTTATAAAATGCTCAGCTGAACTAAGCCCCCATACTTTCCAAACTCTGAAACAAATGCCTTGATAAATCCTGCTTCCCTAACAACTGAATGATGGTCTCTGTAGTAGCAGAATTCTGGCGAAAGTACCGACCCTCTCAATTATTGCCCGTTAAGTCCCCCCCCCTTTTCGCTAAAATCTTCGAGGTGCTAATCAATCAAACACTAGTCCATAACTTTGCAAAAGCTAATTTTCTTTCTGACAAACAGTACGGATTTAGAAAATGTCATTCTACTGCAGATATTTTAATAGTCATCTCTGAACGCATATAACATGCACTGGATAAGGTAGGTGAAGCCAGAGCTGTAGTCCTCAATATATCCAAGGCCTTTATCAAAGTCTGGCATGAAGGGCTGCTAATGAAAATCAAACCATATGGTATAACTAGACGAATATTAAATATATTTAGATCGTTCTTAGACAATAGAACCATCTAGGTCGTCATTGATGGACGTTCATCCGAGCTGCATAACATTAATGCGGAAATGGCTTAGGGGTCGTTCCTTGGACCACTATCATTCCTGACATTCATCAATGACCTCCTTGATAATACTGAGTCCGAGATGGGTATATTTGCTGATGATACTACGCTCTATAACATACATGAGGGAAGGACGGATGTACACAAATTCAAGACAATGGCTGAATCATTAGAAAATGATCTCCAGATTGTAGTTGATTGGGGACGTAAATGGATGGTGATATTTAATGCTAGTAAAACTAAGCTGGTCTCCTTTAACAATTACCAGAAACCTCTCCAACCGCCGATGATATCTATGATAAATAACGCCCTACCTGAGCATTCTTCCTTCAAACTCCTCGGCTTAACATTCACAGGAAATATGAACTGGAATAAATACGGTGAGGACATTGCGGAGGGTGCTGCAAGGAAGGTGAGTTCTCATTACCGTGCTAGAAAACTGCTCACACCTGAGAGTATCCTGTACCTTTATAAGGTCACCATTCTCCCTTGGAGTATTGTTGCCACACCTGGACTGGTGTATCTTCCAATAGACTCTCCCTCTGCAACATAATCGTTTCCACTTTGTCAATGTTGCATCCCTGTGCCTGTTTTAATGGAATGTGCTCTGATAAACTCACTGCACTTGTGTCGTCTCGACGTAAATATCCCCGACAAACTACTTAGCAACAAAATCACCCCCATTCACTGCTGAGGTATCTAAATGTCAGAAATCGTTCTATTCAATTAGCTTCTTCTAGAATAGCTAGACTTTGGAATTCTCTTCCTATTATCTTATTCCCATACTGTACTGATATGCAGAAGTTCAAAACGCAACGTAAACCAACATCTTAATCTTTCTTAGGCATGGCCCCAATTAGTAGCCTCCTATGGAAAACTGGTTATATGCTTTGTTTAGAGTGAATATGCGTTAATAAAAATAACATTAAGAAAATAATTAAAACACTTAAATAATAAAAATAATGAAAAATACATTTCAAAGTGAATATATATATATATATATATATATATATATATATACAAATCTAAAGACATGAAAACACTAAGAATTGAAATAAAGAGTTTTACATCATTATTATTTCATACATATTATAAACAGGTTAATTTAAACCCTACGGGATTAGAGCAAATAGGTTGCATAGACCGCCCGAAGAGGAGACTGTCCGCAGCGAATAAAAACAGCAGCAGTGATCTATTACTGAAAGCACAAAGTCCGCGGATGTTTACTAATAATTGAGTTGTAAATATTAAGACAGATAATTAAATGTAGAAATTTAAACGACCCGTATAAATTACCGTATATGTCGGCGTATAAGGCGACCATCAGATAAGACGAGGTACAAAATTGGAGCAAATTTTAATAAATTTATCATATATCGGTTGTATAAAACGACTACTAAATCAAGAAGCCATGTTTGTTTAGCCTAGGCTAGAGATTGCATCACCCGGAATCTTATGAAATATTAATTTTAAATATGATGTTTTAAACTTTAAGGGTCGTCTTACACGCCAAAATATATTCTTTAGGGTTTAAATCCACCTGTATGTCTGAATGAGAAATCTGACTTGTAGACTTTAAATACTCGCATAACTCATAAATAAAAAGCTTTAACTCTTGGAAGGATATAACAATGAATCTGGCTACACTAAACACCTAGGTGATTTATAAAAGATACCACAAAGTCCAATGAATTCCATGCATTTTAGCCTGACGATTCTGAATGAGTATGAAACTCGAAAGATTTCATGTAGCTTAATTGCTACAAATATATTTCGTAAATTAATACCTAGCTCAACTTATGTTACAGTGTTGAAATAAATACTGCATATTGATACATAATATATTAAAACATTATTCGTTTCACTTTTCTTTCAGTCGAAGTTCTCAGAAATCACACCCTCCCCATATTTGGTGGTAACAATTGAACTCTATATGAGATACGTAGATATTCGAATGTTCCATTAAGGTTCCTTATCTCTTCAAGACTGAGTTAGTATAAAAGTTTATAACAAATATCCGTTCCGTAATTAATTGGCGCTGTCCGTGGGGCATTAGAATACGCCGACTTCCCCCCTGCAGAGGGTAAAATATGACCTTAAACCATATCCAGTGGTGAGGCCCTAGCTTGTGGGCTTTGGGGAGTGTGGAGCCACCCTTTAATTACAATTGCTCCCAGGTCCACTTTGACCCGGAGTGGTAGTACCTGTTAGAAACCGACGTGAAAACAACAAATATATTCTATTAAATTTTTTTTTCTTCAACATCTTTGGATTCGGCATTAAATAACCCGAAAAGGGTTGATATGCCGTAATACAAAAACAACCAACCAACCAACCGTAATTAATTAGCCATTTCAATATGTTATGGTATACACTGTTTTTTTATCTCTTCGTCTTATTATATTCCAGGACAATAATCCATCTAGTCTGGTGGAGTATCTGTTATCGTGTTGCTACTTAACGTTACATCACTTAGAGAAGGTGCACCGTTCCTTCTAAAAGCAAGTGTGGGTAAACCAAACGGAAGAGATCTTCTTAGCTGCGAATACATTGAAATTTCGAATATTTGGTCAGCATATACTTCTATTGAAAAGTATCCTAATGTCATGATTATCCTGACAAATCCCTGTACAGAGAGACCGTAAATACGCGATAGTGGTTTCTATTAGGTATTTTAGTTCTATGTGTTTGTATGCAGAACATTTTAAACCAATGAACGAATCTGAATTATGTTTTGAATATATCAGTGGCCTGACAAGGCGACAGGGGAGACAACCAAGCAAAAAGCAAAAAAAAAAACAAGCAAAATTTATCATAAAGCAGCAAAAACTAAAACTGACTTATAAGGCCACTATGTATACAAATGAAGACAAACTTGGGCATATTACAACATTTTCCTCACAGAAAAGCCCTTGGGAGCCTGTCTCTGCTTCATCCTTATTTTCATGGCAACTGCTCTTCTGAGCTTCAATCTATGCCCCCCCCCTCGTCAAAATTTCACGAAACTTACTCGTCTAGCTGAAACCACTATCAATAATTTCCCCAACCCTTTATCTGTACCTAAACCTAAACGTAGATTCCATGAACAAAGCTTCTTTCTTAGAACTGCATGCCTATTGAACTCTCTCCCGTTTGCCTGCATTCCATCTGACTACAATTTGGTCGTCTTTAAATCCAACGGAAACAAGTTCTTGTGTAACCGTCTCATTAAATAATCCAATTTATCGAATACTAACGAGTACTACGATTTTATCCCATTAACTAATGTACATTCATTAACACGTATCCTCGAGTGGCTTCCTGACCTTGAAACCTGGTGACTCCTATATATATATATATATATATCATTCATGCGACAATGTATATATATATATATATATATATATATTGTCGCATGAATGATATATATATATATATATATATTTTATTTTTGTTCTCTACAATTGATAACATTCGTTTAGATTTTTCCATGATAAAATACAATAATCATTCCCAATCTCTCTACGATAAAAGCACCAAATAATTGCATATATTAGACAAAAAAATAGGCACTGTTATACAGTTGTATAAATTAAAATAAATGATAAAGTTTACTTAACTTTAAGACTTTACACTTACTCATAGGTTGCCTTCATATATATATATATATATATATATATATATATATATATATATATATAGTAATTTATAAAACATATATGGCGATTAAGAGGTGGATACTAGAATGCTGACTGGCTAACTTTTTTTTGTACACAGTGATCACCACTTATCAAGGGCCGGAAGCCACTCAGGGATAAGGGTTATAGCAAGTACATTACGTTAGTGTGGAGATTTGATGAAGTGTTTACTTAAGGGGTCGGTTCATTAGGAATTTGTTAACATTGGACTTGAACACATCCAAGTTCTAGTCCGGTGGGAATCAGGCAGACGGAACAGAGTTCCACAGGCGTGCAGTTCTAAGAAAGAAGCTTTGTTCATGGAATCCACGTTTTGATTTAGGCAAAGATAAAGAGTGGGGGGAATTTTTCACAGTGGATTCGGCTAGACGGATGTTTTTCGTGAAAGATTGGCGAGGGGGGACCAGAGATTGGAATTCAGAGAAGCACCTGCCATGGAAATAACGATAAAACAAGGATAGGCTCGCAACGTCTCTTCTGTGGGAGAGAGGTTGCAGGGTAGAGAAAAGGGCATCCCCCACTAAGCCACGAAGTCTATTTTGTACTGTGTCAAGGCAGGATAGGTTGTTTTTTTGCAGCTCCTGCCCAGATATGGCAACAGTATTCCATCCTTGGACGTACTTGGCTTTTATATAGATAAAGAATTGCATTAGTAGTGAGATATCTTCTGGAGCGGTAGAAGGATCCCACCATCTTTCCAGCGACCTTGGCAACAGACTTGATGTACGTGTTCCATTTCAGATCAGGAGTAAAGGTCAAACCCAGAAGCTTGTCAAAACACGGGGCCTCACCCAGACGAGAGCCTCCATCACAATTGATGCCAGATGGGGATCAGAGCGTTGATGATGTAAGGATAGGAGTTTGGTTTTGGATGCATTAAAGGTAACCAGCCACATCTTCCCCCACTGAACCACGCGCTTGAGATCAGAGGAGAGAGAATCAGAGAGAACTTTGTCATTTACAGCCTTTGATGTGTTGCCGTAGATGGTCGTGTCATCAGCATAGATGTCAACGAATGATTTAAGTATGTGTTTAGGGAGGTCATTGATGCCTAGGATTGACCCCTGAGGGACTCCAGCATTTATATTGCAGGCCTCCGATTTTTGTCCATCTACCACTACTCTTATGAGCCTGTCGGAGAGAAATGGTTTAATGATTGAGAAAACATTTCCAGTTATACCGTAGCTGGAAATATTGTGAAGTAGACCCTTATGCCATACCTTGTCGAAGGCCTTTGATATGCCAAGAGAAATTGTCCTAGAAATGAAACCTTTGTCAAGAGATTCACTAATCCTGTGGGATATAACCGTCAGCACATCTGCGGTAAATCTTGCAGAGCGGAAACCATATTGTGTGTCACTAAGAAGGTTATTCCTGCTGAGGTGGTTGACTATTTCTCTATTTAATATGGATTCCAGCAACTTACTCATAACACACAGGAGACTTATTGGTCTGTACTGAGAGGGAGATGACTTATCACCTGAATTCTTAAATACAGGGCAAACTGATGAGGTCTTCCAGGTAGTCGGAAAGCACTTCTCCTTAAGGCAGCGCTTAAACAGTTTCGTAAGTATGGGAGCAAGTTCTGGTTGAAGCTTTTTTAACACTATAATTGGGATGCCATCAGGGCCAGTTGCTTTACTGGAATCTGGGTTCTAAACTAAAATCTTAATAGAAGAGGAACATATCAAAACGATAAACAACCACGGAATTCGCGCATAAGCCTGAAGAGTCCTAGAGTGGATGAAACGGGGAATATTCAGTGTAGCTTTATCGCCATATATATTTTATAAATTACTAACTAGCTCTACCTACGTATTGAGCACTTTTGAAGTAAATACTTAAAGTTTACGCATAAATCTATACTTTCGTATATTAATTTTATCTGAGTAAATTAAGTAGTTATATATATATATATATATATATATATATATATATGGATGTATATACATATGTGCATACGAGCTTATATATTTTTGTATATATATGTGTGTATATGTATATATATATATATATATATATATATATATATATATATATATATATATATGGATTTTTCATCAGCCAGCAGCATTCAATGACGCCATATTTCCAGTTCATTCACATATTACTCGATGTGGTATTCAGTTCCTAACCCAAAACATATGATGAATAAACAAAACAAGACAATAATCAGACGCTGCTCAATATCGGCCCGTCAATCAACTTTGATCAGCGCCAAGGAGATCAGATCGGTTGAACGGGCTGTGGCACGAAGCAAATCTTAGCGCGCGCCAAATAGACCACTTAAACATCAACGGAAGAAAAAGAAGGATGGAATATAAAAAAAATATATAATATAACCTTATATATATATATATATATATATATATATATATATATATATATATATAACTCCAAATATCCATCAGATATTAACAAACGAATCGAGATAGGTGTGGGGTAAAAATGGCAGACTTTGGGGGTAAAACTGTCAGTTGGGAAGGAAAAATTAGAATCATTTCCGAGTCATAGGGAGACAAATGATGTTGTTGGAAAGAATAATCAAAGACGATTCTATAAGGAGATTTGGATAAAAATGCCAACAATCAAAGGGGTTACATCTATCTCTATGCGCAGCTCCATTATAGTTGTATCTCTCAATATTTTCACGTTTTTTTTTTCATTTATATAACTATATATATATATATCTGTCTGTTCATTATTGAACCTTCTATTCTGAGACATCTATATATGTTTCTATGTATCACTATGCAATATCGTTTCATGTATCTACAGAAAATATTATATGAAGATAAAATATTTTATGCATTGATTTTCAGTATTTACTCCAAAAATGTTCAATACGCATGTAAAGCTAGGTAGGCTATTTTGGCCTGAGGATTCCCTACGTGGATTAAACGCCAGTTCTCTGTATAGATTAATCGTCATAGCTAAACTACTATTATCACACACATACATACGCACGCACACGCACACACACATATATATTAAAGTGCTGCAATCTGTATTTCATTACACCTTGGTTTTCCAGGGATTGTTTCCATGTACTTCTTAAGATTTTTTTTTTCACTAGGCCAGTTGCTCCAACTGGTATAATGTTTATCTATTTTAGTGATCATGTGGTCCTGGATATGACCTTAAACTATATCCGATGGTGAGGCCTCAGCTTGCGGGCTTTGGGTAGTGTGGAGCCACCCTTTAATTGCCATTGCTCCCAGGTCCACTTTGACCCAGAGTGGTAGTACCTGTTAGAGTCCCAATTATGGGTTAAATAGAAACCGCCTTAACAAAAACAAATATACTCTATTAAAAAAATTGTTCTTCAAAATCACTGGAGTCGACATTAAATAACCCAAAAGGGTTGATATGCCGTAAAACAAAAACAACCAACCAACCAGAGATCAGGTCATCTTAAAATCATTCTTGAGGTCCTGATATTTTAGTGTAAGGCTTTGGAAGTACCTTTAAATGTTTTTGACGCTCAACTTCATGTCAAAAAGGACAATATTTTTGCAACAACCTAATATACAGATATTTTTTATTTTTGCACCAACCTAGTGTATATATATATATATATATATATATATATATATATATATATATATATATAGAGAGAGAGAGAGAGAGAGAGAGAGAGAGAGAGGGAGAGGGGAAGTTGTAGTAAAGAACTATTGGTACATAAAAAACTTAGCATTTGAAAATATTTAGGCGCATGAACTGAACACATTCATTATGCTTGCATGCTAGTAATATACGTAGTTATACTTATATTTGCTTTATATTACAGAAACACTGACCAAAACGTGTGTTAAAGTCATATACTTTAAAAACTGTGTGTAATATGTACGTAAAGCTATCAAACGGCAAGAGGTTAAATATGTAGAAATTTAAATGGAGAGACCAGTTTTAAATGATTTGAAACATTTATCATTTAATACAGAACTTTTTCTTTGAAATATATTATAGAACACGATTCTGCGTATTAAGTCACTATGGTGAGCTTTAATCAAGTAATAAAAAGAATAAACATTTCCTTACTGTCTTCCTTATCAACGCCGGCATGCTATATTCGGTTGAAATTGCTGGGTGGTTTTGGCTACTTTCGAGTAATAATCTAGCAACACGCTTTACTTAACGAGTTTTTGTGGTACATATTTTTTTTTTTTACTTTACTTGAGTATTTATATATATATATATATATATATATATATATATATATATATATATATAATCAAGGAAGCCAACACTTGATTTGATCACCATTTTAATTTATATATGAGGCCTCTTTTTAGAATAGATGTTGTTCCCTTTACGGCTGAAATTTGTATTTCATTACAGCTCGGTCTTCCAGGGATTGTTTACAGGTACTTCTTAAGATTCTTTTTCACTAAGCAAGTTGCTCCAACCGGTATAATGTTTATCTCTTTCAGAGACCATACCATCTTTAAATCATTCTTAAGTTCCTTATACTTTACTGTAAAACTTTGGAAGTACCTTTAAATGTCTTTTTCGTGAGGTCTACAAGTCGGTATTTATAACTTAAACATATTTTTTGTGAGAAAGAAGACAGGACGAACCAATATTCACTACGTCACTTCCCTATAACCTAATTTTTTCCGTGGAATTTACCTTTCAATTATTTAATCTTTTGAGGGTCTCAACATAATTGATCAACATTTGTTCTAAGTTGTTTTTCAACCCTATTTGACGTCATGGCGTTTGATACACAGATACCTCTGATCATGGACCCGGAGATATCTCCATTGACAAATATTGACATTCAGGAATAGGAATTTAACATACGTCATACACGATTTCAGTTTGGAATCTCTTCGGTATTTTCCATGACCTTTATACTGCGTGTGGGTCTCAATTGATGTTCATGTTTTTTATGGATGTTTTTTTATGTAAACAAATATCTGCCCAATTCTATTCATAAAAGTATTCGAATCCATCGAATTAACCGTTATGTTTACAGTTTTATAAAGTCGGCACTCATGCACTTATTGATCCGTGCTTAAATAATAACGTTATTATTTAAAAAGCCATCCTTAACATGGGCATGGGAGGGTGTTTTGTACCTATTCTGTATTTTAACGTTACAATTGAATAAAAAAAACATATAAAAGTTTAATTAAATGTGGAAATACGATTTAAAAAAAATAGCGCGGATCACTCTCTTCATTAGCACCATAAAGTCATAAGGTTAGATACAACTTTATGAGCTTGTGTCACTGGTCTTTTACAATAGTAAAGGTCAAGACACAACAATTTAAAAACGCTAATTTCATAGCGAAATAATTAATAGTAAAAACGGTGCTAAACAAAACGAATGCAGTTCATTGAACCTCTGAACACCCGGCTTTCAAGATCCGGTAATCAATAAAATTGACTTTGAACGCAGAAGTATCAAGATAAACGGAAAATTTTTTGCTCATCTAGAATTTGCTAACGATTTCATTATTACAAGTCAAATATATCAAGAACTAGAAAGCACCCTTAACGACATTCACAATGCTAGCCATATACTTTGCCTTTAAATGCACAGTGTCAGGCCAATGCCATGATGAATAAATAGGTTATAAAGGCCTCAGTCTCAGTGAAACGTAAAAATGTCGAGGAAGATGACAACAAAACTTACTTAGGGAAGATGATGAGAAGCGATACTGATATCATATCTGGAATCAAGTGGCAAATTGTACTTGGATGGACAACCTTTTCTATACAAAGAAAACATTAATAATGCAGCAGAAATTTAAACGCATTGTGTTCAGCAAGATTATACATGAAATTAAACAAAAACTCCCCCGACAGCAAACAAAAGTAAATGACGTCATTACCAACGCCAGGACAGCAAAACATATACAAACTGGCTATTTTTCGAGAAACGAATAAATCAGTTGATCAAACGGAACAAGAGAATGGCTACCTAAATAATGGGAAATACCTTGAAGGCCAAAATCCTGATGAAGGCACGACCTACACTAAACATCTGTAGTTATCTATTGAGAAGGCATGTTTTATCTTATAAATTGTATTTATATTCTTAACTATTAGATAGTATATGATAGATACTTATTAGCTATATTCTATATATGCACTCAATGTGATCTATAGCAACTCTATATTTCTATCACTTACCTCCCACTAAAAAATATAGAAGAATGAGATTCGGTCATTTGAAATTAACAGAACTGAAAAGAGATGATAAAATTAATATGCAACAAATAAATGTTACCAAATGCAACACTCTTCTACCTACCTGGATAAGTTTATTTGCGTTTTATTTTAATATGTTTTTAGTTTAAAACAAACCTAGTGTCCACTCCATTTGGTTAGAACAAAAAAATGGTTGCCTATAAGCCCTGCACGAGGTCAGAGAAGGTTGCCTCATTATTTCAATTTTTATTTTTGTTGTGCTAAGATCTACCTAATTAGCATACGGGGGAGTGTCAACTATATAAATATGGCTGGTACCGTAAAGATGGAAGAGACCCAACGAGAGACTAAGAGAAACAGCGAGATCGAAAATCGACGACTACCCAGTGGACACCTTCTCCAGGGATGGTTTCCCCATGACTATACCAATGGACTCAATGTAAATATGTAATACTTTCTTGCTCTTAATATATCTGTTCTACTTTACTTCTGTGTTGTAGTTATATATGTTTCAGTCGAGTTTCCACCATTTTAATAAGCTATTAAATTTAATCCATTTATTCGCATTTAGATATTGTATCCTACAAATTTTAAGCGGTTAATTTGTCTTTTACTTTTGTAAACTATTTAAACAGATTTTAGAAAGCGATGTCATTTAAGCAGTTAGTTCGCATTTCAACGTAGTAAACAGTTTAATTTTAATTTTATTTATTGCGGGCTATTATCCTTATCTTTTCTTAGTTGTTTCACGACGTTTCGACCAAATATTCCTCTGGCCTTCGTCAGGTGGTAACCGCAACGGAATAGGAACTAACAACACCCACTGCAATTACTGCCACCGTAGTTATTGTCGTCTCACCACGTTTTTTTTTTAAGATTTAGAGTTCCTATCCCATTGCGATTACCACCTGAAGAAGACCAGAGGAATAGTTGGCTGAAACATCATGAAACAACTAAGAAAAGATGAGGATATAGTCCACAATAAATAAAATTAATAAATAATAATCATCTCAATAATGAATTCCAATTAAATAATATAGTTTAATTTTAGTTATTAATTTGTATTATTCTAATAAACTATCTGATATAATGTTTATTGTTGTAAGCATGTTACATAGGAATTCCTCACTATTTATTTATGATCCAAAAAAGTTTTCTGTTAAATTTGGAAAACTTTTCTGTCAAACTTCGGACCCAATTCCTTATTTAATCCACGAGAGTAGCATATGCTCTTCCCCACAGCTACGACCGAATAGAAGTCTTACGTAATTCGCAATTGTATTTTTATTCGATTTCCTCATAGATGACAGAACAAGAACATTCTACTCTGTGAATTAAATGCAGGGTTCCATTCATCCATTCGAAATTCCTTGCAATGCACGAGTTCGGCTTAGGGATTGTGGAGTTCGACAGAAACTATTACCGCGTTCAAGAGAAAAAACTCCGAATTTGAAAAAATACACTGAAACAAAATCGGAGGTTACATCGGCCGAAACTTCTTAAAAATTACACTAAAATGGGAACCGTAGTTTGACTAATGAAAATAATACAAATCTATTATTATCTTAAAATTTAGAAACATGAGTCAAATACTAAAAGAATATATTAAAAAAAATTGCAATAGCAAACAACATATCAAACTTTTCAAATAAAACAAAAACAATACGTTCTAATGAGAAAAATATTATTCTGATCTTCTTAATATGCAAAGAAATGCATAAATCTGTACGGATTGATACAAAAAAAACAACTGCCCGTAAAAGGAGCACGACGAACAACCGCAGCTAAGAAATGGCTACAGCACATGAAATACTTCATCATATTAAATAGTTGTTGCAGCTTATACCTATTTTTAAATCTCGTAATTTATAATTTCTCGGCAAAGCAGATATAACAATGTGAGGAGAACCGCAGATTATAGCATTTTCCAGATATCCCACTTTACAGTATGTGTTAAAGTTTATTCAACTAGTGCATTATAATATACAGAAACTGATGTGTTTAAATTCTCAAAGGAGCATTTGTTTCCGGTGAATCTTTCTTTTAAATTGTTACCCCTCAAATATGTATATTGCATCATTCAAAATTTTCCTATTGTCTTTCTCAATTACTTTTGCAGATTTTCACTACAACTACAACCTAATTTTTCTGTGCTTTTGTAAAATATTTTATGTAAAATATTATCAGGTGGGAAAAGTATCGCTGTGAGATTTAGAATTTTTTCCTAAACTGATTTTTACATTATGATTTAAAGTTAGGGTAAACCATATAATTTATAGATTTTAACTGTTTGAAGAGTAGATTTACGGAAATTGGGTTAATGTTATCTTTTTGTACGGTTCATATATCTTTTTTCTTAATTCTAAGGCCACATCTAAGAAGGTAACTATTTTAATATTGTTATTTTTTTAAAGAAGATAACTATTTTAATATTATTATTTTATTTTTATTCTTCACAATTCTATTACAGATAATTTTCAATATGTTTTTTACATTTTGAAGCTTAGTATATATTTATGAGTATAAATCCATATTTTCTACTTCAATATACTTCGTCAGTAGAAACCTAACAATTCTGTTACCTCTATCAAATCCATGGACCCATAGAGACATCATATTGGTTAACTTTTTGGTCCCCTCCTCGTAATTGCTAAATATTACCATAGTCCTGCATTTTCTGACAATTTCGATTTCATCCTCGGAAATATCCGAACAAATTTAGCCAATTGCATTACTTCCTCGTTAGAGATTGATAAGTCGTATTTTTTTTATGTCAGTTGTATAAAAAACATTTACCTTTTTTAATATTTGAGAACCAGCTGATCCTTTCAGTCGTATTAATCCATGAATTAAGTTTATAAGTAATCTATATTTGTATTTTTACTCTTTTATTTATTTTTTTTTACTAAATTTTATCAATTTCTAGTTTTTTGGGGTTTACGCAGAAGGTTTATTTACAAAGCAGGATTTATGCTGTTTTTGTGCAGTCTATCTACTTTGTTGCTTATTTAGATTTTGTTAGTAACAATTTTGCTATTTAACTCGATTTTATTAACTATATCCAGTGTTGAAGTTTTATAGATTTTTCTGATATATTTGTTGGAGTAATTTATGGTATTTTTGCTTTGTACGTTTGCTGTTTTTGTTGATCATATTCAACAATCTCGATAAATTCAATGGTTTTTAATCATGGATATTTTTTTACCTAGAATGTATATGTATATATATATATATATAATTTTTTATACATCTGTATGTATATATATATGTATTTTTTAATTATTTTTTCCAGGGTAAACAGTCACATTTGGTCGCTACAAACAGCCATCTGTTTCAGTCAAAGAGCTCTTCTAAAAGAAATAGAAAAGTTGCGAGCTCTTTCTTTGAAAAGATCTTAAGCTTTTTTTTCTATGACATTGAATGGTTCACGGTCGCCTTACGAAGTCTCATTGACTGTAACTGATGACTGTTTGTAGCGACCAAATGTAACCATTTCAAATGAATAATAAAAAAAATATTTTTCTCTTGTCCTCGACCACTATCTAAAAACCTCGTTGTATTCATTAGCCCCTACATTTAAACATTTCACACAAGAGTTGGACAAGATAAGAGAAGCATCTAACATTTTTGACATCAATCTTTGAACGTATTTTAAACAATCAAATTCTGACATATTTTACTGCTTTTTGTTTATTTATTTTTTTTATTTATGCAATATGATATGCTTGATTAAAATAAATTTCTTCTCCAGATATTTAAACATATCAAAAGATTTCCAATAAAAATAGCAAATCATATGGACTTCCAGATGGCCAAATGGTTGAAGCTCGTATGACAGGTGCTAGTGTAACAGAAACTGCACGAATGCTTAGCGTTTCAAGAAACCATGTCTCAAAAGAAATGACTGCTTTTAAGACAAGGAAAAACGTCCTTAAAAAAGCACAAGTTTCGTCGAAAGATGAAAATGTCTGAAAAACCTGTCAGACGCTTAAGCGAGTTGTCAGAGAAGATTGCAAGACCACGGCTCCTAAAATCACTAGAGCTGCAATAAACACTAACATTTTCAACAAATCAAAACTTTTCGTTGAGAACTGCACAAATCTGGATTTTACAGAAGAGCTGCAATCAGAAAACCTCTGCTTTCAAAGACAAATGTTTCAAAGTTATTAGAGTGGTGTAAAAACCTCCAAAATTAAACCCTCTATCAATGGAAAAAATGTGATTTTCTGTCCATCGTTTTCCTTATTTCCAACCACCGGCCGAATTTACGTTTGGAGACAGCATTTTATCCAGACCGCCTTCTCTAAACCATTAATCATGGTGGGAGTTCTGTGATGATTTCGGGTGCTATTTCTTGGAAATCCTCTGGACCAATTATTACTTTTTATGGAAGAATTAAAAGTCGAGACAATTTCGGAATTTTGGGTGACCAAGTTAATTCTATGGTTCAAGTATCCATACAGCTAGAATTATTAAAGATTGGCACGAAGAGTATTTCAATGAAGTTGAGCATCTGATTTGTCCACCACAATTATCAGATCTCAACATTGAACATTTATGGTCGATTTTGGAGATTAACGTAATAAATCTACTTCCGGCGCCATCTTTTCTAAAAGAACTGGAGGATGTTTTACCTAAAACATGAGATAAAATTAATTTGTAAACAATTCATAAGTTGTATGCATAAATACCTCGGGGAATTGAGGCTGTAATTGCCGTATAACGTGAACCGACACAATATTAAAAGAATTTTATTGATTTTTAAGGTGTTTCCTTTATTTTTCCAACCCCTGCATATATTTATGTGTACATTTGAAAATATATATTTATATGTACACATATGTATATTTATAAGTATATATATGCATATATATATATATGCATATATATATGTATATATATGCATACATGCATATATATATATATATATATATATATATATATATATATATCACTTAAAAGTATCATAAAGCGGTTGCGAAACGAAAATTGCAATATGATAATTAAATCACATAACAAAATATTAAATAAGAGCAACGAAAACAATAATAACAGAATTAATAAAAAGTGCACAATATGAAAAAAAGAAAACTAACACAAGAGACAAAAATGTATTTATTAGAAATACTACTACTACTACTACTACTACTACTACTAATAATAATAATAAAATTAATAATAAAAAACCAAATCCAAACAGCAACAACTCAAAAAGAAATAAAAATTAAAATACTAATAATGAACAGGATAAATGCAACTGTAGACACCGCACACTCTACCCACTTCAAAATAAATGTCTAACCAAAAGCATAGTTTACCAGGCAACACAATATTTTCAAAATAAACCCCAGATAACAAGAAATATTACGCAGTTATGACTGTGCTCCTTAAATTTCAAAACAAGGTACTTAATCATAAAAGTACGTTCATAAACAAAAATAAAAAAAACGCACGGAATGTAAACAGAACTAGCAAACCAATACTTGGAATTGAAAGCAAGTGACCGTTCAGCGATAGTCGAATGGAATATAGTAAGACAAGCAAGTACATGTAGGGACCTAGACAATCCATGTAAATTATGCCTAATGAAAAATTATCTATCCTATTCTTTAAAGAACCCCAACTATTAAACTGTAGAACACATTTATTAAACGGTATAAAACATTTATTAAACTGTAGAAGACATTTATTAAACTGTGGAAAACATTTATCAAACTGTAGAAAAATTTAATTACACTGTAGAAGATATTTATTTAATCGTAGAAACATTTATTAAACTGTAGAAGACATTTATTAAACTGTAGAAGACATTTATTAAACTGTAGAAGACACTTATTTAACTGTAGAAGACACTTATTAAACTGCAGAAGACATTTATTCAACTGTAGAAGACATTTATTTAACTGTAGAATACATTTATTAAACTGTGGAAAACATTTATTAAACTGTAGTTAACATTTATTTAACTGTAGAAGACATTTATTTAACTGTAGAAGACATTTATTAAACTGTAGAAAACATTGATTAAACTGTAGAAAACATTGATTAAACTGTAGAAGACATTTATTAAACAGTAGAAAACATTTATTAAACTGTAGAAAACATTTATTAAACTGTGGAAAACATTTATTAAACTGTAGAAAACATTTATTTATCTTTAGAAAACATTTATGTATCTGTAGAAAACATGTATTAAACTGTAGAAGAGAAATAGTGAACAACAGAGTGCACAAGATGAACTTTAGGATAGCCATACAAAATTTTTTTTTTTAAATTGGCAATAACAATAGAAAATATAAAAATAAATAAAATTTTTTATATATATATATATATATATATATACTGCCGACAAAAAGAAAGTCCGCACTTGTAATTTTTTTCAAAAACTGCAAATTTAAGCTAAATTTAATGTTACTGTTTAAACAACCTTTACCTCATTTGATTCGCCTATTATCCCTCTATAATGTTACCTGCTCATATCTGACTTTTGATTGAAATACTCTCGTGTTCACGTCAATTTAAAATATAACTTCAAATTGAGGAGACAAAAACAAAGTCCGCAACAACACCTTTGCTTAAAACCAGCTTAAATTATCGGCCCTTAATCAGTTTCAAATATCCATCAACAGGTAACAAAGCATCTCTAATCGTAGTTGTTGTCCAGGTTATACAAGGTAACATTTAGTTCATATGTCACGATTTTCTCTTAGTAATTGTCAGGAGCTCATTAATCTTCACCTGTCTGGTTTATCCAATTGAGAAATCGGCCGCAGATTGAAATGTAATGAGAAAACGGCAAGAAAGACTGCAAAAGCACCAAAACACCTGCAGTGTTCGTGATGCCCCTAAATCTGGTCACACTAGACTTACTTCTAACAAGGAAGACAATGCTATCAAGATCCGCAGCCTAAGAAACAGATTTGAAACGGATCCTCAAATCTAACAACAGTGCAATCTTGTTAAAAAGTGCCCTCTTTTCTACTGTCAAGAACAAATTAAAGGAATTTAATTTGCGATGATATGTTACGAGACGCAATTCAATGATTTCTGTACGGAACTGAAAGCGCCGTCTGGACTTCGTCAGATGCAATGAAAACCATGACTCTTCATATTGGTCAAAAGTGCTTTTTAATGACGAAAGCAAGTTCTATCGGGTAGGCAGTGATAGTAGGCAGGATGTTCGTCGGAGGAAAGACGACGAATTTAATCTTAGGTGCTCAGTTTCAACGCTGAAAGGTGGTAGAGGTTTAGTTTTGTTATGAGGCATTATTAGTACCAATGGTCCACAGCCAATAGTTCGCTTGAAAGGTCGAATTAATTCGACAAAGTACATTAATATGTTGACTGAGCATTTTCTACCTCACTTTGGTCGGAATTTGGATGATAATCCCATCTTCATTCGGGATAATGTTCCCATTCACACAGCTGGCAATGTAAAGAGGTTCCTGGAAGAGCATGATATTCTGTGTTTGGATTGGCTTGCACAATCTCCAGACCTCAATCCTATAAAAAACGTATGGTATTACATCAAGCAACAGGTACGCAATGATAAAATTTCAAATCTGGAAAAACTTTGGATAAAAATTAAAGAAAAATTGAATGCCCTTTCTCCAGAGTGTTGCTGCAGTCTAATTCAGGGAATTCCCAAACGATTGCAGGCTGTCAAATTGCAGAAGGGTTATGCTAGTAAATATTAACTAGTTTATTATGTTCTGTTTGTATTTGTGTTGCATTAATATCCTAAAGTTACGTTTAGATAACAATTATCCATTGTAAGGTTTTTCTTTTTGCCTCTTCAATTTTAAGTTATTTATTTTTAATTGACTTGAACACTAGAATATTTCAATTAAAAGTACAATATGAACAGGTAAAATTATAGAAGAATAAAAGGCCAATCAAATGAGGTATGAGTTGTTTAAACTGTTACATTAAATTTAGTTAAATTTGCAGTTTTTGAAAGAAATTACAAGTGCGGACTTTCTTTTTGCCTAAGGGTGGTGGTGTTTGATCAACACTGCTGGGGAGCCATGATGTAATATACTTTTTTGTTTTTAAATCCCCGAAACAGTATTTCATGGTAAACAACTGATGATCCCTTGAAAAAAAAATTAAAAAATGAATAAAAAAATTGGTATCATAGTAAATTCGAGAGAGTTGATGCAGTGATTGCAGGTGATTAAATGACTTACTGACTAGATGGTTTTTTTTTTAACGAATGATAAAAAGTAATTTTTTGTATAGTTTCAAATGTTAAAAACTTCAAAGACTATATATATATATATATATATATATATATATATATATACACTAGCGGCCAAAAATCTGGGAAAGTTTTTTTTTAATTTCTCTAGAATATTTGTGAGGATTACACCTAAACTTACACACATTTAACATATCTCTTATGTTGAGAAACTGTATGTATTGACGTCAATGTTTATATAAGCATTATTATAATACATTTCCGATGGCATCAGTCAAGATTTGTTTGATTGAAATTTCAGTATCTCTATCGACTCCATTATTTTTAATTCGATGTCGGGCTTGGAATGGTTGCTAGTTTAGTCAAATGTAAGAGCTGTAATACAGCGAAATAGTGTGTCTGTAGATGTATATATAAAACACACCATATATATATATATATATATATATATATATATATATATATAGTGTCATCTACATACAGTACTGTTTCCCTCTTTAACAGATCATCAGTGCGTCTAAACAAGCAACTACCTCAAGCCAGCATCGAAACACGTCCGCCCAGACGATACTCGTTGCTTCAAACCGTTGCGCTATTCGGCTGCTGCTATGTGGGCAGTAAATTAACAATGTTTTGAAATTGTCCAAATGCCTAAGTTCTATTTGTTTACACAAAAAGTATCGCTTAATATGCTAATGGTAATTTGTATATCACTTCCCAACATACAACATATCACTTCCCAGGATAGGGAGCCTTATAGTCATTTACATACACTACTGTTTCACTGTTACATAGCTCTACATAACAGCTATTATATATATATATATATATATATATATATGTATATATATATATAATATTTATTACATTAATTTATTTATAAAAAGTGCATTATAACTTTATAATCATCAACAATAACAGTTTTTTTTTCTAATTGTATTATTTTTCTATATGTAGTACTTTGATAACAGTTAATTCATGGGTTAGTGATATCTTACATTTAGGATGTTAGCGCTACAAGCTTGAAACAAAACACGATTCGATTAATGTCGTCACGCCGGATGGACATCAATGAAGACAGGTTTACTTCATGCTTTCAACAAAAATCAAGGAAAACAGGCTAAATCTTAATAGAATAAAAATAGAAATAAATAATACCAAACGAATAAAAAAAAATGGAATAACATCCCTCATAAGCTTAGGCATTCAGTTTTATTTTTACGCTGTCATTTCTGGCCAAACACGCTCATTTGCGCATGTTCTCATGACAAAGTTCACAAAAGACACCAAACGCAAAGCATTATGGCGGGAAGTGGAGACATACAATGGCGGGAATATAGTTAGTCAGGCATAGTGAATGGGGAAGGAGAGAAAAATGGAACAGAACCTTAAACCATAGAATTAGGAAAAATGCAAAAGAAATGGGGAACCGAAACGTCCGCTGGAAAGGAGATTAACCTTGCATTGGAGATGAGAACTTTCGGACAAAATGGATAAGAGCCTCGTAAAAAGAAGAAAACCATAAATAAACACAAATAATACTTAAAATACAAGTAAAAAAAATAAACAGCAAATATACAAATAAAACGTGTGGTTCAAAGTTGTAAATGGAAGCTCTACTTTCTGATCCGCTTCTTTCAATCCGACTGACTTCTGAGTATGAGTCTTTGATTCGCATCTATCTAATTCGGACTGAAGGTGCTTATTCCCGCTGAGTGTTATGTTCATTGCATTTATTCAAGCTTTAATATTTAAGACGTAATGTGTATTCACCTTACCTACTAACATCGACGTTTGAAATTAAAGAACATATTATATTTTAATGGTATTAGATTGGAACACCGTTGACAAGACAAAATAAAAGTAAATGGTTTTATGCGTGTTTTAGGAATAACAAGTCATAATTTCAAACAATGAACCTCGATTGATTTCGATTCTGTTTTCTTACGAATACACAAGCTGTAAATAGAACAATAGTTCAGAGATTTTATGTAAATGATTTGAAAATGTCTTAATTAATAGAGGACTATCATTTATAGTGTAATCAAGAAAACTATTACATAGAATGATCGTGGTTCAAATTTCATAAAAGTATAAGCAATACATTTTAACTTTTAAGCGGATACATTATAAACGTACTTGAACAATAAATATAACCAAATATAACCATATATATATATATTATATATTATATATATTATATATATTATATAATATATATTATGTATATAATATATATATTTATTATTATATATATTATATATTATATATATACATTATATTATATATTATATATATATACATTATATATATTTTATATTATGTATATGTATATAATATATATATACTATATATATATATGTATATAATATATATATACTATATATATATGTATATAATATATATATACTATATATATATATGTATATAATATATATATACTATATATATACATTATATATATTTTATATTATGTATATGTATATAATATATATATACTATATATATATGTATATAATATATATATATATATATATATATATATATATATATATATATACTAGCCTGGGTGCACGGCGTTGCCTAGGTGTTTGGAGATGTGTGTTGAGCAAAAGAAAATATGGTAGGATGCAGGCAGGTTTGAACTCATACCGCAATGGGGGAGAAAAGTGAAAAAAAACATGACCTTTGCTGTTGTGTCCATCGCCACATTGGAAGTAACTAAGGCTAGTCAATCGAAAAGAGGGGACTACTTTCGAAAATATCCCCGAAAAAAAGCGACCCCTCCCTGTAGAAAAGTGCCCACTTGAGGGTGGAGGAATTAATAGTTTTAGCCAATAATAATTTAGATGTCGTCCGAAGGGTCGAGCTTCAAAAAGATATTGATGTCGTGAAAATCCGTCGCCTCTGTCTAAAGTTTTAGGCAGACATACAAACATACATACATACATGCATACATTTAAAGTGGCAGGTGAAATTTGTATAATAGATAACGATTTATATTTAAGCCGTGAGATGTAAATTAGGTTTTCCACACCCAGTTCTAATCTTATTAGGAATATTCTCTCTTACTCTCCCTCATTCCCTCTCTCATTCAATGCCTCTGTTCAGTCTCGAAAGACTAAAGATATCCCCTGTAGGGGCAGCTGAGCATGTTATTGTGAGGAAAGGACTGCACAATCACCAACCCCACAACTTCTGAATCTGCACTGTTTGATTCCAGTTGCAAGGTGAAGTCTGGGACGACTGGAAACAAGGCCGAGATAAATGGAGATCACATACAGCACCTAAAAGTCCGGGATGGTCACCCATTTTGTACTGACCAGGTTAAAGCTTGCTTAACTTCGGTGATCCAACGTGAGCGGTGTGTCAACGTGACTATTCTGCACTCCCTGTACTTAACACACAAATACACATACAGATACATATACATTTCTATATGTATTAGTTTATTTAATTTAGATGAACAAAATTATTATAAGTCGCTACCATAAATCTACTGTTTCAGTAAAAATATATCTTCAGGAAAGAAACCTCCGATCTTACTAAGGTTGAGTTATTTAATGAAAAAGCATTAAAAATAGTAGCCTTGAGTAAGACCGAAGGTTTATTGTAGCCTTGCGATAATTTGTTAGACTGAAACATTAGAATTATTGTAGCGACTCATGGTAATTTTGTTTACGTACATTGAATAAAATAATATCCTGCATTTTTTTAGCACTATCGACAATCTTTTTGGAATTAAATGTTTTTTTTTCTTTTCATTTTTTGATGTATATATATATATATATATATATATATATATATATATATATATATATATATATATATTGATTTAAAGTTCATCCGTTTTATCTTACACATTCATTCACATTTTACTCCGCATATATTAAAGTGGGATTTTTCGTAATAACTGTCCCATGATTTGTTTTGGTTTCATTCTTAATTTCTTTTATGTTGTAAAACAAATATCACTTAAAAAAAGTCAAATATTTCATCTCTGATTACAATAACTAAATGCCGTCTAAAATCAAGTCTAAAATGTCTATGCCAATATTTTATTCCATTATCTAAAACTGATTCCAAACTTTCCGTTCACAATGATATTTATATTCCGAACCTTTCATTCTGTTTTAGTTTTTATCCTTCTCATCCTATTTAGATGACGTTTTGTTTTTCACATTTTTTTTCTAAATCATTCTGCTGAGAACTTCGCAGTCTTAAAGTGTTTCATCGCCGCGTTTCTGTCGAAAGCAAATACGAAGATGGCCACAGAAATCATCTTTAATGGATACCCTTGAATGGAAATAAATTAAAAAGAAAATATTCAATTTGTCCAGATGCTTAATAGACAATAGACGTTGCATTTTCATTAATGTCTTAATGGAACTGAAGCAAAGATGGCGTCCCCAATTCTGATCGAAGAGTCGAATTATTTGAAGAGAAATTTTAAGTGGACTTTTGAATAACGTTAATGTTTTCCAGCGCCCAACTACAAAAATAATCGGTATACAGATACGGCGTTTAACATATTTTAAAATACGTCTATTTAAAAAACATACAGACCTACACAATTCTACATATACATATATATATATATATATATATATATATATATATATATATGGGTAGTACAAAAATAATGTCGGTTTTTTGATATAACGCCAAAAAACGACTTTATTTTTGTACAATTCTAATCTATCTATCTATCTATCTATCTACATATCTATAAAATTCAAAATGTCTGTGTGTTTGCGTGCGTGTCAGTGTGTGTATATTTCCCTACCAAACAACTCTGTCAATTTTCAGTGTACAGACTCGATTTGACATAAGGGGTATTGACATATGTGAAAATCTTTTTAATCGGTTTCGACCAGAAATTTGGCTGTCAATGTGCCAAAGTTCAAAAATTTGACCTTTGATTACTCTACCAAACTCCTCCGTCAACTTGGAATCTAAACACTTGAGATTTTCCATGTAGGTTACTTGGACATGGTGATATTTAATTGGATTTGAACCCAAAACAAAAAGTGTTAAGGGGTCAGAATTAGGGTCAAAGTTTAAAAAATGACTTCTGCGGTTTCTACTACACACTCAGCCAATCTTTGGTCTAAACATTTGAAATTTTACATAAAGGGTATTCAGACAAAAAGCAAGATTTATACTCGGTTTTTGGCCGAAAATTTGGCTACCAAAAGGTCAAACTTAAAAAGATTTGACCTTGCGGTCTCTAGCAAACTATTCAGCAAAGTTTGGGTGTAAGCATTTGTAATTTTACATAAAGCGTAATCAGACACGCAGGAAGCTTTTTATCAGTTTTTGGGCGTAAATTTGGTTAGGAAAAGGTCAAAGTTGAAATAGTTTACCTTTGCAGACTCTAGCAAACTCCTTCGTCAATTTTGAGACACTTTAAATTTTAGATGTAGGTTACTTGGACATGAGTCAAACTTTTGAATATATATATATATATATATATATATATATATATATATATAATTATATGCAGATAAGTTATGAACAGTACAGAGGATCCGAGAAAAGCTGAAATGAACTGCTACTATATATATATATATATATATATATATATATGTATATATGTATATATATACATACATATATGTATATATATACATATATGTATATATGTATATATATACATATATGTATATATATGTATATATATATACATATATATATACATATATGTATATATATACATATATGTATATATACACATATATGTATGTATATATATATATATATATATATATTTATATAATAAAGCATATCGGAAGGTTCCTTAAATAGAGACTTATAAAATATAAGAAGCTCATTATCTGGGACGGAGCATATACTGAAAGTAATGGACAAGATAAAGAAAATAAACGTATATATGAATTCATTTCGTAGGTCCTTTTTTCTCTTTTGATGAGAAGAATTAGGTTTCAAAATGCCTAAGTATAAAAAAAATTAGAAATATCTCAGCAATTATTTGTCTTATATATTTACAGACAAATTATATATATATATATATATATATATATATATATAGAGAGAGAGAGAGAGACAGACAGACAGACAGACAGACAGACAGATCGAGAGAGAGAATATTATTATTGATAGTGAAAATTTATTCAAATTTAAAAAAAACAAAACTTTATAAACATGTAAGAAAGGTATACAAAATTTTAATTTTTTTCCAAAGAGTATAAATAAAACAAGGAAAACACTTATTTCATGGAGTTTGGAAGAGAGCAATTCTTCTCATCAGAGGGAAGAGATTTGCAAAGTATACAAAAAGCTTTGCAAGGTTGTGCACCACAGGAAACAAGCAATATGACATTTATCATATTTGCATAAATAGGTCATTTAATAGTTTTTAGACAGTTTATAGTGATTCAAACGAATAAGTAAATTTTCCCGATTCAGATACAGCTAACGATTCCGTTCTAAACTTCCGATTCCAATACTCAGATTCCGATTCTGATTCTTTTAAAATTTATAAATATTTAATTAGATACTTTTTTGTTGTTGTAAATTTTCAAATTTCCGGGCAATTACCGCGTATATTTTTTTCTCAAATGTTTCCATTGTAATTGCTTAAAAATTGCAAGACAACAAAAATTAATTTGGATTTAAAACAAAGTCAGATTGTATAAGTTCGTCGTTAGTGTGCAAGACGCTACTGTAAAGTTTTCATAAATAGTCGATGATTGGTAGTCAAAATGAGTAAAAGCATATAAGAACAAAATATTTAACATCAACCGTACCATTGTTACAAATGAATTGATTAATAATATTACATTTTAGAAAACCATGTTTATCATGGAGAGGACGTGGGCTTGGTTTACTATTCTGTACCATCTCTCTATAAATAAGGTTAAAATTTTATTTTAATTATAAAAATTTGGTGGGTTATTAAATTGAGTTGCTTTGTTGTAAACAAAAACAAAAACGAGATGCAAATAATAATAATAATAATAATAATAATAATAATAATAATAATAATGACAAATTTTAGATTAACATTTTCAACTAAATTCCCATCCTAAAAATATATATTTCTTTTATAGGTTATTACGTGTGAAACCCTTAAAAGACTTGACAGAAAGGAAAACAATCATTTTAGTATTAGATCAGTTTCAAATATACATGAATACTTTTTTGGGAGGCCAGGACTCCAGATTTCCGCCATTTTGGTTCGCCAAAAAGTACGTCAGTTTTCCAAATTTCATTCCGCCATAAAAAAAACAAATTTCTACAGAAATACAAACTATTTGTACATTTTTATCTAGCAAATAAACATAAAAAATACGCTTGCTATTTGTTAAATCAAACAACGGAGCTAAAATCGATGTGTTCCTTCGAAAACAAAATGAACTTTCTTGATTAATATCTGAGTGGCGTACCGGAAACATATTTTTCTAAAGAATAGAAATGAATAAAGTTTATTTTTAAAAGAATCTGTATCCATTTATTTAGCCAATAAACATAAAATTACGTGTGGAAAATCACGTATATTATTTTTAAAAAAATCCAACTAACATTTTAATACACTTAAAAATAGAAAAAACACGATTCTCTATTTTAAGGCGTTTACATGTAAACACGTTGAAAAATTTATTAGTAAAAATACAATAAAAGACCAAATAATAAGTTTTGCGTATAACTTAAACGAAAAACGATCACACCTTGTTGATCAGACAATGTTTTAGGGATATGTAACCAACTTTGTTTTAAATCTTGGGAATGTTCCAAATCAAACTTTAAAATATGTGATTGTTAAAAGCTATACTCATTTTCCACTACTGACTTTAAGTCCGGGTGGCAATACGAAACATACAGCAATTACATTGATTTTATGATTTTGCTGATCGAACTTTGTGGAAAAAAGTTGTACAAATTACTTAACTGCTTAAAAAGTTAGAATGTACCGGAAATTGAATCATTTTACATTATATTCATACAGAAAACCGAAACCAAATACTAAATTATAAAATAACGTTCCAGTTTAATCACACATAATAGCCTAAAAGGTAGCATCGTAGCATTTATTTTAAAATAATTGTAAATGTTTGCTCTCTATATATTCTATCCAATGTAGGAGTTTTATCTATATTTTCACTTGCCTCAAAACCAAACAAAATATAAGGAAATATGAAATATTTCAGAGGGTGTAGTCATCAGACATCACCAAGGTCAAAGTAGCGCCAGAAAAATATCCAAACATTATAAATATTTTGATATTAAAGTGTGAAGTCTCTAATATGTGCGGAAAGATTTTTTAATTTGTGATATTGAATAGACAAGTGAACTCTAGAAAATTTATCTCGCTTACGATAAAAACTAATAAAAATAAAATTAGGCTTTGAGAGTCAATGCTACATCTTGGTATGGGATACATTTTATTTGCAGTTTTCTTGGAATAATAACTGCAACAGTCGTGTAGGATTTCCACCCATTACTTTTGTAGTCATCCTGTCTGTCCTCTTTTCAACGACACATTTCTACTCATATCTTTTCAATTTTTTCACGATCTCTCAGTCAGTTTCACTTCAGAAACCACCACAATCCCACATTTACTCTATGAACTATCTTTCTTGAAATATCCAAAATGCTTTTAATTGAATTTAATTTCATGACCACGGGAGATCACAAGTAATGAAAACACGTAATCAATATCCCATATATATATATATATATATATATATATATATATATATATAAATGGTAATTAATAAAAACTGAAGAAAGTGCTCAATACTGTTGTAGAGCAAATATGCGTTTTATTTTTTATTACCGTATCTTTCTGTTAAAGTTACATTATTGTTTAAGCTACCCGGCCGTTTATTTTGGCCGTCCGTAGCTTCCTCAGACTTTTACAGAAATGTTCGTCATTTCTGTAAAAGTCTGAGGAAGCTACGGGCGGCCAAAAAAAGAAACGGCCGGGTAGCTGAAACAATAATGTAACTTTAACAGAAAGATACGGTAATAAAAAATAAAACGCATATTTGCTCTACAACAGTATTGAGCACTTTCTACAGTTTTTATTAATTACCATTTCTACTATATATATATATATATATATATATATATATATATATATATATATATATATATATATATCGCATAAAGCAACTTTGGTTAAATAAACATATTATTATTTTAATATACAAACATTGTGTCCGAGTTGATTTCTATTTACTGTTGTCGTATTTTCTTTATTTTTATTGTAGTAAGAAGGTTTCTACTTATAATCTGATCAAATGCCTCTCCTATTAATTGGCGACCCCATACCAGCGCATGCATTTATCAAAAAGTTAGTTTGTTTGAGAATCGAAAACATGAACTCAAGCTTCGTTGAATAAGTTGGATTTTTGAAAAATAATAAATGTTGTTTTTCATATAAAATTTTACGTTTATTGGCTTAAAAATATATATAATAATTCTTGTAAAATAATTCTTACTCATTTTTATCCATTAGGAAAAAAAAATTTTCCGGTTCGCCACACAGAAATTTATCAAGAAGTTAATTTTGTTTTAGAAGCAAAGCATAGACTTCAGCTCCGTTGTTGGAATTTTAAAAAATAATAAACATCTTTTTCATACGTAATGTTATGCTTATCGGCTAGATAACTGACTAAAGATTCATGGAAAAAATAAATTTTATTCATTACAATAATATTTTCCAGGTACGCCACACTTAATAAAAAAGAAGCAAAAAAAAAAAAACATTGATTTCATTTCCGTTGTTGAATTTTAAAAAAATAATAAACATGGTTTTTCATGTCATTTTATGTTTATTCGCTAGATAAAAATAGCAAAATATTTTTTCTGCAGAAATTTGTTCATGACAAAACAAAATTTTGCGCACTGGCGTACATTTTAGCAAACCAAAATGCTGGATTGAAATCTGGTGTGCTGACGTCCCAAACCTAATTACCCGGCGATTTGTATAAAAAATAAGCAAGCAGTTTTGGGAGAGAATAGTTAATAAATCGCGTCCTATGCCAAGAATGTGTTTCTACATAATAACGTACTATTTAGAAAAACACCTTTACATTAAGGATTTCTGTTAACTATTCTGTACTTTCCCTCTTTGAAAAAAATGTTCATATTTTTTTCTCAGAATTATATGCATTTGATCTATCAAATTGATTTGTGTCACTGAAAAAGAATAAAACACATTACAGATACTGCTACTATTACAACAACAACTGCTACTACTACTACTACTACTACTACTAATAATAATAATAATAATAGAAACAGCATTTGTGTAGTTAAATATAATTTTATATTTGTACGCGCACTAAGGTTTATTTTCTGATTTGAAGTTTTGCCTGAGCATATGCAATCATGTTCATCCCGTTATTGTCTCTCGTGTTCAAGTCCAATCGAAAAGAACATAGTCACTTTATTAAAAATAATTAATTCACCGATGGAATTAAAAATATCAATTTTCATACGAAATCTAAAAACAAAAAATATTTGTTAAACAGAAACACAAAAGAAAGCGTGCATATCGTTTCTGAAAAGAATATTTAAAACGTCATGTGTTCCATAATATTATCAGAGAAGTATCTTTTCTAAATGAATAGCAAATTCTCTTAATGTAATTCAATTTATTCTGATCTCGTTTATAAATACGATTGGAATCGCGACGCTATTTTTTAAATTCAGATATATTTCAAGTATTAATTAGACACATGCTCGAATAATGGAATTGAACGGCTATTGTTTAATTTTCAGTTTTGATCTAATGGCACTTTGTTGATATTGTTGTTTCATTTTTAATGTAAAAATAAAATGATTTTTCGTAAGAATTATGACCGTCTATTATATAAATCTCAAACGTCGTTTTGTTTGTGCGTTTTTGCGTGTGTTATCGCGTTCTTATGTCCGATAAAACTTTTCGTCAGCTGCATCGGACTATGTCGAAACTGATACCATTTGACAGGCGATCCTTCGGACGTATAATATCTAGGAATTAGAAAAAAAAAGAATTATCTTTTGGATCTTAATTGGTCTATTTATTACAGGGGGGTCACTTTTCGCACCGCCATTTTCGTAAGACCTGCATGCGTAGCAGACGTAAAGCATGTTTAAAAACGTTATTTTGCAGGGTCTAGACGCCATTATTTATCGTGGTTCAGTGTACAAAACCGTTTGCTAGAAAGGTTTTCCCTTTCTTTCCTTTTCGGGTTTCAGGTCCGAGCCTGCCTACCACGGTTAATTTTGTTTTATTTTTTTTTGCGATAACACGGACACGCGCTGCTATTTTGATTGAAAGAAAATTTGTTTTGATTCATTTATTTTTTTTCAGTGGGGGGGGACCAGAACACGGGCTGCCGAAATATCTGGTGGATCTTCCTTTCTTTTCTGGGTGTTGCTCCGTATATTCACGTAAATTAATTAAAAAGTTCAGTTCGAAATTCCGTAAAGACTCTTGAATTCAATATAAATGGTCCAAGGATCGACAAAACTTATTAATAGCATCTACGATGAGAAATGTAGTCCGATTAATTAAAATTTGTACACATTTGAGAAGATTATATCACAATTTAGACAGAACACAGGCTCTAATTAATTAATGAAATATTTTGAACCTTTATTTGCGACTTTAAACGAATAAAAATATCTTAATTTAAACTTTTGTTAAGAAAATGCTTCAGTTTATAATGCGTTTATCCTTCCAACATCCTGGAAACAAGTATCTAATTATGCCAATCAAGACGAACAGTGTATAGCAGAATGGTGACACTTCAGAATAGTCTGTTTGACAATAACTATGTGATAACATGCATGTGACCAAAATATTCAAATAAACACATCACCAGAAGTTGCGATATAACCAGCAAAATAAATCTCATAAATACTAAATTACGCACGTAGTTGATTTTTACAACATGCTTGATTTCGATCTGTTATGCAAATCGGGCTTAAACCATTCAGGCAGTGTGGCGTCTTAGTACCTGTTAGGTATCGGCTACAAAAGTGAGAACTCAACTTTAACTAGAAGTTAGACACTACACTTGCCAGACAAACATTTTTAGTCACGCCACGACAACACAGACCCGCTCTTTTATCCGCTATGCACTAGGTTCCGATCCGATGACACAAAACACAATGATGGACTAGTAAACATAATTACAACGGATATAGAGTGTCTTAGGAATTATATGAAAAGAAAACGGGGCCAGAGTATCCCCTTTTAATACAGAAATGCAGAAGCAGACGTCATGAAGCAGCACACAAAACTGCTCCTGATTACGCAGACGATATTGCTTTGTTCGCGAATAATACTGCTGATGCACAAACAATGTTACGCAAGCTAGAAAAGCCCGCAAATGACATTGGTCTCCACATTAATGCGGATAAGATAAAGTTTATGACTTTCAATGTGGAAGGAGAAATCAGGGCTCTGGTTGGCAAAATACTGAATGAAGTCGCTGGGTTTACGTATCTGGGCAGCAACATAGTTTTCACAGAGAGATATCGAAATTCGCATCTCAAAAGCATGGGCGCATTGGATGGGATGCGTTCAGCATGAAGATCAAGGCTCACTGACAAACTTAAAAGGCAGTTATTTAGGGCAGTGGTAGAGTCTGTGTTTACGGTGCTACAGCTTGGACACTCATCAAACGATTGGAAAGAAAACTAGACAGCACACACACACCCGTATGCTACGAACAGTATTAAATATATCTTGGCAAAATCATCCCACGGAGCAGCAACTTTATGGCAACCTACATGCCATATCTAATACTATCAGGGAGAGGCGCCTACGATTTGCCAGTCACTGTCTTGGGAGCAAGCATGGATTTGTGAGTGATGTGTTGCTATGGACTTTACAACACGGATGACCAAGAAAAGGACGACCTAGATCCACGTAATCCAGCAACTATGAACCTGAAGATCTGAGGCAGCTGATGGAAGACAGGAAACTCTGTATAGGAAAGGTCACATTGGTCCGGGCAAGGTGCCCGTCCTGATGATGATGATGATGAGGAGGAGGAGGAGGAGGAGGAGGAGACCGCACACATACAGACAAAACAACACTTTTTTGTCTGGAGACTTTGAACTGTTTATTTTTAATTTTCTAAAAATTCGTGAATAAAATTAGTATATTTATGCATAGATAGATTTTCTAATTTATTTGGAAGTGGTAAATCTTCCACATATACGGTCACCCCCTCCACCTCTCCACATCGTCAGTGGTCCTCTACATATTTGGTGGTCGTCGACTGGAAAATACTTAACCCACTGACAACTATGCGCTCTCCTCTACGACAGCTGTTCTTTTGCAAAACTGTCATTTATGATTATGAGACTTTGGCAAGGCTGGAGTTCAACAAAGAATCTCACGTCGAAGAATGTCTGTAATTTCACATTTTTTGTAATAACTGTCGATTTGCATTCCATTTTTGTATTTCAGAATATCACTTAATATGGTCGGATACAGAAACCTGTTTTGAGAAATGACAAAGTAGAGAAAAAAAAACGATGTTATTACGAGAGAAAAATATTATCGGACATATTCTAGAAAATCATTTCGTAAAGTTCTTCACACATAAAATAGAACACTTTAGATTTGAATGCTTGTGTTGTTCAGATCGTATGATAATGTTTGAATTCACCAGAGAACCCGGGATGCGGCACTCTTATGACGACTAAAATTAAGCTGTGCCTTAGTTTTAAACATAATAATATTGCATAATGGCACATTTAGTTCAACTTACGTCATATATCCATGATAAGCTTTGGAGAGATCTTAGTGAAAATCAGTGGCCACGATTGTCAAGCGATGGAAAGGGTATAGCTGTTAGTCTCGCAGATTCTCATGAAAAGTATTCGATATCACTTTTAAACGATGAATAAAATCATTCAAGCCAGGTATCATTCAAGCCAGGATCAAAGTGTAATATCTGTTTTCCAGATGCTGCATTTTTGGGTCCAGGTTAATGGAAGAGAAATCTTTTATGACTTATACATTTTTATTTTTGTTACTGACCAGAGTGCCCCTTTTTGGGGAGCTGGTTTCTCCCTACATTAAAAACCAACCTTATGTATAATTCTTCCCTCGTGAGGAGGCAAGAAAACAATCAAACAAACAAAAAAGATTGCTCAGTAAACTGTGAATATTTGAATATTTTTATTTCATTATAAAAATGTAATGTAAGCAATAAATTTCTCCATTAGAAAAATGAATATGTGTATCTGGCGTCAATACCACTATATACACTGATGATGGTGATACGATGAAACACTAATGTAATTAAGTATAAAAACAGTAAATATTTATAATTATTTGAAAAACCTTCTAAACCTTTGTCCTACAGGAAAATTCTTTTATTTCGTTCAAAAACTTTAATTCACAAACGATTGTTTCTAGCGATATACAAAACATATATTTTCTATAATATACAAAATACCACAACTATCTATGCTGAGCCTTCCAAATGTATAAGGATTAACAAGCTATGCTGGAAATATTAAATATATCCTAAATTCATATGAAAAGGACTCTTCTACGCGTTTCACTCATCATTTATCAAACGAAAGTAACTTGTTCTTTATATAAATGTTCATGATGCATTATGTTTATGGTTTATTATTTCCTCTTTGCTTATAGAAAAATGAATTTATGTAATAAAAAATATAGGCCACAGTACAGAAATTAAAGTATTCCAAGCTTATTGATCATGTTTATTAATTCATTTATTTTTATTTATCACAGTTTGAGTTTGAATACATGTTTAGAGAAGCATGAGCTAAATCACACACCACTGATGTCACACCGAAGCTATAATTATAATAAATAATATATATATATATATATATACACACATACATATACATACATACAAATACATAATATATATATATATACATACATACATATATACATGCATAAATATATACATACATATGCATACATATATACATACATATACATACATATATACACACATATACATACATATATGTATGCATATAAATACACATATATATACACATACATATATATATGCATATACATACATATATATGCATATACATAAATATATATATGCATATACATACATATATCTGCATATACATACATATATATATACATACATATATATGCATATACATACATATATATATATGCATATACATACATATATATGCATATACATACATATATATGCATATATATACATATATATGCATATACATACATATATATATGCATATATACATACATATATATACATACATACATATATATATATACATACATACATATATATATACATGTACATACATATATATATGCATATAATATATACATATACATACATATATATATGCATATAATATATACATATACATACATATATACATACATATACATCCATACATATATATATATGTATATATATATATATATATATATATATATATATATATATAACGTTTTATATTTTATATAAAGACATTAGACTTGGAGCCAAGGAGCAAAGTTTATTTAATGTATTAGTAAATGCATAAATACTTTTTAAAAGAAACCTGTGCTCATTTTACTGTAGATATATAATAAGCTCAATAGATATAGATATACTAGAGCTATATTAATATTGACTAAAACGATTAATCATTGTGAATTAAAATCAGTAACATAGGAAAAAAAAACAAGATCAATTCGAGCGTACGATTGTTTCGGAAACGATGTTTTTATTGAAATAGATAATATGTCTTGAACAATAATTTGAAAAAGTTTTTCTTTAAACAAAGTCTCCTCATCAAACATATGGGGAGGGGGTTAAAGACAGCAAAATAAAACTAGCATTTTTTTGTTGTGAGTAAGACAGATATTCCTGGAAATATACATACATATATATATATGTATATATATATATATATATATATATATATATACTAGCAGTTCAGCCCGGTTTGCTCAGGCCCTATGTACTGTTCATAACTTTATGTGCATATATATATATATATATATATATATATATATATATATTAAAAAGATTGACTTATGTCCAGATAACCTACATCTAAAATTTCAAGTCTTTAGACTCAACATTGGCGGAATAGTTTGCCAGAGTATTCAAAGGTCAACACTTTAAAGTTGCTATCGTGGAAGCAATATTTTAGGCCAAAAACTGATTTAAAAGCTTGCTGTATGTCTGGATACTCTTTAGGTAACATTCTAAATTGTTGACTCAAAATTGACTGAATAGCTTGCTAGGGACAGCAAAAGTGAAATCTTTTGACTCCTGGTTCGTTGACTGTCATGGCTGCGACGTTGTTTGGCTGTGAAATTTATTATATATAATCTCTCATATTCTGTCAAATTGTAAGCTTTTATCTTAATATTACAATAGTGCCTTACCTCATGCATTATATATATATATATATATATATATATATATATATATATATATTACAATAATGCCTTATCTTATGCAGTAAATATACAATTAAATTCGTACATAATGCAACTCAGAGCCGGAAAGAAGTTAATACGTTAAATGTTAACAATTAATAAATATGACGAATTTTACGGCATGCGAACTTCTTGATAACAAAAAAATAGAAATCGACTTATTTAACAATTCCTATTCAATTAATGTTTTAACCATACCAATATAGTTTAAAAAATACTAAATGATTCCAAACCTTTATAAAAATGAAAAAGTATTTCTTATTTAAATGTCCAATACAATGAAATCCGAAAATAGGAAGATGAAGTAATAATAAACTGAAATCGTTGCCTCTGAATAATAAAGGCACACTTAATAATTTAGCTTATAATTTAGATCTGTAAAACTTATAACAATAATAAAAATATTGATAATAATAACCACAAAAATAGTGGTAATAATAGTACTAGAATACAAATTATATGAACGTTTATCTTAATTGGATCCACTTTATGGTTTTCATACATGAAGTAAATTTATAAGTATTATTTGATACTGGAGATATTCGTAATCGTACCCTATTTCCAAAAGAGGGGAGACATATAAACATATCTTGAATCAAGTCTCCCCTTACTGTTATTTCAGATCATTTGAAACCATATCAGTAGTTTGCCCTCCATCAAGACCGGATGTTTGGAGGAAATATATATATATTTCAGAATGTGAGAGATTATATATAATAAATTCCTCGGCCAAACAAGAACCATGACAGTCAATGAACCGGAAGTCCAAGACTCGAGTTTCGCCCTCATTTGGGCTCATCAGTTAGACACATCCGATCTCATGATTCGTCGAGACGAAGTAGGTTCATTTCACAGTCGGATTTCGGCGCGGTTTGCTTGATGTGTGTTGGTTGATAGACATTCTTGTGTGCGGGTCGTTTTCTCAGTTGGTAGAGGGATTGCCTCGCATGCAAGAGGCTCCGGTTTCGAATCCTGAGTTCGGATGTGTCTAACTGATGAGCCCAAATGAGGGTGAAATTCGAGTCTTGGACTTCTGGTTCGTTGACTGTCATGGCTCTTGTGGGCTGCGGCGTTATTTGGCTATGGAATTTATTATATATATTCAGAAACTTTAGATAAGTCATCAGTACCATCCATTTCAACACTGATATTATGGGGGCCGTTTTAGATCTCCATATGCAACCGATACAAATCTGTTTTTTACCCGGTTTATGGTTTATTAAATTTATTAATTTTAATTTTGTTTGGTCTTAAACGGAATTGTTTTTGTCCTAATTCAATTCTTAAACTAGTCTAAGGCTAAACTAGTTTAAGGAATATAACTTTGTTAAGGTGTAAAGCCTAATTCGAATGGATACTAATTATTTTTATTTGACTTTATTCTTCTTCTATATGTACTAGATAGCAAGTGTGTATATTTGCTTTAACCGCCTAATTTAATATGGATCCAGTGTAAATTTCTTTAAATAATCTGAAGAAACCTATCTTATATAAATTTTATTTGCATTCTTCGAAATTTTATACTAAAAACCTAATCCATCAGATCGGAAGAATTTATTAAATTTAAAATCAAAATTAGAATAAAAATAAAGATTAATATTAATATTGAGTCCAAATTAAAAATTAAAATTAATATTGGATTCAAAATTCAAAATAAAAATCAATTTAAAAATAAAAATTAAAGATCAAAAGTAAAAATTTATTTTTAAAAATTTACATGCAAACATTTAAATGTAGTTTATGATTTTTTTCAAAATGTTTATATAGCCTAGAGAAATGGTACACTATACTAAACTCGTTGTAATTATATTCCTTTATTTTTTAGTTTTATAGTATAATAATTAAAAAATAAAATAAGAAATAATAAGTAAAACTAGAAAATGAAATTAGTTTTATCCGTTTATTATCAAACGTTATAAGGAGTGATCCCACTCTGTGCATGCAAGTCTTCAACCATTCGATCTGTTTTTCCTGCATTATGAATTCATTGTAGAATATGGTATTTCTCAGCATTGCAAAGCGAACATTATTTAAATTTTGCGGAATATGGGGGTTTGTAATCAATTTTCTTCTATTTAATATTAAAATGTGGCACCTTTTCTTTTAGCTTTCACACGCGGGTTGCTCAGGTTGTTTTAATTATTTTTTTTCTCTAAATGAGATGATATGTGAATAAAACCTTTGTTTAAACAAACCTTATATCATTCCAATGTATGTTTCAGGCATGTTTGTAGATTGGTCAGTGATGGTAGCTTCGTATACAAGGAATTAATCCTTACAATTGCCTCCTTTGGATCTGCAAGAGCAGTCTGCATTTATTGCCGTTTTTAGTTCTCTAAAGATGATGGATATAATCGATGGTGTTGTCGAGTAACGAACTTTAACAGTGTTTTTATTATAGAGTTTATGTAGTCTGCGTTTTTGTGAGAAATGTTTATCCAGAAGTCTAAGGAAAAATGCCCTACTCTAGTTTAAGCATTAAGTGAAAACGAGGTTAACAACCAAACTATAACCCGGTTCATATTTCTTTTTTTTTTAAATTTTATTCTTGATTATGAGTCGGTTAGAATTATATGTTCTCGCTAAATCAACTTTTATAATGTAATGTATGTAGGTACGTATATATATATATATATATATATATATATATATATACACATTATATATATTATATATACATTGTATATATATATTATATATATATATATATATACACATTATATATATTATATATACATTGTATATATATATTATATATATATATATTATATATCATATATATATATATATACACACACACACACATATATATATATATATATATATATATATATATATATATATATATATATATATATATATTCTATCAAAAATACGTGCGCTTTGCGCAGGACATTGCTATATGCTAGGGTACCCGCTTCGCAACTACCCGAGGATGCAACGAAGTCTAAAACGGAACATTTAACCTTAAACTCGAAAAATAGTGTGAATAATCCGAAGGTATGAGACCATAATTATGTCAGGTTTGGTCAAGATCGGATCAATGGTTTGGGGTGGACGAGAGTATATATAGAGGCTATGGCCTTGACCTTAGCATTCAAACACGGTGTGCACCATTGCTAGGAGGGGGGGCAATGCAAGTTTTAGTCATGATCAGTCCAATGGTGTGGGTTGCAGGGATGTGTATAAGTCATAGCCATATATATATATATATATATATATATATATATATATATATATATATACAAGCATGCTGCCCAGTGTTGCCCAGGGAATATTTTGTCCCCAGTACTTGACCTCATATATGACGTCATCTACTATGACGTTAGATTCTATGAGTTTATATATTATGTCATCTACTATGACATGTATGAAGTCGGAGTATATATATATATATATATATATATATATATATATATATAGTCATCCACATACACTACTGTTTCGCTATTTCACAGCTCATCAGTGCGGCTAGACAGGCAACTACCTCAAGCCAGGATTGAAACCCGACCGTTTGTACGGCAGTCAAGGCTTCTAACCATTATGCTATTGGCGGCTGCTTAGACGAGTAGTGAGTTTAACGATGTTTTGATATCGTCTGAAATACCTCCGCTCGATTTGTTTACACAAAGAGCGTCGCTTATATGCTAATGGTAATTCGTGTTTCACTTCTCAATATGCTCAACTCAAGGTGAGGAGCACTATAGTCATCCACATACAGTACTGTTTCGCTGTTTCACAGCTCATCAGTGCGGCTAGACAGGCAACTACCTCAAGCCAGGATTGAAACCCGACCGTTTGTACATATATATATATATATATATATATATATGTATATATATATATATATATATATATTCCTGAAACACTTGTGTCTGTAGGTATTTAATAACTATTATAGTAAATTATATATATATATATATATATATATATATATATATATATATATATAGTATTTGTTACTGGACGCAAGCAATTTCTGTTTTTGGAAAGTCACTCTTGCTGATTCCGTCAGTCTGCGTTTAATATACACGTACGATGCAGACTGTCAGTATTGGGATATCTATAATATCGCGAAATCGAAAATAGTCCTATATTTCTCTATTTGTTACTAGTTGGAGAAAAATTATAATTTTCTTGACACCCATGTTGAGACAGGGTCTTCGATAATAAAGGATGGACGGTATTCTATGATTCTAATGAATGTTGTCTATTACATCGTTTTGACATTATATAAACAAGATGATGTATTTGGCTATGAGGTATGCCGTCTTTCTCATAAACTTTCACCATGGGTGGCAATATTTTAAATACATACATACATACATACACACACACACACACACACATATATATATATACACATTCAAACATACATAACATATACACATACATTATATATATACATACATACATACATACATTACACACGCACATTATATATATATATATATATACATGAATAACGCGATATATATTGTTTTGCTTGTGTGTGTATGCATAAAGAATACAGGCCACTGCTTTATATTCTCCAAAGAGGAATGTTTGCTATAACTTTTATGTCCATATATGACCATTTGAATGATATCATAATATTTCTTATCATAGTAAACTTTATGTTTGATAGCATTATATTTAGAGTTCAAATAAAAAAAAAATTACATTAGATTTTTTTATATATATAAATTTAAAATTAATGCATTTAGATCAAAATCATTGAAATCAATTGTTATTCCAGGAAATATTGATTTAATAAACTGCAAGACTAGTACATTTAATATACAAATGCGTGACCATCGCTCATAAGTTCTTATAATAACTACTTAAAATACTCGAAATACGTTTGGGGAATATATATTAAATGTTGATTAAAATAATTAAAATTACACACACACACACATTACGTTTCTGAATTTTTTAGATTAGGATTGGTTATTCGTATTATTTGGATTCATCGGACTATTGTTCTTATCTTGAGTGTGATTTTCACAAATTTTCGATCGATGTACTCTCCGAGCTTCTTCGGGTGTATCGTGTCAAACTCGGGGATTTGGACGGAATCTCGAATGGAACACTTTATTTACTTCACGGGTGTAGCATGCTCTTATTCCGTTAGTCACGACTGGTTAAAAGTCCTTAGTAATTCGCATTGTATTACGCAGTTGTATTCAAATTCCCAAATTCGACAGAAACATTACCTAGTTCGACAAAATACACCCGCAGAAAGTCGGAGATTACATCGATCGAAACGTTGTGAAGATAACACTCAAGATGAGAACAATAGTCCGATGAATCCAAGTATTATGTACACACAATTCATTTGAATTTTCCGTAAAGGCCTTAGCACACGTTTTGCTTCGTATGCATAAAAAATAAATTAAAGTAAACAAAGGCAACATTAACCCTTATTACGCTTAGAAGCTGCGTTTCAAGATTCATGACTGCAGTTTATTTGTTTAGACGTGAATCTGTACATAAACATATAGACCTACCTCATTTTGGAATCTTTTTCACTATTTTCTTGATTTGCTTTCCTTTTTCGTTTCCAATAATAAAATATTTTTTTAAAAATAGCAAACATTTCATAAGTCACTGTACATAAAGATCTTTTTTTATTTTTTAATTTGACATATGCTACGATGGAAGTAAATAATTGTAAGTTGCTTTTTTTACAAAGGATTCACTTCTTATCAATAGCCACTCGAGGATAGGGGTTAATGATTGTTCAATAGTCGATGAGAAAATGTCGTAGCAATCGTTTGCAGTGGGAATTGGGTATAGCCGATAACTGAAAGAGATTGCTAATCAAGAACTTGTTCATGTTGGACTTGCATACAACAATATTGTAGTCAGTTGGAAAGCAGGAAAACGGAATAGATTTCAACAAGCGTGCAGTTCTAAGAAAGAAGCTTCGTTCAAAGGAATCTAAGTTTAGGTCTAGGCACAGATAAAGAGTGGGGTAAATTATTGACAGTGGTTTCAACTAGACGGGTGCTTCCTAATAATAGTAAAAAATTAGTAAGGCCCCTTTTTTAAATTATTGTTTAGTAATAGTTTTGGTCATCATATGCCCATCCAGGTTTTTGAGTCCAAACACATTCTTGGAAGCAAGAAGGTTTCCCAAAACAGTTATGAGTTTTTGGCAAGCACTATTTTTCATGAAGGCATTGCAATTCTAATTCAAAATGGTCGCCAGCACTTCTTTCTTGGGCGTAATTCCAAGATAGCTTAAATATGAAAAAAGGGGAAAAACTTTGGCATGTTAATGTATTTCTTTAAAACGTTTTCATTCGGTTTAATCAAGCAAGGTTCAGTTATTATCAGTTATGGTCTGGCGTGTTTTAAAATCAAACGTAAAGAAATTTAAAATGCGAAATCATTTTTAGGGAAACTTATAAGAACTTTTAAGTCATTGCTACGATAGTAATTGTAAGATAATGCTTGAAGATATTACTTATTATTTTTGTATAACTTCAGAATTGCGAGATAGATAACTAAAATTATTTTTTTAATGGAATGCAGGAAAAGAATTAATGGCGACGATTAATCTTATGAAATTTGTGATGACAGAAACAATGTATACTTAAGTAATGGCTACACAAATATAAGGATTTATCTAAAACTAGCCTGGATTCCCGGCCTTGCCCGGGAGTTTCGAGGTGTATGTTAAGCAAAAAGAAAAAAAAATGTAGTAGGCAAGCAGGCTCGAACCCGTACCGCGAAGGAGGAAAAGAACGTGTTAAAAAAGGGCATGACGTCTTTGCCGTTGCGTCCATCGCAAAATCTGAAGTTGTAAAGGTTTTAATTAAGGCTATTTTATCGAAAAGAGGGGATGACTTTCGAAAATATCAGCGAAAAAAGCGACTCCTCCTTGTAGAGAAGTTCCCACTTAAGGATGAAGAAATTAATGGTTTTAGACACTTTTAGATATGTGTCGTCTGAAGGGTCGGTTTCAAAACAATACCGATCTCGTGAAAATCCGTGTCGTCTGTCGAAAGTTTTCGGCATACATACATACATACATGCATACATTTAGACAGGCAGGTGATATTTATATCACAGATAGCTCCGCAATAGGTGAATTTAAATCAGAAATAAGAAAAAATATGTTAAAGAAAACAAGAAAAAAGTGTCATTTTTTATGGAAAGTAGACACTATAAAAAGAATAAAATATCTAATTATACAAATAATTAATTTCATGATTGATTTTAGATCACGAGGTTTGTCGGACTTTTTATTTATCTTCCGTTTTACACTAAATGCAAAGCTGAATACTTTCGGCAGCATAATTTATTCGGTAAATATTTTTTGATTGGGCGGATAAGTATTATTTTTCTATATACTGAAAATAAATGCAATTTGGTATTTACCATGCTGGTGGTTGTTATTCATATTAATTATATGATTTTGGACAATTATACTAATTATTTGATTTAGTTATTTATCATGACAGCAGCACATCATATATATATATATATATATATATATATATATATATATATATATATATATATATATAAAATCTTGATTCGTTCCTTTTTGTTTTGTGTTTAACAGACGTTTGTATTTCCGTATTTTAAAAAAAGAAAAAAAAACTTGAACTATGCGCTCTTACTAATAAAATATCTTTAACTGCCGTTCCAAATATAAAATCCCGGCTAAAATAAAACAGAATATCTAGAGCTCATTTACGACTCCTACATATCATTTAGACAATAATTTGCAGCTTTTTTATTTTATGATGTGCCGCCCGGATTATATCCTGAACCAAATATTTGGCCCCAATAGAGTAACATTACGATTACATAACATTCCCAAATCTTATATATATATATATATATATATATATATATATATATATATATATATACATATATATATATATATAGTTTTAATGCATTAATTATTTGTACGTTTCTATTTTCATTTTCTAGTAGATTTTCTGTTTTCGATTTTCCATATTTATACTCGTGTACGGCCAAGGTAAAAGTCAACAATTCGCAACTTAACATCTGTTACGAATGAAGTAGAGTCTGAACAACTGTTAACAATCTTGCCATGTTAATCTTTGTTTCCTATGGAGAAGAGCCCGTATAAAAATTAATTTTTATTTAGCAATTTTACAGTTCGACCATTTTGAACAGTAAAATCGTAATAGCTTTGAGTTAAATAGTCGAACAAAATGGTTACATTACATATGTGTATAATTTATTTTCACTGTTGTTTATTCAGCTTGTAGACTAGGGTCGTCTATTCAAAATTGAGGGAAACATAAGTCAGTGTCTTTCCAAACCGAATGGAAAAATAAAAGAAAACGGTATAAGTAAAACAAATAGCAATTAACGTTGTGGACCAATGAAAACAAGACGAAGAAAAAGAGAAACAAAATAACTTAACTACTCGGTTCCCCGTAGGAAAGAATATGATAGTCTTTATCGTAAAAGCGAATCTTCTGAACTTAAATAACCACCCATTAATTTTTTTAACGTAGTTGAAAGAAGCTTATAAATCATGGCCTTATTTATAATGCTTTCTTGTTTGTCTAATGATACGCATTCCTCTCTAAACTAATTTCCCCTTTCTTTGTGTAATATTAATAATATTTCACTCGCTGCTAGTTGTAAGTTTCTTGATGGTTTATTATCACGAACCTTCTAGTTAATTTTCAGAGCTGAACCTTGTACTGGAAATCATTCGCAGCGCTGGAAGTAATTATGGATCAAGTATATTTAGGAGTAAAATACGAAAACATAAGGCAACGTGACATCACTAACATTGCTGCAATAATATAATGCACATACGTCTCTGAATCAAACCGAGGCTTATAAAGGGCAAGATATGTAAATTTCTGCCCACCTTATAATAGTGAAAGAGTTTGTAAGAGTTCGTTTTATTTGCGTTCGGACAATTAAGATCGAATTACAGTGTGAGATACGTTTTACAGGGTGATACAATAAATGTGCTGCCGTAAAGAAAACAACAATACAGTTTTATTTTTAAAATTTTATTGAAAAAATCAATTCAGTTAACTAAGGCTGAGATCTATTCAATGTAGGCGCCTCTAGTCTCAATCACCCTTCGATACGGGTCCCGAACTTGGAGCGTGCCTTTTCCACAAGCGCCGGCGTAAGCTCGGCGAATACTAGGCGGATAGCGGCGATCAGACTGACTTTGGTGTTGTGGTAGGCCATGTTATTGATTTTCTCAACATATGACCAAACGAGGTAGTCCAGAGTGTTCAGGTCTTGGAGGAGGGGGCAGTGAGAGGTGGGTACATGTCGTTGTACTCCTCCTGTAGCCAAGCCTGGGTATCTTTTGATTTGTGAGCCGGCACCGATTCCTGCTGCCACTAGCCACCTGTTTGCACCAGCGGATCACCACACTCTTCAGCACATCTAGGTACTATTGGGTGTTGACTTTCAAGCCGACTTCGAAGATGTGAGGTGGCGTGATGTGGTCCTCATTTGAAACCACACCAAATACCATAACCGTAGCCTGAAACTGCGTTAAGCTGTGCTCTCACGGGTTGAAATGTCTGGATTTGCATTTTGAGGGTTCTGGCAAGGGTCCTGTTATAACTTTGATTGGCATAGAGTGTGAGTAGTACAGCGGCGCATCTCCGATCTCACTCGTTGAACATTGTGTCACTTTCACAGATATTAGTATGCCTCTATCGCTCTTGGAATTTGTACACAATTGGCCAATTAATAAATGGTATGCAAAAAAAGGAAAGAAAACTGGTTTTAATTAAACGTAAATGGAACCATGTCCTCTTTTTTAGGATGAAAATGTTATCATTATACACGGTACTGTGTTTACTTGCATACAAGTTTCTCATTCATTTAAGCTACACCCTTCAGTATAACCCTGATATAAAATAGTTCTTCCCCGGGGCCTACATCTCTCTTATATCCGGGTTACACTTATATTCAGGGTTCTTAACTCCGGGTTACACTGTACATTAACATATGGTCTCATTTGGGACCAGAAAAATCTCTCATATCCGTTTTTCTAATTACCGGGTCTCTTATAACGAGTTACACTGTATTTGTTCGTGATTATTTTACTCTGGCTGTTATTTTAGATATCTACTAGTAGTTTATTTCCTTCTCTACGAAAATATACTATGTAGTAGTCACTTCCTGTGTAGAATGTACTATGTACCTAGTAAAAAGAAACTACACAAACAAAATATTCGCTGTGTTAAAAATGTATTAAACAATGAATTTTCCACATACGTTTAGACGAAGTAACAAAGAAGGTAATTGAACTAGAAGATTAAACTATGTATTCATGGTGTTGCATCACAGATGGAAACTTTCCAGTTGAGCTAGTTGATGAGTTGCTAAAATCTTTATCTTTTTTCTGGATCGATATAGAGAGTGGTTATGCGGGAATTGCATTATATGAAATTAGGTTTGGAAAGAGCCTGACGAGTTTGATGTATATACAGTTCATATCGTTATAAAATTAATAAATCTCACCTGTAAGTTTAACTGTATGCATGTATTATGTATATATGTATGTATGTATGTCTGCCTAAAACTTTCGAAAGAGGACACGGATTTTCACAAGATCAGTATC